>NC_051182.1:147419465-147720757 GCF_013339695.2 Rhipicephalus sanguineus
TGTAAATCATGCCACTCATAACATGCATGTCATGATTTTCATGTTATGACCCGCCATTTATGTTCGTCATACAGCCATGTTATGCCATACCAATTTTGGTATACATACCATTAACGAAACGGCCAGTAGACCACAAAGTCGTAGGCGGCTAGATAGATAGATAGATAGATAGATAGATAGATAGATAGATAGATAGATAGATAGATAGATAGATAGATAGATAGATAGATAGATAGATAGATAGATAGATAGATAGATACGCTCAAAGTCGCAGAAGTTCGCTAAGAAATGCTTCGCATTTAAAAAAAAGATAGAAAAGAAAACAGCCTGCGCTCCCGTAAGCGAAGGTAGACATGTAAGCATGAAATGTCTATCGGCAGATCAGATTGGTAGGAGATTATACTAGCCACAATCTTGTGCATGTTCGCAAGGGCGCACCCCACCAAACTACACCACACTACACTGTGTACTCCTCTGTATGAACGCAATTGTTTGCTCTCACTGTGCGAGATAAACCTTGCAGCAAAAGGGGGAGTTGGGCTGGTTGGTTTGGTTTAATTTTTAAACAGCGCGAAAGACGGAAGGCACAGATGAAGACTTAACAGCGCTCGTGTTATTAAGCTTTCTTCTGTGCCTTTCGTCTTTTGCGCTGTTTCAAAAGGAAGATAAACGTTGGGCTTTGACTAGCGTATGCGCCCCATGCGGCCTCGACGCGGCAGCAGGCTGGTGCGCCGCATGCACCGTGGCGCCATCTCTAGAAGAAGGCGGCAACTCGCGCTGCGATACCACTGCCTCTGGCAGCGCGCCGTTTACTTTCCCACCGCTATCGTTCAAAAGAGCAAAGGCTGGGCGCTGGAGCTTAAAAGAGTAAGTGTATGGTGCCATATCTGCCTTTGAAACGTCTCTATTCGAACAGGTAAATAATGGTTCAGCGTACAAGTTACAGCTTCAGCAGTAGTGCGAACAAACACTATGAAGAACTGTGAAGCAATATATTTTCTAACGTGTTTGGACCGCTGCCAAGGTATGCAGTGCGGTCCTGTAAGAAGGAGTGACTGTCAAAAAACGCTTTTTTAACCTTTTGGGCTGGTTGACTAGATGTCTTATCGACGACAACCGTATGTCCTCATTGAGCACCCCGGATTTCTCGTTTGAAATGTCCGTGACTTATGGACACCTGAAGGCCGCCGACAACGGGAGCTTAAAGCATTTCATTGCTTTAGTAGTACCGACGTCAATGATAACCCTAGTTTGATCATCATCCGTCCAGATTGTATTCCAAAAGGGTCATGGGATAGTGCGATTCCGATGTCTTTATTGGGACTGACGCGTTGCTCTCTAAAAACGTCCAAGTAATTGTTTATTTGAAGTAGTACTTATGGTATAAATTAACAAAAAGATGTAGGTCTGTATTTTGGATGAAGTCCGGGAGCACTCGGTGCACCACTGCGTGCACCGGCTGGTAAGGTGCACTTGGGTGGTAGGCATGTCCTCGTAGTTCGCGCGTGCGGTGTTATCCTCGCTCGGTTATAACCAAAGATGAAATATTGGAGAAAGCTTGAGCTTCGCCTTTAAGAGTAGAACGCGATAGGGTAATCGGGCCCCGTTCGCATCGCCTTCTCAATCGCTAGCCTAGCTTCGCTTCTCGGCGGACACCTCAACCGTTCCGCAAGGAAAGGAACGTCTGTGCGCGTGCAAATTGGCCATTTCAAACTGTCCTTGAATGCCTACTGCAAGGACAGTTGCGGTCCACTACGATAATTCTACCTTTCGCGAATTGGCGAAGCACCACCACACGTCCGTAAGGCAACGCGGGCACCTGCGCAGCTGCATATGTCCTTGATGCTGTTGCTGGTAATGACGATTAATTATGATTGTAAGCTTTTTAATGAGTGGGCCTTTAAACCAACCACTCGTTGCGTAATTCACAGGTTTTGATACCTGGTGCGAATTTACGCTTGTGGCATGCAATATTACGTGCGTTAAGGACACTCCTTGCACTGCATGATATTCATATAGTGCTTTCTGCGAAACAATTTCAAGCACCGGCGTAGCTCTGTGGTAGAACACCTACTTGACACGCAGGAGTCCGGGATTCGATTCCCACTTGAGCCGAAGATTTTTATTACTTCTTTATTTGAATCGTATCTCAAATTTTCGCTCACGGCAAACGCTGTTTTTTCGCTCAAAACCAACGACGCTGACACCGACGCCGGAATTTGTGCGAAACAAGCTCTTTTACGATATCGCGTTAATGAAGCCAGGGTGGCCACCCATACAGAGATCAAACGGTGGCTTGTTAAGGGGGCGTACCCAATAAAGATAGTAATTAATGATAATAACTATTAATACGCCCAAGTGAGTGGCGAAGCGCGTTCGCCCTCAAATGCCAACCTAACCCTTCTTGCGTTGCAAGCAACTCAACCTGAAAAAAAGAGTACGCATCCAAACTCAAGCCGAAGTTGCAATAGGTATATATAATTTTATTGCGATAGCAATCATATGAACAATCTCAACGGGTTTTTGCCATCGCCGTCACCGTCGCCGTCATGTCCCGTATGAAGTCCAAATTGATAACATCCCCCGCGCATCGTATGTTCTACCGCGTGTAAAAGCGCGTGAGCGGGGACGATGAACGCGACTGCAGCATAGATCAAACGAGGCGGCCCATCTCCGTCGCTCGGAGGGCGCATGCGATAACATCACCCGCTCGGAAGGCCTGCCGTCGAAGTAGAGAGGAAACACCCCATCCGTCTTGAACGAGCATGAAAAGGCAGGGGGGGGGGGGTGTCGCTCGAGCAGCAACATTGAACTTTGATTCTAAAGGCTCTGATATACTCCAGCGCAACGTCGACGAGCGAGCGCGCGCGTCACGGCGACGTTACGTCAGCAAAAAGCAGCCCTCTATAATCCGGCGTCGGCTGACCGCCGACGCGGCCGACGGCTGCTGGCACGCTCGGGCGTCGCTCGGCGCCGAATAGATCCTGCTGCATTTCGCGCCGGTCGCGCCGGACTCGCATGTACAGGAACCTGCTTCGCGGGCTGTTTCGTCGGTTCCCGACAGGTGGCGCAGGCGTTCTTCGCTTTACTGCGCATGCGCTCCTCTAGATGCGATCGCACCGGCGCGTTGGAGCCGGCTCGACTGTAGCGGAGACCGATTTGCGCCTGGCGTAGCGTCGCCAGCTCGGCGTGACGAAAGGCAACGTCCTCGCGGGCGCTCGCGTCGGACGTCGGAGTATAACAGAGCCTTAAGGGCGAGACAGACGGTACGATTTTTCATGCGATTCGACGTCCGGCCCGGCGGAGGGGAAACCGGAATGGTGACCTTTCATAGCATCGTACAGCTACCATTCCCTCTCCCCCACCGCCGCGTCGGCCGTCGGATCGCATGGAAAATCGGACCCGTCTGTCCCCCGCTTTAAGGGCGCATTCGCGATCGCTGGCGCACGCGCTATTTCGGCAGCCATCCGCGGGCAGCTCGTGTACCCTTCTACGTGCTGCGCTCTCAGCGCGAAGAGACTGTGCGGAAAGAGCATCTCTCCCTGGAGCGGCCGCATTCTCTTACACCAGCGTTTTGTGGAATTACGCGAGATCGGATCCAAAAGAGTTAGCTGGCCAGCCTCACTTCGTATAACACTACAATTTGCTGCTGTCGCATTCGTTGCTTCGCCCTTGCGGTGAAACTGTGACCTTTTCAAATTGGTTGTACCTGAATAGAATGTTTCTTGCTACTTTAGCGATGCTACAAACCCAAGGCATGTGCTCCTTTACGGCTAACACAGTTTCTTGAGGAGGAGCAGCAAAAAAATACTAAATTCTTTCGACAACGGAAAGAAAAGAGAAAGATTACTATATTCATGAAAAATACAGGGGTAAGGATTAGGAACTCTGCGTGAACAATTCTCTTCGTTCAGGGCTCCGCTGTAGAATACTGCCATAGGTCCAAGCTGACGAGATAATCAAAACAACCGTGTACAATGGAGTGAGTGACTGAAATTGATCCATTTACTCCGTAGTATATAGTCTGATACCATAAGAGGCAGCAACTGCTATAGAAACTCTTCTGCTTGCAAATTATTTATGAGATACCGCTGACCAATTGGGTAATGTTGCGTTGTTGTCCAGCGCGACATTCCTTTGGGACTCTTTGAGCAGCAGCAGCGCAAAAAATGTACGCAGAATCTACTTTGGGTGTTGTCTGAGCGATGCGCAAGCGTAGTTTTATTGTAGGCTGCAGCCTTTCCGGGCGGCACCGATATGGCGTCTTTCATCTTTCCACGCGAAACGGGTAGTACTATAAATAATCAGGTTATATGGCAAAAATAAGGCCGGCGGTAGTTTATTATTCAGAAATCTGTAAAAGAAACACCTAGGTTCTATTTAGTGAGTTCACAAAGGGTAAGGATGTTATTCTCGAGCAGTAGAGATTGGGCATCATAAAAACGTGCGTCACTATGAACATAACCCGCGAAGTCATATCGGAGCATGATTTTACAGAGCAGGCTTACACACAACATTTAGCAAAGGGGAGTCCATGGGGCTCAAAGGTTTTTCGTCCAGACAAGCTCTGGTAATCTCAGGTGTCCCTGAACTGTCAGTTCTGAAGTCCCCTTTTGTTCTTGCGTTTTATTAATGGTATTGCAAACGATGGCCCATATTATTTAGATTGTTTGCGGATTGTTGTGTTACGTTTAGAGTTAGACTTAATGAGAGTGACATTAGATCAAACTAATTCGGACATGGCAGTCACGTGATGCAATAAATGGGGAAATGTGACTGTTCAAAAATGAGCTCAAGTCCCCTTTTCAAAAAAAGCACGCATTTCAGTTATGTACATGGTCCATCAAAAGTTCCCAGGCCACTATCCTGTGTATCCAATGGCAACGTTTGACGGACCCTGTACTTATACATCGGATACTATGGCCTTAAAGAATGTGAGACCAATATAAATATTTAGGTATTTTAATGGCGTTTGATTTGAAATAGGACAGGCACATGATGCACATTAAAACTAAAGCCGTAGGCTTATTGATACTGCTGCACCGCAATTTTAATCAATTACGGGATAAACTAAAAGGCCGACTGTGCTTCACTTATGATCGTAGTACATTTGATTATTCGATTGCAGTTTTATCTGTCGGGACCTGCACAAAGGTGATCTCACGCAACAGAATTGAAAAAGTGCAGAATAAAGCAGTGAGGTTCGTTCCTAATAAATATAGGAGAGGGGCTGTCCAGCAGGCCCGCGAGGCGGCGGTGAGGCAAGGCCTCGACGTCCCCACGTGGGAGACCTAAAGCCCAGTCGGCGAAATCTCTGCCGGACCATCAATAAAGTTGTTACCAACCAATTAGGCATGACAGAAAGTAAACATGAAATATCGTTGCAGGCATTGAAAGACTGGCGAAAAAATCTGAGGTTGAAATTTTTTCAGGCTGTTTATTATTGTAAAATAGGGGTGACGTCTTTAGGCATTCCTGCCATGTGCGAGCCATAAAAGAATGGAATGCTCTTCCGCCTGGCATTCCTAATATCGAAATCAACGATGCGTCTTGCGAAGCTTTGTGTACGACATCAATGATTTTTTTTCTTTATATTTTAAGCTCCTGCTGTAATGCCCACATGGGCGAAGCAGGTATGTAATGAATAAGTCAAATATCAAGCTAAAATGGGAACAAAAAAATAGCCAACACAATCAATAGAAACGACTAGGGTAAGAGATTGCTGAAAGCAGCAGATATGAGTCGTTGATAGAGCACCGGCCTTGGCATACGATTAGGCGATTGATCATTCTCTTGTGACGCCTAGTTTCGTCACAGGTGTGGTGTATGCTTTAGCAGAACGCCACCGTAGTTAACGTGCGTGCGCCTTGGAAGGAATGTCGCTTATACATTGATATGAAAGATCTATACTGAGCACCCGTACAAACACTTTTACGTAGAAGTTTTGGTGTCATTTTCTTTATGCACTTCTGTATCGATTAATAGAAAAACGTATTAAAGCAGCCTCGCACTAGTGGCGGCAAGTCCGAAGGAAATGCGAATCTGGGCGGCCTTCTTCGTTTCTCTTTAGTTTTCTCTTTCTTTCTTTTTCTCTTTCCTCTGTGATTTTCTGTCTGTTTTGTATCTGTTTATTTTTGTTTCCTTCTCTCTCTCTATTTGTTTCTCTTTCATGCTTGTTTTATGCTTCTTTCTTTTTCTTCCCTTTTCTCTCTCTCTCTCTCTTTTTCTCGCTTGCTTCCTCTTTCTATCTCTCTCTCTCAGTCTTCCTTTGATTCTCTCCCTTTCCCTCTTTCTGCCTTTCTTTTCCTATATTCCTCTCTTTCTCATTATTTATATGCTATGCTTTACTCTCTCCCCTCCTTCTTTCCCTCCTCCTCACCCTCACTTTCTTTTCCCGCCTCCTTGCCATGTTATACTATACAAGGCTATGCTATGTTCTGGCAGCGTGCCTGTATAGCCGAGTTGTTACGACACTCGCATTTAGGTCATGATTACGCAGGTTCGAATCCCGCCCGCCAAGAAAATTTTTGCCAAATATTTTTGTTTCTTCTTCTTTCTAGCTCTTTCTTTGTTTCTCTTTTTCTCTATTTCTTTCTCTCTCTCTGCACAAGTTCTCTCGCCCATCAGAGTTATTGCATGTCGCGCCAGACAAATCGGCGCACATGTTCTGGGAGCGAAGCAGAGGAGGATGAAGAGAGCGCGTGCCGATTTATGATGGTGATCATTTCCGCTCAGCCTTCACGGTCCAATGCTCGGCTTAAACAGCTCAACTGTTAAAACCCCGAGGACTGCGCGGAGCACGCAGCACAGTCACCGCGAAAGCTGGGGCCGCGACCTTTCTAGAGCCCCTTGTAAACTATTTGCGGCGAGCACTACAAGTACAGTCGCAAGGTACCCACTACGCCATCATTCATCATAATTTTGCAAAGTAGAGAAATGCCCGCTATGCCATTATTCATCATTCAGCGGAGGAGCGAGTTATTCACTACGCGTCTCTAAGGCATTTTGGTCACTGTGTTGATGCTGTGGCTGATGACGATGACGAATTATGGCTCAGCCCTTTGTAATGGGCGCGAAGCCCTGAACCGCCCACTCGTTACGCGATTCGCAATGTATAACGCCTGAATTGCAATTTTGCTATTCTACCACACTATATATCACAGATGTTAACGTGATTCCCTGCCCGACATTACGCCAGTATAGGGTCTTTTTGCAAAGAGTTTGAAGTACCGGCATGGGTCTGAGGTAGAATACTCGTACTGCCACGCAGAGAGCCTTGGTCTGAATCCCGCTAGATCCTGAAGTTTTTCTTTTTCATCTTGCGCGATAGCGGTTATGGACACCGCCGGCGGCGGTGGCGGACAAGTGAACAGCAAAAATCGGCTGTGGTTGTGATGTCATAACAGCTTTAGGTGTAAAATATGGCCACCTCGCACAAGGTTATCATCTATTGTTATAAGTGTGTTGCTGGTAGGAATGTATCCATTTATCTCTCTCTTAGAAGCCTCCGCGATGGGCTAACGGCTACGGTGTTGCGCTGCTAAGAACCTGAACAGGTGCTTGATCCATCGCCATGGTTGCCATAATATCGGTGGAGACAAAATGCAAAAGTGACCGTGAACTTTGTTTCACGTGCATGTTAATGAAGCGTGGGGTGGAGCAGTACCCTATGACCGCGCGTCTCGTATTGGTATCGTGGTTGTGTCACTCAAAAACACAGAATTTAGTTATCTAGTTTCGTAACTAGAGAGAAATTAAACGTTATCATCGCCTGTAACATATTGGAAGTTATTAGTTTGATGATAATTTATGGGGGTGCAGGAGGAATCTTCCGTGCTTTGACGTGATCAGTGCATTGAAAGGTGGATGTCTTGAATGATTGTTATTGATTGTTATGTCTTGCGTGATTGTTAAAATACTCTGCCCCGTGTTAACGACGCGCTGTGCTACAACAGCATATCTACCCATTTACAACGTATATCATGCATACCGTATTTACACAATTGTAAGTCTACTCGAATGTACGTCGACACCCATAAGATCGCACGGCAAAAAAAAAAAAAAAAGAATTGGCTTTAAACATGCAGTAAGGATGGGCGCTGACTTAATAATAAGAGTCAGCGTCCGTCCTGCCAAGCATTTCTCTGTCCTGTGATCGTGAAAATTAGCGCTGGAATATTTTACGAATATATCACCAACTAGCCCCAAAACGTCTTTTATAAAGTCAATACCAAAAACTCGAATCCCGGTCTGCAAAGGTGGCTTCACGACAGTGCTTCGCAGCTATGCAGAAAAGCTAGCTCCGCGGAAATACGTGGGAATAATTTTTTAGAAAAATTTCCGCGAATTGTCACTGAGGGTTAGGGTTATGCGCGGGAAAATACGGTATATGTAACAGGTAGAGCCACCAAGCAAACGCAATGTCTTAACCATGCCAGAACGTCCTATATTTGTTGTTTGTCCCGCCGTAACTGGCGCTACTAGTTTTTGTTCATATTGTAAGTCGACTCCGCAACTTAAATCTGAATTTAGTTAAAATGGCGACCGTCAACCGTCTAAATACAATACGTATGAAAGTTTCGCATCGGAGCTATTTACGTCTAGCGCATGCGTTCCCAGGGGGGATGGGGGGAGGAGGGGCTGGCACTTTGGAAGGCTCGCGTCCGTGTCGTCGATAGGAACGCAGAAAACACCCACGAGCGTACTCCGCTATCAGGCATCGAACACCTTGCAAAGGCAATGAGTGCTACCACTATATATAGTCCACAGGGGCCTCGGCGCCGCTGAGCAACAGCACATCCTTGCGGCGTGCGAAGAAAGTGGAGCCTCGCCCCTCGGGTCGCGTAATTGTCTCTGTGAAGTAAAACGCTCTCCCCAGACACACATCACAACGCACACTTAACAAGTATATTACAGGGAAGTGAGGAAATTTTTGCACAATACTTAGCCTGTCAAAACTAGCTTAGAGCGGCAGAAAGTCGAACAAGTTGGCGAGCATCCATAATGAAAATGGGTGAATGGGCAAACACTAGCGTAGGATAAGAGGACGAGACAAACGAAACACCGACTATTAGGTGATAGAAAACTTCTACACAAATATAGTCCCAAAACTCTGCGCGTCCAGGAAACACATCTAAGACCAACACAGCTCAAATTTAACCTGAAAAAGGCTATCCAACACAGATACCGACTCGTCCGGCAACATAGCAGAGATATGATGCAGGTGTTGAATGTCATGTCTTGCCCCTTCGAAAACATCCTGAAGCAGTTGCAGGGCGAGCAAAGTTGACGCAGTAAGATACTTGCCCTGTCCTTAATCTCGTCTACAATGCCGTCTAATATTATTATATGTCACCACATCGTCGCCTGTTGACCACCCACTTCCCCCAATCTTCTCATTTTCTGCTCCGACCTGGGTAGGGCTGTGGGCTCGGGAGGAGAAAGCTCGAGCCTGATTGTCGGGAACCTCTTTGCCGGGGTGTGAGGAGTGGCTTGGGGCCCGATGCATTTGCACAGGGTCATGGTCAGAGTATTTGGTTGAGAATTTGATTAGCTATTGGAGAAACGCTTCCTAATATGACTCTGAGTAGCGGATTTAGAGTCGCTGATAGTGAATGAATGAGGAGTGTGGCTATGACCAAGATCATGCCCGCCTTCTTTGCCTCCTCCGAGTTAGTGGCTTCAATAGAACGCCCCCCCCCCCCCCCCCCAGTATGGTTAGTCATGCATGGTTGATCGCTGCCATCAAAATAACCTGGCGTTCATGGATCTCGGTCGCGTCAACGTACTCTGCTTTCTGGTTAGTTGCAAAGCGAGGGAGCAGGGACTTGGCCCGGTCCAGCCACCTTCCACTACATAGGTGGGGCTCATATTTCAAGGCATGGGCAGAATTTGGAAATGTGGTCTTTGAATGGGAAGCATATTGGTTTTGGGGGTTAAGGTAGGGTTGGAACTGACACCGGCTTCTGCAAGAGTATACAAGAGTATAGCGACGTGCTAGAGTTCGTGATTACCTCACTTGCGCGGTGGGGCGGGCTTCCATCATCTCCTGAATGGTATTTTAGAGTTCCAGCGCGAGAAGTTTCTGCGTGGAAGTGCCTATCGGCAGGCCGAGTGCCAACTTCTGTACCCTCCGTAGAAGTAATGCACATCTCGCAGACGAAAGGGCGTTCATCTAAAAAGGTACATGTAAAGTTGATGATAGGTTCGGAACACTGATCAGCTAATCAACTTCTTGGCCAGAACAGGTCGAGGGAGTCCGAGCTCGAGTGATGATTCTGAGCCTAGCACTGATGCCGATGGTTTACCTGAGTTCGTTGTCTTTGCTTATGGTTCCTCCTGGGAACGACACTATGAGCGTCTCTTATGTTGAGGACCTGCACATGCACAATGTCTCTTTCACGGCAGGGCGGGCTTGAAGACCATTCGGCGGGCCCGATGACGGTTCACGATAACCCTTTGAGACACGCATTATGAGTGACTGTCTATAAATGCGTGAATTTTACATAATTGGATGCCGAGGACCTGTAGACCAAACTTAAAGCAAGCCGGAGTGTTAGATTACGGTGTATTTGACAGCATTTTATTGTAGTTAAAGCGTAAGTAATTATGTAATATTTGTATAGCCAATCGTGCTATATCTCTTCCTAATTAAAACAAATTTCAACGACCCACTCAAATTCTATGCGATAATTATCTGCTGGCAGCAAGCATTTCTATAAAGGTAAAAAAATATTTTGAAATTTCTGCTGAAAGGCTCCACATCCAACGTCTTATTACTGTCTTCACCTAAGTGATCTTATGCTGCAAAATATTTCAACCAGAAGTGATTGAAGGAACTGATGCTGAATTGGCCATTCAGTGTTTGTGGTTTTTTTCGTTGTCAACATTGCATAAAAATGGCAAAAGTAAGTCGTGTCTACAAACAAGGATGCCGTGTAACAAAAGAATAAATGTGTACTTGAATATGCGCTCAGCGTTTTCCTACCTGCGGGGTAATTTACTTCGGATACCAAATCCATTAGAATCAACTGACAGCCGAACAAATGCTTCAGGAAGAGATTTCCGCGGATGTTCCGTCGGCATGCGATGTCCACGTAATGTCACCGCCCTTCTCAGCATGTCTATAATCGGCAGTAATGGGCGCTGACTCGGGTGCATCCCGGCAGGTGCGCAATAATTTGTAGAGAGCGCGCAATGGGTGAGTACAGTAGAATATGAAAAATGGGGAAAAGCCCGCGGTGCTCTGAGTAGCGGTGTTGTGGGCGTAGACCGCACAACACCGCTACAGTATAGTACGCGTAGATGCGTACTGTAGTGACAAACTGAAACTTGTACTATCAATACAGACAGACAAAGAACTTTAATGAAATCCTGAAGGATTATCCGGGGAGAACCCGGCTAGTCTATCAATATGTTCGTTTTTACGCATTACAAAGCGACTCTGTGACACTGACTGGCGCTGCCTAAGCCATATCTGGTCCTTGGCACATTATTAAGGAACACCCAAGAAAATTAATCAATTCTTTCCTCATCAATGGATTACCTTTTAACATTACCAAAGACATCGGTCTTGCTTCGAGGATGCGTTTGGTCATTAGAAAAATGCACAAAAACAACAGGTGGTGACGCCGCCGTGAGTTTTGACATTATCTCGCCGTGAACCACAGTACTGAACGCTGTTTGTCAGGGCTTCCATAAATCTTCATCGGCAAAATTGCATTAAAGTATGTTGGTATAGAGCCAGATACTGAACGTAGATAGTTTCAAAAACTTTCATTGAACGAATGTGGCCAAATAGGAAAAAGAAGACTAAAATCAGCGACGAGACACTAACATTTTTAGGTACCGGTGCGAAATCCAAAATTAAAACTTTGACTTGCTCTTTCGTTCCTAATAATGAATCTATCTTGCTGGAATTAATTACGATAAAGGTCTAAACGAATAATTTATTAGTCCAAATTAATTCAGTGATCACACTGCCGTTCCTTTAAGTGCCACACATTCCCATCAATAACAAACAAATAGGCAACACTATATATGTACGTAATGCAGAGTATCCCGTGAAAAAAACGCGGTCCCAAGGCGGCGTAAACTAAAGGTGATGGAATAACAGAAGCCACAGAAGTATGAAGTATTGTGAAGGAAGTTGCACAAGTTGCTGATTAGTAGAAGAATGCTGACGAGAAAATTGAATGACTTTTCCCCTGTTTATTGGCAGGATGAGATGGCAGTTTCAATCGTTCATCATGTCGCTGTTTATGACAGTGGTGCGTTGAGTCGTGGCAGCGGCGTTCATGCTGCGAGAACAATAAATCAACTGCTGCGACCGTAACCATTGTTGCTTCGCCTCTTTTGCCTTTATTATACGGCAATGGAGTGCTATAAAAGTAGATGGCTTTCTACTTTCACTTCAGAGTTTATTAGACGAAAGATTTGCTTCACCTCACCTCTAAGAGATGAAGTATACACTGGTCTTACTGTCTGTGTGGCTATTCTTGATTCTAGTGACAGAGGTTGGATCGCAAACCGGCGAAACCGAGCAAGGGTCCAGTAATCAAGGGGGAGAAGGAGATGAAGGCAGCGATGAAAGCAGTGATCAAGACAGTGATGAAGACAGCGATGAACAGAGTAACGGGGAGCACAATCCAGGTGGGTGAATTTTAATAAACGACGCAACACCTCCAGGTATACTAAAGATACTCTTAACCCTTTCGCCGCCCGATTCTGCGCCAATCCGCAACGTTGAATTGCGCATTTCACAGTAGAAAGGCTAACTACCAAGAATCAAACCAGCTGGCAGGAACCTCTCTAAATAGTAGTAACGACCAATAAAAGCCATCACTGTATCAATTAAGGTTGTTACTGAGAAATTCATTGTTTACGATCAGTGCTTTGTTTGTCTCGGCAAGAGTGAAGAATGCGAGTAATGCATCTAGAAGTGCACGTTGGCCCTGTACAGCAGTATGGTCCTCCAGGAGCTTCGCCAACTAGAAGAGAAAAAGTCTGCTATTAGCGTTGTGAGCTGAGAGGCGCGAAGACGGTGAAATACAAAAATAGAAGCACACACGCAGGGCGCCTGCCTTTATCTTTCGTCGTCTTAGCACCTTTAGCCTAAAAACATCCTACACAGAACCGCCCAGTTACCCATCCCAACGCAATCAGAGAGTTCGAAAAACTCTGACAATGTGAAGCCTAAAGTCCGCTAAAAGCGCTCTAAATGCAGACTATAATCAAACTCATGTAAAAATATTCTTTATTGCGACTACACAGAAACAAACAGGTTAGAAAAGGTTAGTTTGGTCCGATGCCGCAATAGCGGAATGGGCGCACATGAACATAAGGAGGCTTCTTTCAGCAGCGCGTGTCACCTGAGATCTTTCTCCTGTTGCTTGCTATACGTTGTTGGCCTGCCGGAAAGGAAGGGTGGAGCCGCGACCATATATCTTCGCAGAAGCCGACCCAACTAAATTCCACTGCTTTGGAGAAAGTTTTGCTTTTCAATAGTGGCATTTGACTCATCTGGCATGCCCTGTAATGAAAAAGCCACTCGGAACCTTCAATGTCCCGAGTGAACCAGTCAGGTTCGAAGTGTAAGCTTGCGCTATACAAAGAAAAGATCGAGCGCTCACGACTCCTGACTACGTTTGCGAGAAGCACTTATGAGAGAGTGACAGAGAGACGACAGTATTATGGACAGCTTGATATTTGACCCACAGGATGCAGGAACAGGCAAAATGCATTCAATGCACTTTGTTGTTCAGCAACGTCCCACGGGTCGTAAAACACCTTAAGCGATAATATCGCAGAAACTAGTGGTTCTTACCAGTGGCCATTTATCAAAGGCACAAAGGGAAAGCAGCAATAAGAACAGCCTAAATACGAACTGGCATTTGTCCCTTCGTTAATTGGAACAAATGGTACCTAAGCTATCGAGTTCACGTTATAAAAAATTTCTCGCGTTCTACAAAATATTTGACGAAGATGATTTTTCTGTATGTAACACCATTTTTTAGATGCGAAGCAGCTTAAGGCGGGGGCTTTGTACGTCTCTCCTGCGGCGTGCACATCTCCACTGCGCGTCCCCTCCCCCTCTCTCTCCTCTCCTACGCTCCCCCCTCTCGCGCGCCTCATTCTCTCCTGCGCATGCGCGTCCCCTCCCCCTCTCTCTCCTCTCCTACGCTCCCCCCTATCGCGCGCCTGTCGACCGCGTTCCCCGCTCGCCCTGTGATAATTAATGGCCAGGCTAGAGGGAAGACACGACGCGCGTAGCGTTCCTCTTCGCGTTCAACGACGCTTTGAATGGATGGATGCAGCGGCGCGGGACTTCGCCCCAGCTTAAGAACCTGGCGAGCCATCTCCTAAAAAAATTACACCATCTCCCGCTTAAGCGAACTATCTCCCCGTTGCTTCGCATCCACACATGGACGCTTTGAATGGATGGATGCAGCGGCGCGGGACTTCGCCCCAGTTTAAGAACCTGGCGAGCCATCTCCTAAAAAAATTACACCATCTCCCGCTTAAGCGAACTATCTCCCCGCTGCTTCGCATCAACACATGGTTCCCTTTAGCGGGATGTGGTGTAATTTTTTTCGTTAATTTCCCAAATTTGCCGCTAGCGAGGAGGCCAAAGACACGCACCCACTCGAGCGTAAAGCGCAAGCGATGGTTCGGTACCGAATGGACTTTAACCGACGCGCTTCATCGGAGAGCGCGACGCGCGTGTTTTTCCTTCTGCGCCAGCGGACTCACACGACAGAGGGCGCGTCAGTGTTGTGCCCGATTCCGTGACTTTATTGACACTCCCACGTGGGCGCCGTTTCGCCTCGTTGAAGGGGCCTTGTAACACTTTTTCAGCATGGTCAGCAAACACTGCCGATCGGTAGTCGAGGCTCCCGAGAACACCTGAGCCAAACATTATAACGCAGCACACGGCCTGGAATTGACAATTAAGTTTGGGACGCAAAACCCCAGATATTAATTGACAATTAATTCTCAAAGTCAGCTAGAAATTGTTCCCTCTTCACTCTACAAATTATGCCATAAACCCAATGTCCATGGCCATTGGCTGATCTTAGCATCACGGGCTCCACAGTTATTGCGGCCTCCGCGGGATGCCGCCACGTGTCCGCGTGCGCGCTGGCGACCACACTGAAAGCAAGCCGCGTGTTTGAAGAAAAAAAAGATTGGCCGCGTATCTGCGTGCTACGCTGCAAATCCCGCCGAAAGACGATAGACGAGCGCTGCGTTAGAGTTACTGTATATGCTACCTTTAGGTAGCAGAGTTGCGCCAAGGTACGCCATCTTGGGCTCCGAGGTCTTGCGGGAAAGCCACTCACCACCCTCGTAGGAGCCGCGCTCGTGCGACAGAGTAACAGTGTTGATTTAAACAGATCTTCATGAGGCTTTTATTGCGCTCGTCACATTCTAAAACAGTGAACGCAAGCAAATATACAAAAAAGTAGTAATATTGCGTCGTGCGGGTATACAGGCGAGAATTCTCAATCTTTTCTGTTCACTTTTTTTTTTTAACGCATTCACCCTCCTCTAGGTGGCGCCACCGTCCCAGCTTGGGCACGTAAACACTATTCCACTAAACTAAAACACTCTGTCCACAAGGAACGTTTGCGGCACGGTAACGATATTCCCTTAACCCCCGCTATTACGCTAACGCTGAACTAATAACTGTGTAATAACAACAGCGCCGATGTCAACCGCCCTTGAGCCGCCGGAATCTACGGAGTGTCGGCGTCACCTGCGAAGCGTTGGCAGTGTTGGCTTCTCCGCAGCGCAAAGGAGCCACCTATGACCACGTGACAGCGCTCGGCGAATAGCGTTACTGGAATCATCCAAGGCAGAGCGAGCGGCGTCCGGAAAACAGTGGCGCAACTCTGCGACCTAAAGGTAGCATATACAGTAACTCTACGCTGCGTGAGATATGAGCGCCATCTGGCATACGTCGGGAAACATGAGCTTGTGCAGAGGGTTTCCTTCTTCCGTGGCAGAGGGCGTTCGTCGCCGTCATAGCGTTGCATTTTCAACGCAGCCGCATTTTCAGCGCAGCTTAATTAAGAAACTAGGGTCTTTAGAATTACGTATCTATGTACTTTCTCGTAAAGGAACACACCACCTAATACTTACGTAGTGATGTTGCGCCTCAGATATGCGTAATGTTTGCTTTTTGATCGACAATGTACACAAGTATGAACCTATACACACCAGTTCAAGATGGCTGGCCTTTGGGCAAGTGGTTCAACGGTTCAACTTTGGCCGGGTGGCTGAATCGGGTGACAGACAGACAAACAGAAAGACAGACGTATGTCTAGCAAGCAAATGTTACGTTGAATTGTTATTGATGTGAACGGTCTGTGATAATAAATTTTTCTAAACAGACCAAAATTTCTGCGTTTAGTTCCCCAAGAAAGACTATCATATTAAAAAAAAAACGCCAGGCCTGCGCTGAAACCGCAGCACAGTCACAGCGAAAGCTGGAAGAGCGGCGTTTCTAGAGCCCGTTCTAAGCTCTCTTGCGGCTACAATACAAGTACACTAGAAAGGTACCCACTACGCCATAAAAAACAATTTTTGTGAAGTTGGGAAGCACCTACTAAGCCATTATTCGTCATTCTGCGGAGAAGCGAGGCACCAGCTACACGTCTGTAAGGCATTATGTGCACTTTATTGACGCGACGACTGATGACGATGAAGAATTATGGCTCAGCCCTTTGTAATGGGTTGGAAGCTTTAAACGGCCCACCAGTTATGTAATTTGCATTGGGTGACGCCCGGTCGCTATTTCCCTCTCCTGTCATGCTGTATAACATACGTTGACGTGGGAGAGAGACGGGGGGGGGGGGGCGAAGAACTTTACTGAGACCCCGAGGAAATGGATCATGCGCGTATGGGCTTCCTTGGCAACCAATACAAGTGCACTTGCGAGGAACCCACTATGCTATAAATCATTGTAATTTTACTGGGACCCCGAGCAAATGGATCATGCGCTTATGGGCTTCCTTGCCAACCATTACAAGTGCACTTGCGAGGGACCCACTACGCTATAAATCATTGTAATTTTTGAGAAGTAGGGCAGCAGGCACTGTGCCATTTTTCGTCATTCTGCGGAGAGCCGTGGTACCTGCTAAACGCATGTAAGGCATTATGCGCACTTTGTTGATGCTGTGCCTGATGACGATGAAGAATTATGGCAGAGCCCTTTGTAATGGGTTGGAAGCATTCAACAACCTATTCGTTGCGCAATTCGCATTGTGTGACGCCTTGTTACAGAATCTCGTTGTGCGACGCTTGGCGCTTATTTTACTCTTCTACCACGCTATATTGCATGTGCTAATGTGGTTCCTTCCCGACATGAAGGCTGTATAGGACCTTTTTGCAAAGCAGTTTCAAGCACCGGGATGGCTCAGAGGTTGAATACTGGGCTCCCACGAAGAGGGCCCGGGTTCGAACCTCTTTCCATCCTAGAATTTTTTCTTATTTCGTTTTTTTTTCTTATTTCGAGCGATACTGGTTACGGACACCGGTGGCGGCGGCGGCGGCGGACAACTACGGCGCCAAAAACGGCCGGTGAAATGATCTCATAACAGCTTTCGCTGTAAAAAAAAGAAAGTGCTCAAGGTCATGACGCGCGCTGACGAAGGGCCGCATATTCTTGTCCCCTTGTCATACAGCCCTCTGTAGCTTTCAGGGCGCGCACGCTGGTGCGAGAGGAGAGAGAAGGCGCTTGAAGCGTGCGGCAAATTTCTGAAACTCCGCTCGTACTTAATGGATTCTAAAAACAAAGATGGTTAATCCGTCCGTCATAGGAATCGGAATAACACGAAAGTAAAGCGTGCCCTTACAGAAGTAACTGAATGTTTACTGTACATTGATATAAGAGAGTTTGCACAATGTATATTGATGTCTGGCAGCTATAGCACCGTTTAACGTGGATGCACCCACTTTGATGATTGGTGGTACATCTCCATCCCGACAACTAACGCCCATGTTAAATGATTAAACAAGCCCTTGTGGTAGCTGTAGTAGTCAACAGTGAAAGCGTAATCAAAGAACGAGGTGTGATAGCCAGAAGAGCGTCGCATATTGGACGCAGAACTTGGTCGCCATCCCGCGGCATGTTAAAATGCGATTGAACACCGCGGCAGGACTAGAGGGAAACGCAAAGCGCGTCGTGCCACCCCGGTAGCCCGGCCGCGATTCTTCTCGGGGTGAGCGCGTGAGCGGGGAACGCGGTGTTACAGCCAGGTGAGGCAGGCGCGCATCGCAGAGCTATTTTAGGGGCGAAGCTCCTTAAGGCGGCACCCGTTCGTCCCTCGTAGTCGTAGTCGTAGTAGTCGTAGTGCGTAACCAGTCTTACGCTTTGACGTCCAAGGTGGTGCCGGTGGGAGATTTTTCCTGTGCGTTGTTGAACAATAAAAAATTCGCAGCGTGCGCGTTAACTAAAAGCCGAATTCTTCTGTCTCTCATTCCCCATTAGCAGCCATTGGCATGTTCCAGTAGGAAATGTTAGTAGAAATAGAATTGTAAGTGTTAGCTAAAAGCCGACTTCTTCTGTCTCTCATTCCCATTAGCAGCCATTGTTTACCTCCAAGGTAGTGCCTGGTGAGATTTCTCCTGTGCGTGATTAAACAATAACAAATTTTGTTCAAAACGCCGTTGATTGATGAAATAAACCAACGAAAGACGCCAGATGTTTTGTAAAAGCAAAACGAAAGAACGCCAGATGTTTCTAAAGCAAAACGAAAAGACGCCAGCTGCTTAACGAAAGACGCCAGATGTTTTCTAAAGCAATGGTTTTCTAAACAATGAAAATTCACAGCGTACATGTAAAATTAAAGTGAGCTGCAAGTCGTCATAACTCATCGAACCTTTAGTATAAACGCGCCCGATCTCACGTCGGTGATGATGTACAGGGCAGAATTCACGGAAGATTCACGGTTTACCGATGAACCTCCGCAGCTTCGCCCACTCACCATCATTCACTCCATGGATATGCTGTGATTTTTTGGTTTGGATTAGCGCGATGCTATGTGCGAGGCCGACGCTTTTACGACGCTTGGGCCAATGTCGCCACCTCGCGGTGCGTTAAGGCATTGACAAAATTGAACTTCTATTGAAAACGCGCCGAATGGGACGGACGTGCAATGCGTTGCAGGTGCTAATCGCGGAGGCCATAGTAATGACGAATTACTTTACCTTGCCGCTCCCAGAGGGCAACACTCCGCCGACCAGGAGAGTGATAGATATAAAAGGCGCGTTTGTAAAGGCTCTAGAGTCTGTGACCGTGGCGCAGTGGATAGCGTGCCCGGCATCTGTTGTTGCGGACCGAGCAGTCGTGGGTTCGATGCATGCCCGGTGAGAGAACCTTTTTTTCTTTGCCATCTGATCATGTACCTTTTTTCGACGTCATTTCCGTGATGGAAATACGTCAATGAAGTCTTGGTGGACCCCGAAATAAAACACTTTCGTGTTAAGAATTTGTTGCTGTTGATTCGTGAGGCAACAAACTATTTAATGAAGCCATTCAACGATACCTTGGAAAAGTGCTTCAGGGCCACTTAAGAATTCTTGCTCCGTGGCTCAGGTGGATGGTGGTTGTAACGGCTGAGGACTTATGAGCGCCGCGCGTGCAGCCTTGCGTGTTATCTACGCTGGGCGCAATAAATGAGTGAGCGGGATTTGTTAATGTGTTCCTGGGCACGTCTTCAGCCGTAGCTAATGTTGACGGTTCGCTTGTATCAAAGGTTTGGAGAGGAGTTGAATGAGAGGCAATGCACCGTTCCGCCAGCGTTGTGAGAATGACTATTCGCAATCATCAAACGAGATCTGTTTGCGTTTTGCCGTGCATACGTGACACCGTTAATTTTAAAATATTTGCGAGCCAATGTTTACTGCACTTTTAAGGCGGATAAAAGTACAAAATTTATTTTGTGTAGTTTATGGTGCATCGCTTGGGACCATTGTGTGTACTCCGCCTTTTGGAGAAAACTGGCGTGTGCTAAAGTCATGTTTCAACCGCAGAGCGGTGCTGTCACTTCTGTACAGAGCTTCCTCTGCAACAAGAATAAAATGGGAACAATATCCGTTAAACTGCTACTGATCTATATATAACCTGCTCTCATAGACCATTCGGACTTAAATTTTAGGAGCTGGCTCGCCAGGTTCTTAAGCTGGGGCTAAGTCCCGCGCCGTAATCTGCATCCATCCTAGCTTGTAGAGTAGAGTAGAGTAGACCGTGGAAGCTGTGGCTCATACCCACACTAGTTGATTGGCCAAGAACCGGTTAGTTTTTAAAGGAAAAATTGAAATTCAAGTTCAAACTTTGTTTAATTAATACGAAAGAAGTATAAATGAATTAGAGTTAAAATTACACTAATAATAATAATAATAATATAGAATAGAATTGAATAAATAAAACCGATAATTTGGGGGAAAATAGAAATAATATTTTGGAAAGGTAAATTTTACAATCTAAATCTTTTTGAATCTTTAATAAACTCCTGCAATGCATCAGCAATCTTCCCGTCACTCTGTCCCAGAGAAAAAGCCCCGAAAGACAGTATGTTTTGTTGATTTAATTCTAATCTAAGCAGACAGAAAACGACACCTAAGATATTTTTGCGCAAGGTAGAGTACCTCTTGCAGGAAATGAGAAAGTGCTTCGTTGTCTCACGTATTCCGCAAAAAGGACAATTAGGCGAAGCTGCCAGACCAGCTCTGTGTAGATAAAAATTTAGATAGGGAGTCTGACAACGTAGTCTTGTGATTGCGACTTCTATTGCTCATGATTGACATACTTTACTATTCCACTGATGATTTAAATGCTGGAATTCTAATATGATCGTTAATGACGGTGCGGAAAATTTCTCTAGCATCATTTTCCTCCTAAATCTAGCCCCTGTAATAGCACCTGTATTAACGTCAAACATGGCACTGCCTATAAAGCAATGGAAGAGGAAATGGGGTCGCTTTATAGACAGCACCATGTTTGACGTCTGCATCCCAGTTCAGTGGGCATGGGCTGAAGATGGCTGTTGCGAGTGCTTCATGCCGCTTGAGTTACGTCGGCGAAAAGCTGGCGGAGATACAAAATTTCAAAAAAATAATTCTCAAATTAAAAAAATAATATCCTTTTGTAACTTTCCGTATGTTGATCTAATACATAGAACTTTCAAATGAACTATGGTGCATATTTTTAGTCCGGCCACCAAGGCAAGTTTTTTGACGCTGAATGCAGACCTTTTCTCAAAAAAAGTGAAATTCGCAATTTTTTTCAGACGATCTGCTGCACCTTCAGCGACTAAATTATTTTTCGCTTGTAGAATGTTGAACAGCCCATCAGTATATAATTTATTTATACCCTTTGAGTTTGCCTTGTTCCTGGAAAAAAATATCAAACTTTGCATTTTTATTCAATTTTGCTCGCGCAAAAAACCCTCGAAGCAAGGGTATACTTAATTAAGTCATTATTTTTACAGTTACATCACTTCATTAGCCTGCCGGATAAACCATTTTATCGAGTGCATCCCATAAACGTCCTTTGCAAAAAATTGTAGTTTGATGCCCTTTAGCTAAGTCGGCGCCAAACTACAGACTCTCACAAATAGGCGGGAAAATTTTTGACAACAGAAATAAACGAGCAGAACGAGTTTCGAACTGCAAGAGGATGATTTGGCATGGAATGACCCATATATATATATATATATATATATATATATATATATATATATATATATATTGTGTATGTATATGTATGTGTATATTGGCTTTCTCTGTGCTTTGAGACATCGCTTCATTTGTATCACTTTTTATTCTAATATATTTGATCAACCATTGTATATTTTTGTATAGTTGTTTATTGCTCAGATTTTTTTATGTTTGCAAAATTGTTTATTGTTCCGCTCCTCACGTGCCCGGTCTTCAGCGACCGCAGCATGGTCTAAATAAATAAAAAAAAACATATGCGCAGAACCTCTTAGAGCACAATATGTTAATCTATTGAACAAACATGCTTGATGGAGCAAATTATGAAAACTATTATTCAGTGACCGCCTTGGTGATGATCTCAAATTTATTGTACAATTATATTTCAGTAAACTGTACTTTTCTTGACACTGATATACCGCACGGTGAATCGAAAACTGTCACACCACAAGGTTTTCCATCTTGCGTAAGAGTGACATGCAACGATGGAAAACAGACACACGAAGCGTGAGTAATATATTCATAAGATATAAAAACGAAGACGCGTGCACGACGTACCTGGAGCAACTGTACACCTGAGAAATGAATTGCATTTAATGAACGATGACATCCTCACAGATAGCTTACCGTAAAGCAGTTTCTTGGGCACAGCAAAGAGCCTATGTAATGTTATCTTCTTTACTCGCGGATGGTTTCCGAGCTCAGGTTTGCTTCTTATTCGCAACTCTAGATGCAATATGACAGGATCTAATATATTAATTCATAATATTGTCTCGTGGCTGTGACGGTGAATAAACCTAAAAAGCTCAAGCCGGTAAAGACGAAACTGTTCATTGGGCGAATGGTGCCCAGAGAAAGAATTAACGCTCACTGTGCAACGACAGCGCCGAACACAGTCGTCGATCTTCAATAAAACTGATCGTCGAGGTAACACTTCGGCTTTTCTGCATGCCTGATCATGCATTCCAGCATTATCACCGTTGCTCGCGTTAGTTTTACAAGTAACTCCGTCACACGCGTCGTGCATGCGATCTGATCGGACAATACGCCAAATCTGAAGGATGTGTCTCTGCATTCAGACGTGGCCTGAATGCAGTGCGCCTATCGATAACGTGTGGTAGTTTTAACCAAAGCCGTTCGTAAGAAAAAGAGAAAAAAGGATGCGCGTCAATATATTTACTAATTTGACTTTATATAATGCAGCATGTGTCATTGATCACATGCCATTACAGAAGATTGCCATATATTTCAGACTTTGTGTACCTATGTTTATAAATGTGCAAAAATCAAGAAAACAGCATCTTGGAATCTCAAAAAAAATTTATTCCTATGATACGATAATATAACCCCACCTCCGTCATAGGCGAACCCTGTACTGGATGGACATATCAGTTGCCTTATTGTGAGAGTTATTGTTAAGTTAGTGTGAAACTAAAGATTCACACTAACTTAACGTATGCACGATAACTACCATAACTCATTTTATTAAGCCTTTTAGAAAAGCTTGGGTCACGGGAGTACTGCGTTGACGCGCCATCAAGAGAAATTGTCTCCACAATATGTTAACTTGTGAGCCATTGAAGTGTGGACATGAAGAAGCAATTGTTTGGCTAGTTGGGCTTGTAGTAGACAATGACAAGCGCTTGGCTTTTTGTCTCCTTTTTTTTGTGTCAGTTGCCGATATTTTTTGCGCTAATTTATGCGTAATTCAAACTTAAAGTTTTTTTATGAAAATATAAGAGCACACTTCCAACTGTACGTAGTAGCATGCCAATGAACATTACTTTCAAAGAAAGCGAATATTACAATAATGCGAGGCGCAACTGTCGGGTTACCCATAAAGTTTTCGGTAAGTTATGTCAAGGGCATTAAGAAAAATGGAAACAGACACAAATAACATGATGCCGCGACTGTTTTTGGTGCATATTTTATAATAGTGCAGATTCTCAAGCAGATTCCCCCTTAGCGTGCTTGCCTTGCAGTCTTCATTCTTTCTACTAGCGGCCTACAAATTCAGAGTGTTTAATTTGCTGTATCTACACCCAGGTCAGCTGGACCTTCCCCAGACTCTCTTCACCCACCTCGTATCAACTTGGTTTTAAATGAGCTTACTTCTATCGTAGCAAACTTGTTCGATAAATTCTTTGCAGCATGCAAGGCATTCCTTGCCTGTGGTGCATTTTTTTTTGGCTTTCAGCCAAGCGTTACGAGGTGGATCGACGTGTTTTAATAAGCGTAGTAGTTGTGTGCGCATTGTGGCCTTGCCAGGCACGTCGACAACACTGGCGTTTAAAGGGTAACTCATGGTCTGACGTTACGTCAGCACTCACGTTAGAACACATGCGTCAGTACTATCGAAACGAAGTGCACTTTACGGTGAAATGAGGCGAATAGCTTTCGTTAGCGTATTCCTCCGATATCGACCAACGATAAAATATAGCTTGCTGAATCACAGGAATCCAAATGTAATGTTTATTAGACTGCTATAAAAGCGGAGCCAACACTGAACCACAATGGACGTTAACTCGGTGTGACGCCTGTATCGTAGGAGTGCATATGCAATGTTTATTGCTTTGTTATAAAATTAGATAGATAGATAGATAGATAGATAGATAGATAGATAGATAGATAGATAGATAGATAGATAGATAGATAGATAGATAGATAGATAGATAGATAGATAGATAGATAGATAGATAGATAGATAGATAGATAAAAACGCTCAAACTGCCAAAGGTTCGCTAAGAAATGCTTCGCATTTATTAACTCGCCTACATGCGATACCATTACATACTCGGGCAAAATACGAGTTGACGTCATTCGCTGTTCGGAGGACGCGAAATGCTTAGCATCGGCTTTCTCTTTGGCTGCAACCGGCCCTTGAGTCA
Source organism: Rhipicephalus sanguineus (assembly GCF_013339695.2). Taxonomy (NCBI): domain Eukaryota; kingdom Metazoa; phylum Arthropoda; class Arachnida; order Ixodida; family Ixodidae; genus Rhipicephalus; species Rhipicephalus sanguineus. Next base: position 147,444,071 of record NC_051182.1, read on the forward strand.
GTAAACAGCATACATACATCATCATCGCCGCCGGTTTTCTAAAGTGGTCGAGGGGATCAGACCCGCACTAATAGGCGATACGCTAGAGCATTACTTTAGAGGCAGCGTGAAGCTGTTAACTCGATCGCGTGGACGTTGTGGCGGAGATTTGTCATTTGGGTCTCGTTGCGTGAGTGTCCATGATAGTGATTTGGGGCCTATAAATACTCTAATTTCTGAAGCCCATAACGGAGCATCGGCAGCGTCATGAGGAGAAATGTGAGTGAGCAACAATAGGAAGCGAGAACGAGAGGTCACCTTCTCAAGAACAGCTCCGACACAGTACCTCTTCCCCCTTAGAAATATGGGTGCGTGCCCGGACGCGCTGGGAATGGAGCAGTGTACCTTGCAAATAGGAGGCCTCCGCTTTACTACCCCACTACTTCACCACCGCTTCAGCTCCACGATTGTGTAAATCGGCGAACTCCTTCCTTCTGCCTGTTTTCTCTTCGCCTCACTCGCACCTGATCTTTCTATTTCCTCTAAACCCCTTCCGCATTCACGTATTTTGCGCGTGCGCCAACATCATGGTCCCTTTCTGACACATCCCACAGAAACTACCACTCCCTTACACTCACATCACAAACGCCTTGTGCCAAGGTAGTACATGCAGCCTTTCTCTTTATCACATATATCCTTTGCTGGTAATGTGTGCAAATAAAGAAATATCGATAGCACTGTCGTAAATTATGTTCACTATATTATGTTATGCAGGCGGGATCGACGTGGTACACACCGTTCGCATTAATTTGTTAGAATAGCAATTGACATAAATAATTTTAACCGCTGTAAATAGTCCAATTAAATTATTTTTTATTCGGCAACGCAGGTATAGCCAATGCAGTTGAAAAGAATGCGTGGTATGACGGTTTCTTTTTCCTCGATTCCAGGTGCAACCCTCTTGAGGATGCTGGCTCAAACTGCACGCGTGTGGAGTATCCCAATGAGGAGTATCCCAGTTGCTGCCCGAAAATGCAATGCAGCTAGTATTCCGAAGAACTGTTGCTCGGAGTATGCAATAAACGCGAATGGACTTAACACGCAATTCTTGTAATTTTAGAAACTTACATTTTTCCTTGTAAATATTTGAAGATAACTCCGAATTTTTGTAAGCAATAAATTACCCGATCAAAATACATGCGCATTCAGGCGTCTTTTATCGGCAATGTTCTCCTTACCAGAGAATGTAAAGACATAATATGAAGTTAGTACTTGGAGCCCTGAGTAAACGACAACAAAAACACAGAAAAAGAGGTGGGTTCCAAAGCTTGAGAGAGAAATATAAAATATCATTGATCTTCAAGTCAAGTAATATTAGCTACCGAGCATACATTGTCAGTTGAAAAAAAAAATAGCAGGATGGGTGCTAAGCTAACGAAATAATACCGTAACTGCTTTCGATTGCAGTGGTTGATGTCCTTGCACTTATTGAGAAAAAAAAGGGGGAGGGGGTAAGTGTTAGAGACTAGCAGTTACAATTTGTTCTGGCATGAAACATTTCCCAGAAACACGCATTCAGTGGACATGACAATGATACGGTGAAAAAAAACTATATTTACATATGCACCCTTGAGTCGAATTACCAAGTTTTCGCTGTTCGCCAAGCGGCATCTTCAACGCATGCTTGCAAACTGGAGTTTCGCACTTGGAAGGTATGGCATACTGAAGACAACTCTTTTTTATCCATTTTGCACCCGTACTCTGTAACAGGCTATGAAGATGGGTGCCTTGCTGAACAAAACGGAAGCAAGGCAAGAAAGGAAAAAAAAAGCTCTAAAAAGAGAAGCAAAAGAAATAAATAAAGAAATATGCTTCAAAATAATTAATTGTTGGGCTAGTTGGTTCAACATATCTGGGTTGGGAGAGCGAAGGCTTGGAAGGAAGGACAGGACCACAGGTTCTTCTGTGTGGCCCTGTCCTTCCTTCCAAGCCTTCGCTCTCCCAACCCAGATAAAGAAAACATATACAAACAAAATCGGAAAATAGATGTTATAATAAAGTAAAAATAAAACTGAGAAGTAAACCGTGTCAGCGAATACTTCGAAAATACAAGAACAAATGTCACACCGCCATGCTGCGGCTGAGTTGTCTGCCATTTTTTTTTGTTTTATAATAATCGCAGTAACGACAACAGAGATGCAGAGCATTCAAACGTACAGTGCTCTGAAATACGCGTTCATCCCTTTACGCAGGGATGACATAAAACGCACATACGAGAAAGTGACCACATAAGAAAATACAGAAGTGATGGAAAACCAGCTCACAATAGCATGAACAACGAAAAAAGTTGCATACCTTTTTTAAAGACGAACGGTCCCTGTATTCAATAACTTCTTGCCTGTTATCAGTTACAAGATTAGATGCCTCAAATTCTCCCTGCCAAATTTCAAGCTGCATTTTGAAATTTAACACAGTAGCATGCACCACTAAAATATAGGGAGCCTACATGAACGGCCGTTTTTTCTCCCTACTAAAATAATTCAAGAGATCCCATGCATTGTGGGAATCATTTTCATGCGAAGCAGTCAGTAGCAGCCTATGCCGTACTTTTTGCTTTTAGCCAAGCGTCACGAGGTGGATCGACGTGCCCCGACACGGTGGTCTAGTGGTTATGGCGCTCGACTGCTGACCCGAAGGTCGCGGGATCGAATCCCGGCCGAGGCGGCTGCATTTTCGGTGGAGGCGAAAATGTCTGAGCCTCGTGTACTTAGATTTAGGTGCACGTTAAAGAACACCAGGTGGTCGAAATTTCCGGAGCCCTCCACTACGGCGTCTCTCATAATCATATCGTGGTTTTGGGACGTTAAACCCCAGATATTATTATTAGGTGGATCGACGTCTTTGTGTAAATTAAATAGTTGTGCGCATATCGGTGGGCTTGCCACGTACGACAACTACACGGTCGTATAAAGGGTAGCTCATGGTCCCAACGAAACGTCCGCGTTAACGCTGGAGCAGAGACGTCAGTTTTATCGTAACGAAGTGCACGATACGGTACGATGATGCGCATATCATAAGTATCTGTCGTCGGCGTATTTGATCAACGCTTGACTCTAACTTGCGGAGTCATGTAGGTGTACATATGTAATGTTTATATCGTTCATACAAAAGCGGATAGCCGACGCTGCAGCCCCAATTGTCGTTGTCCTGACACGAAGCCTGTATAGACGAATTCCACCGGACATACGTCACGAAAATGCGGTGGCGCTGTCGTCGGACGTTTAGTTTCGCGCGGTAGGCAAAAGCCGCTGTGCCTGCCACAGTTGCTGCCGTGTTTTCGCTGGTGCGTGCGCTGTGTGCAGTCGTGCTACGAAGAAGAAAGGGTGTCCCGACGAGATGCGTTGCGGTTACTTACGTAGGAAGGCACAAACGAGGCGGAATAAGCTTTTGTCCACTTTTTTTTTACGAAGACCGTCGCAAGAAATTGGCCGCAGCTGTTCAACATGAGAACTCGTCTGCGACGCCGGCTCATCGGTAGCGTGACGAAAATGGAGTGGTTTGCGCGGCTCGTTTTATCTAAAGAAAATGAGTAGCTTTGTCAAATGTGCGTCACTGTAATGTCCCACACAAGATTTTTTCGCATAAGCCTTGTGTAGAGCCATTGGAAGCATGTTGACCTCAGAGCACGAATACGTAAGCGGTGTGGAGAGCTTTGCAATCTCGTATACGGAGAATTCATCACGATTGAAAAATGTGGAAGTCAGAGGGGTAAGGAGGATTTTGTAGTATTCGTGTGACCTAAAGGTGTAGCTCGGTTCATTAATGCAGCAGCGTATGAAAGCACGACTTCGGCTATACTTTTCCAAGTTGTATGCGCGGCTGCGATTACGCATAAGTGCATTGGACACGGCTGTTGAGGCGATACGCATTAAGACATTTCCATGTCTGTCAGACTGCACAGGCAAACTGCAAGCGTGAAATGTTCCGAGTCTGTTTACGGGCTGCAGGCCTTCACGGCCTCGACTTCAGCGTGCGGGCAGAGCCGCGGGCCCGTACGCTGAAGTGATAGCAGCCTTGTCCATGGCATGTAGTAATTGTTTAATACGTTGTCGCAGCTGTATCGTCCATTAAAGTGTCACCGAGATCGCCCTTCACGTTTGAATGAGTAAGTGACCCGGCAAATTTGTTTATGTGCGAGGATTTACCGTAACGATTATGGACCTGTTCGTAATCTTACTCTGCGCATTTTCATAGCGCAGCAAAGAGTGTCGTGCGGGGCTAGGAGGTCCGTTCTTGCATTAGTTAACAAATTGAAGTGTTCACGTATGAAGTGTTCACGTCGATGGCATTTCGCGAATCAGTAACATTCGTGGCGTCAAGATACCTGATCTTATGGTGAGGTAATCAGAGGTAGAGTTGCACGTCAACGTAGTTTTTATACGTTGATTTCAGAGTTCTTGTTGGGGCCGCGGGAACGTCCTCTGTCGCGGCCGCCCGGCCGCCCCTAGAGTCACTAGAAAAATTTCACAGTATCGCATCTGTTTTCCGTGCGCCGCCGCCGACGCGATTGGCTTACTCGCATCACGTGACCTCTCGCCGTCATATCTCTTCCAAGCGCTTTGGGTGCAGGCGCGTTCAATGCAGAGCGCGGCCGGACATTTAGCAGTACCACGGTCCCTAGAAGTACTTCGTCGCTTTTTTAAACGCGTCATGCAGATGCCAGAGAGTAGCTCACCAGTAACCGAACGCTGCTGGTGAGCTACTCCGGGAATTTCGTATATTTTTGCATTCCGTGTGGGAAACATTAACGTCAAAGAGCGTCGTTGTACGTGGCTGCATAGTTGGCCACCGAATGAAATAGCCCCCCTCGAAGAACACTCTTTTCTGCAGTGAACTACACAAACTTTGCTGGAAAAGCTCTCATGCAACAGGATACTTCACCTTTTGTGTTCGCTTTGTTCAGCGATATTGAAAACGACCTACAACATACCTTTCTATTTGCTCGGCTGTTTATTATATCTGGATCTGTTGAACAGATTGTGCATGCATTTCGAGTTATAAGCGTGTCGCGCACGAGAGCCAAATCGAAGGCTTATTAAAATAGTAACTGTTTAGTGTATACCTTGAAGGCAATTGTCGCATGATCCATTGCCACTGCGCAAAACTGAAGCGGGAATTCTGTTGATAAACACGGTATAAGGCAATGTTATTAAGCGTATATTAATTTTTTCAAAAAAAAATGCTGCTAATGCTGCATTGCGCCGAGCGTACCCTTACAATACTGCTTAGTGGGTGAGAAATGGTCACAGCAAAAAAAAAAAAAAAAAAGTCGGCCTATCTTCCCACGCATTGAGGGAATCGATTTCATGCGAGCCCTAGATCTATGTACATACTATGTTGCAGTAGCATGCGCGTTAAAAAGTTTCGGGATGTGCTATTTCTGATCAAAATAATAGAAAGCACTGCGCCGAGGAAGTTTTAACAAGAGTGCATTACGAAAAAAAAAAGTTGAAATTAAAAGCAGTGCAGAAACCGAACCCCAGCTGTTTACGCGCTGGCAACGCCAAAAAAAAAAAAGAAAAAAAGCTTTGTCGGAATACAACAAAATATTTGCAAATGCACTGCAACGTTTGGAATATTAAGGAGGCAAAAAATAGGAAATGAACAACTGAGTAGTGACGTCAATCATTTTTTATGGCCTATTTTCTACGTATCTGTCAGAAAATTACAACGTATTCACAAAATAAGATGCACCTTACCTACCGCACGCCGATTCGCCCGTACGTTCAGCTGCTGGCGTTCCGAACCGAGACAGATACTTCACGCACAACTTCCACTTACCGTACACACACCACTTCTATTACAGATAACACCCAGCTGAACAGCAAGCATGGTGCGCAAGTAAGGTATGCGTCAGCGATCAGTCGAAGGACGCAATGCTGAATGTTCGCGATGTTCGATAATGTTCTCGAATGCGCTATGAAGTGAACCTGAACACCGACTGCAAAGCTAGCGCAAACAGTCAACATTCACCAAGTGTCGAAGTAAATGGCATCTCGCACGGTCATTACGCTAATGCAACTATACAGCTCCGGACCTTGCGAACACACCCGGCCGTGAAACGAAAAGAGACCGATGAAGCCACGAAGAGAGTTCGCAAGCACAAGGCAACATTCGCCGCACGTTTAATTAGCTACACCGCTTACCGCGCAGTCGATTCATGACTGTCGATGACTCGAAATCACTCCTGATATTCTTTTGAAGAAACGCACACACACATATTGCAGTTACGCCGAGCGCAACAAGGCATCGAGGTGAAAAGATCGGTCACTTCTCAACACACGCTACCGACGCGCCGGAAGGTCCGGAAGGGAAATGGCCGCCGCCGCCCAATGTTGCCCGCGTGTAGCCTACCTTTGCGGTACTCTGAAATTTTCCAGTGACTCTAGCCTCCAGTGACTCTAGTTTGTAAACACGCGGGAGGCGCCCGACTCGCGGTGCTCGGAGGCAGCTTTGCAGCTGCTCTGCTAGTTGTCACGTGGTCATAGAGGGCGGTAGCGAGCTTTGGGCTGGGCGGAGCCTACGCGCCGCGACGTCGCTACAAGCGCCTCAGTATGTCGACGGCGCCTACCGCTGTTTACAAACATGGAGTAGGTCTATAGGGTCAGCACTGGCGCGGCTCTCTGGTAGAATATATACCTGACTGCCATGCAGAATGGCTGGGTTCAATTTTGGCTCGAGCACTGTTTTTTATTCTGTGCTTCCATCGGGATTTTTCACCCACTCCCATTATCCGCGACACGGGACCTTCATGCTTTCCCGTTGGGATTTCCCAATTATGAGTTGGTATGGACTGTGAATCTATACCGGCGCATACATGGCATACGGGTGTGTGCAGCACATGACTGGTGGAAAGTTTTATGACGTACGCGACGGGGAATACGCGTTGGTCATGTCATGACAAGCGAATCCCGTTCGTCATATGCTCGTGTCCTCGTACGCCATTTTCCGTACTTGCCTCTATAGTTAGACGGCCACGAGAGCGAGAGAATGTAGGTGGATAGATAGATAGATAGATAGATAGATAGATAGATAGATAGATAGATAGATAGATAGATAGATAGATAGATAGATAGATAGATAGATAGATAGATAGATAGATAGATAGATAGATAGATAGATAGATAGATAGATAGATAGATAGATAGATAGATAGATAGATAGATAGATAGATAGATAGATCCTTAGTTCGCTATGAAATGCTTCGGATTTAATAACCTTTGACGAAAATTTGAGGTACGTAGGTGCAGGTAGTACCAATTATTTCGACTCAATTTACCGACGGCCTCACTATTTATGCCACACTCTATGTGTATATACGCGCTACCGTAATATGTCAAAGAGGCAGTTTGGGCGAGTTTGTTACTCATCATGAAAGAGTACTGCACAATTTACGACACGGACAAAGAAGGAGGAGGAGGAGGAAGGAAATGAAGGAAAGGCAGGGAGGTTAACCAGACGCGCGTCCGGTTTGCTACCCTACGCTGGGGGGAAGGGATGAAGGGATTAAAAGAAAGAAAGAAGAGGGAAGAAGGCACTGTCAGGGTACATATGCACCTGTCCATCGAATGCCTACAAGCGGTCGTTTAAGCCGGTCGATTTTAAAAACAGCAGTAATGCTCGCGTCGCTTTGCTGGCCTGCGATGCGTAGGGCCACGATCCGAGGATCTTCTCTTCGGAAAATGGTCTGTCGTCTAACTTGTTCAGCGCATCGCGCAGCACGTTTCGTTCGTTCACAAAACGTCCACAGAAACACAGTAGATGTTCTATCGTTTCGTTGCTATTGCACGAGTCACATTTTGAGGTGTCTGCCATTCCTGTGCGAAAAGAGTACGCCTTCGTGAAAGCTACTCCTAACCACATGCGGCACAGTAAAGTTGCATCACGGCGGGGGAGGTGCGATGGAACTTGGAGCTTCCTCGATGGGTCTAGTTCATGCAGGCGACGGTTCCAGACACTGGGGTCACTCAACCAAGTTTGCGTCATGGTGTCAGCGAACGAGCGTAGACTTTTTGCAGCGTCTGTCCTCGACAAGGGTATTGGGGTTGTCTGGGCATCCTCGTGAGCGGACCGAGCAGCATCATCAGCGAGGTTGTTACCCACAATACCACAATGTCCCGGCAGCCATTGGAACACAGCGTCATGTCCCTTCGATAAAGCTTGGTGAAGAGCTTCTCTCATTTCGTTCACTAACTGCTCGTGCACCCTTCGTCGTAATGCTGATTGCAGACTCTGAAGGGATGCCTTAGAGTCGCAAAAGACAGCCCACTTTTGAGGCTGGGCTTCCGCGATATAAAGGATAGCAGCACGTAAGGCGGCAAGCTCCGCTTCTGTTGATGTCGTCCCGTGTGACACCCTGAACTTGACAGTCACTTGGCAGGCCGGAATAACAACAGCACCTGTGGAGCTGTCGGCTAAGACTGATCCATCGGTATAAATGTGTGTCCTTAGGCCATACTCCTCGTTGAGTAGTGACAATGTCGCCTGTCGTAGAGCTACTGTCGAATGACGGCTCTTCTTCGTTATTCCCGGAATCGTGAGGCGTACCTGTGGTTGTTGTAGGCACCACGGAGGCGACAGTGGTCTTGCTGCTGGAGTAAAGCCCGACGGAAGGCATTCTCTATGAGTCGAAACAATCTTTGAAAACATGGCTTGCGGTCTCTGGAGTGGCAACGCAGCAATATGGTGACCGGGAACTCGGCAGAGACGTCTAATGTGAGCTCTTAAATTGTCAGTAGTGACGTATGTTGGAATCGGATGCTCTCTTGCGATCGTAATTGTCCCGTGCGTGGAGGTGCAGCGTGGTAATCCTAAGCACGTGCGTAGTGCCTGGCCTTGCAAACTTTGGAGGGTGCGGATGTTCGTCTTGCATGTATTGGCCAGCATCGGCAAGCTGTAACGTAAAAATCCCAGAAACAATGCTCTGTAAAGCTGCATCATGGAACGTATCGATGTGCCCCAAGTTTTCCCGCAGAGGAACCGCATTATGTGAACTATGGAAATTAGTCTTCTCTTCAAGTAAACGCAGTGGGCGCTCCACGAAAGATCCCTGTCAATAATCACACCTAGGAAGCGATGGTACTTCTGGTACGAGACATTCTGGCCGTTGATAATAACAGGATATGGTGTCATGGCCTTGCGTGTAAACGCGACCAACGCACATTTCTCGGTAGAGACAGAAAGACCCTGTTTGCGGAGATATGAGCAGGTTAAGGTGGCAGCCTGCTGGACTCTTGCGCGCACTTGAAGACGGGTCACAGCCGAAGACCAAAGGCAAATGTCGTCAGCATATATTGATATGTGAGCAGTACTTGGTAAAAGCTCACGAATGCCGACCATCACAAGATTAAACAAAGTGGGGCTCAATACCCCGCCCTGTGGGACGCCACGGGAAGTATAGTGGTTCTTCTTCAGTGATTATTCAGGAAAGGAAAAAGGCACCTAATTTCTGTCTGCCTATAGGCGACACGGCGCAGTGCCTTGTAGGGGTGGGGGGTAAGGAGGGAATAAAAGAATAGTAGGAAAATAGAGAGAAAAGTGAGAGGAGCACATCCATCCAACGAAGAGAAAAGAGGACAGGAAAGATTGGGAAACGGTCACGGGAGTTCAGGGACGGGTCCGCGAAACACAGCTAGAGGCACATTGCACAACACCGACGAAACGGAGAAGGTCCCGACGATGAGCGGCGCACGGCATAGCGGGCGAGGAGTCCGTCACGGGGCGCCGGTCAGCGAGAGGTACGAGGAGTAATCCAGGACATCGCGGCCGGCACGTCCGTCTTGCTTGAAATCCAGCGAGCGAATCCCAGTATAGTGGTTGGCAGTGGGACCATCTTCTGTCTGCACAAAGAAGGACCTCCTCGTCAAATAATCGCGGATCCACTGAAACATCCGACCGGACAAAGAAGAGGCGAGGGCACACTATGGGCTGCATACAAATGATTTATTGAGAGGAAAGGATATATAATAACAATTGCTGGTGTTTTATGTGCCAAAACCGCGATAGGATTATGAGGCACGCCGTAGCGGGGGGCTCCGGAATAATTTTCAACACCTGGGGTTCCTTGACGTGCGCATAAATCTAGGCACACGGGTGTTCATTGCATTTTGCCCCCATCGAAACGCGCCGTGGTCCGGAATCGAAACCGCGCTCTCGAGTTTAGCAGCGCGCGCGAGAGGAGATGATATGTCTATTACTATACATGAGATCAAGCAGTGTGCGCTATGTTAGTGCGCACGGGCCCGCTGTGCCACCCCCTGGCTACGCCACTGTGACTGACGCAACTTTCACCGCAGGACTGGGGGAATTCGATGAACCACAGACTGCTTTCATTGCACGTGCTTATCTCTGTGTTTAGTGTTGCAGTCTGGAACCTTGTGGTCGCAGGGTTCTGTAATTTTCAGACTGTTACGCATGTGCAAAATGACAGATCCCTGCCACCAGATCGTAGCCAACAGATTGTGTAAGTACTGGGGGTATATATATATATATATATATATATATATATATATATATATATATATATATATATATATATATATATATATATATATATATATATATATATATATATATATATATATATATATATATATATATATATATATGTGTGTGTGTGTGTAGTGAAAAACTTCGTACCACAATATAAGAAACAAAACAAATATTTATTTTACCCTGAGAGTTACCGCTGGAGGACCAGCCTTCTTCAAAGGATGTCGGGATATATATATATATATATATATATATATATATATATATATATATATATATATATATATATATATATGTATATATATATATATATATATATATATATATATATATATATATATTCTGAAGAAGGACACCTACGTAACTGCCCATCTCACATCCGTAAACTAGCGTTCTTAACTTCTGTACGTCCGCAGCTTGAATTCGCGTCTCCCATATGGTCTCCCTATCATGAATACTTAATCCGTATGTTAGAAGCTGTCCAAAATCGAGCTAGTCGATTTATTTCCCGCGATTATAACTACCAGTCAAACATAACGCAAATAAACCTCAACGTCTCCCTTGAAACGCTAAGTAGTTGACGTGACATAGCACTGTTGTCCTTGTTCCATAGATATGTTTATCAAATGAAGCCATCAAACTTGTCATTGGTGCGCGCGTTCTGCACATCACGACGTCCTCACAACGACTTAAGTTATAAGCGCACCAATGGGAACACTGACGCATTTAACTTCCCGGCTTTGCCACGAGCTATTCGGTTATGGAACTCGCTGCCTAACAGTACTGTCGCGCAAACACTTAAAGATAAATTTAGGGAACTCCTGATCCTACAGTTCTCATCGTAACAAATATTCCATTCATCAAGTTGTATACATTTGGTTGTAACGTGTAATGCAAACTTTCTTTTTTTTTCCTTTCTTTCCCTCTTGTCAGGAATGGGCCAAGTTGTGTGCTACCATGAAAATGCCTTTCTTTTTTTTTTTTCTTTTCTACGGGATGTTTCTCGGTACTTCTGTTGTATTTCTCTAAATTTTAGCACTGCTTCGCGAAGAGTCTTTTGTAGTTTATGCTTTGTTGTTTGTATGTGTGCTCAAGTAATGTGCATTTTCTACTGTTCTTTTTTTTGTTTATGCGACCAATGCACCGCTCCTTATGCAACCATGAGTGTTATTTCTCATTCTTTTTCTGGGTATTCTTAGTATTTCTTTGCTATTTAATTCCATTTGTTTTGCTGTCTTGCCAGCACAATATTATTGTAGACTCTTTTCGCGCTCATGTATCGGTTTCTTTTGTTTTCTTTTGTTCTGGGATGCTCTCCTTACTCAATGCTCCCCATGGGACCTGTAAGGTACTTTTAAATAAATAAATAAATAAATAAATAAATAAATAAATAAATAAGCATACGGAACGTGGTGTCTATGGATCTAAACGCAAAAGCGTGATGATGTTTTGCTACAAACATGGGTTTTGCTGAAGTTTGCAGCAGACTTCCGGGTACAACAAAAATCACATAATAATGTCAAGCCGCATCCGGCCCTCCAGTCGCCGTTCCAAATATGTTTCTTGCCTTCCCAACAAGTGCATAGTATGGTACACTTTTAATGAACTATGTCTAACATCGGCAGCTCAGCTCAGCTGTTATCGGGGTGGTGGTCCTCTTTAGATTGACCCTCGATATCGAGGAATGGACGGGCTACACTGTAGGTGCACAGATAAGCTGGCCGCGATGAATCTGCAAGGAAATGGTGGCGCCATCTGGAGAACGTTTGGCGCCTCGGGGAAGAAAACACGGGGAAACACATTGCTTGGTAACAGATGGGGCCACCGTTTCGTTGCCGAGGGCTGCTTCTGGCTGACGCGCCATTGTGAATGGAAATCGGCGTAAGAGTCATTCATCACTTGTGAACACCCGCTCGCATGCGTCAAATCGGTGTAAAAAATATTTAAAGCCTACGCATCCTACATTCGGGAGCTTTTTGTCGCTATATTTTATGCTTCAGTGACGTATGTCACAAGGCCTCCGTCGGAAAGTCCGTTTTGACGGCAAATAATTAAGCGCTCTAGCTTATTCGCTGAGATATGCAGCTTGTATAAATTGGTGTAGGATTCGCTGATGCCCCCAGCCACTGGCGAATCCATGTAGGTGTTGGGGTGGCTCAACCTCTCCCCCTGCCCCCATAAATTTTGGAATTTTGCTTGTGTGTATATACAAGCGCACATACAAACACACGCACGAACATACGTAAAGTATGGTCATAACACCCAAATATACGCCGTCAGGTACACCATACTTAAACAAGTTTTTATTGCGATAGCAATTATGTAGACAGTCTCGATTGCAATAGCAATTATGTAGACAGTGTCGACAGGTTTTTGCCGTCGCCGTTGCCGTCGCCGCCATGTCCCTCGCGTATGAAGTCCAAATTGATAAGATCCCTCCGCGCATCGTATGTTCTACCGCCGGTAAAAGCGCGCGAGTGGGGGCGACGGACGCGGCCGAAGCAGAGATCAAACGAGCCGGCCCATTTCCGTCGTTCGGAGGGTGCATGCGATAACATCACCCCGCTCGGAAGGCCGGCCGTCGAAGCAGACAGGAAACGCTACGCCCTCCTTTAACGAGCATGAAAAGACGCATGCACCCTCCGTCGCTCGGAGGGTGCATTCGCTCGGAGTGGGGGAGGGGAGGGGTTGTCGCGCGGGCAGCAACATTGAACTGAATCCAAGGGCGCAGTCACGATCGCTGGCGCGCGCGCTATCTCGACAGCCATCACAGCGGGCGGCTCGTATACCCTTCTACATGCTGCGCTCTCAACGTGAAGTGACTTCGGAGAGTATCTCTCCCTGGAGCAGCCGTATTCTCTTACACGAGTCTTTTGTAGTTACGCGAGATCGGATGCAAAACAGTTAGCTGCCAGCCTCACTTAGTATAACACTTCAATTTGTTGCTATCGCAATCATGTTGCTATCGCTTGGCCCTTGCGTTAAAACTGTAACTTTTTTGTTTCACTCTTTTCCTCGTATTGAAACTTGCGGATTTATTTGTTTATTTCTCCACTATTCGGCTTGTACTTACCTAGTTAAAGGCCCCTAATTCTCACGGTCAACTTATTTGTGAAATGACAGACGCCAACAAAGTGTTTTTTTTTTACTTTGTAAGCAGCTCAACTCGACAAAAGAAGTCGTAGAAACTTAGATACATATGGGAGGGACGTCATATTTATAAATTACAAGATAAGTTTTTACTGCGACATACACTTGCGCTTAAGGCATAGTATTTTGTGTGTATGTGTGTATTAGATGTCGGCCGCTAGGGTGGTGTTTTGTACGAATTGAAGCAGTCTTGTGGAATCCCTCGCAGGGGCGTCTGCGCGAGCAGGCGTTTGGTGTGTAGCGACACCATGGACCCGAGCTAACGGGGGGAGGGGGGGCGGGTTCAACACCCTCCCACGCCTAGCCGTGCGTGGCTTGGCCGTGTCCGGGGAAAAGGGGATCCTGGTGGTTGAGCCGACGCCAGGTGATTGGACCTTTCAAGGGACACTAAAGAGCCAAACGATTTTTCTCATTTTAGTAAAGTACTCTTTCACGATACCAAAAACACCACGCTTGCTTCGAGCAGACGCTTAGTAAGCGATAAAAATGTGCAAAAACAAAATGTGGGTGGCGACGCCGCCTTGAAGTTTCCGCACCATTCGCCATAATACATTTGTCTTCATTTAACTTCATTTTGCATTCATACTGTCGCATATGATCACTTTGCTGAAGGCACTACTATGCTCGACGAGTCGTTCGACGTGCCGCTTCCCAGGAGCCACGGCAAAGTGTAATTTTTCTGTGTTCAACATGGACATAACCGGAAAAGAATCTGCACCACAATTATAGCACAATATTTCGTTCTATTTATGCAAAAACAGGGCATGAATGACTTCAGAGTAAAGATGTTAAGGAGAAGTAACAGACAATAATGACAAGGAAAGTACAGGGGATGTTATTTGTAGTCATTAGGATATAAATGTGAAGAAAGTAAAGTGGACGAAAAGATAACCTGCCACCGGCAGGGACCGAGCCTTCGACCTTCGAATAACGCGTCCGATGCTCTACCACTGAGCTACGGCGGCGGTCATCCTCCCGTCCATTTTATGGGGTATATATGTGCCTTGAAACATGGGAGTTTTAGTAAGCGCCGATCGCAGCCATGGCGGCGAGTGTGGAACACTCTTTTTCTGTCTGTTATCGTCACGTCACACGTGATCTTATTACGAGCTGGCAGCTGACCAATAATCCCTCGCATTAGTGATGCAGAGCTATCGATGGTGCTATCGGTACTATCGATAGCTAAGTCACTATCGAAGTATGAATGGTAAAAAGTACTATCGATCGCGCTAGCGATAGTAAATTCGATGGTACTATCGATAGTATAAAATCAACAGCGCGAGCTCATCGCAGAATAAACTTGCTTCCCCGTGCGCGTGGTACATAATGGAGCCGTAGGAGCGGGCTGAAGGGCAAGAAAGTTGACATGCTTGTGTTTTTCACCAGAAGGCTTTGCTCACACATGATCATAAAGTCAAACTGCTCAGCTGTAGCGTAAAAAAAGTCGTTACATGTGGTGGAACTGCGCGGCTTCAAATGTATATTGCATTTTATTATTTCAAAATTAAAAAAAATATCAATAACTAAGTTTGTTAAATGCAAGGTGTAACTGGTTGCTTTTGGATATCAATTTATTGATGGACATATTCCGCCATTTTCACTGCGGGATTATTTATTTCTCTCGCCAAAAATTGCTCATAAATTAAGCGACACTTAGGCTATCGCAAATAATTTGGCAATATGGCCAGCCAGCAACAGCATCATTATTCACACCACTATCGATAGCATTGTCACGTGGTTGTGACGGTGAAGAATGCTGCAGCAAGACTGGGAAATACGGAGCTCTTTATATGGGCGAACTTGTGCCCAGAAAATCAGAACTCAAAATATCATGCTTTTCATTTTACCACCTGTCACTTATATTCGCGTCGCGTCACGTAATACACACGCGTCGCGCAATACAAATTTTGGTGTATATCAAGCTAGCGAAACGGCCGCGATCGGACAATGAGTGTGCCATGTAAATCATGCCCTAAATGATATGCATATCATGATATTCAAGTTATGACCTGTCATTTATGTTTGTCATACAATCGCGTCGCGCAATACCAATTTTGGTGCATATCAAGCTAGCGAAACGGCCGCGAATGCACCATGAGCGTGGCATGTAAATCATGACATACACGACATGCATGTCACGGTTTTCATGTTAACAACTTTTATTCATCTTCTTCGTACAGTAACATTGCTCAATACCAATTTTGGTGCATATCAATCTAGCGAAACGGCCGCGAGCGCACCATGAGCAGTTCATGTCGTACATGACTTGCATGTCATGATTTTCATGTTACCACCTCTCATTTACGTTCGTCATACAGTCACATCGCGCAATACCAATTTTGGTGTATATCAATCTAGCGAAACGGCCGCGAGTGCGCCATGAGCGTTGCATGTAAATCATCTCGTACACGACATGCATGCCATAATTTTCATGTTACCACGTGTCAGTTATGTTCGCCATACAGAAATGTCTCATCATACCCGTTTTCCAATATATCCATTCATTTAAACGGCCGCAAGCACCCCGAGACCATGTCATGTAAATCATGCTGCACATGAGATGCGTGTCATGATTTGCAAGTTAGGACCGGTCGTTATGTTCGTCATGAAATCTTGTCACACCATACCAATTTTGGTATGTATGAAATTAACGGAACCGCCGCAAGGGCGCCAAGGCCGTGGAATGTAAATCATGCTGTTCATGACATGCATGTCATGATTTTCATGTTATGACCTGTCATTTATGTTCGTATTACGGTCATGTTATGACATACCAATTTTGGTACACATTCGATTAACGAAATGGCCAGGAGAGCACAAAGTCGTAGGCGGCTAGATAGATAGATAGATACGCTCAAAGTCGCAGAAGTTCGCTAAGAAATGCTTCGCATTTAATACAAGCGATACACGCTGCGCACTGATAACGGCGAGAACAGTCGTCGGCCGTCGATTAATCTGATCATCGGTAGAAAGCGTCGTTTTTTATACATCAGTTATCGAACCTTTCAGCGTCATCGCTGCAGTGCTCGCGTGAGCTCTCGAATAAACTTGTCTATTCGCGTCTGAAGCGTAATGTTAACAAAATGATATCAAACAATCGTGAAGCTCCTCAAACATTACGGCGCGATCTGCGTCAAACGTTGGTAACAGTCTTTGTGGGTGAAAGCCGAATATATCAAAGCAAATGAATAAACAGGCGTGACAGTAATATTGCTAGCAATATTAACGATAGTACTACCGATTTCACTATCGATAGTTTGTCGATAGTAGTATTGTCGATAGTTTGTGTACACTATCTATAGTTCCAAAAATATTACCGATGCTATCGATAGTCAATTTACCGATAGTTCTGCATCACTAATTCGCATACTACCTGAAGGCATCAAATCTGCCAGAACGAGACCCTCGCTATGAATGAATGAAAGAAGATTGCTTGTAAGGGCTCGTTTTTCTTTGTTAGACACAATACTAATGAGAACTAGCAGACAATAAGTCGGAGGTCGCAGGTTCGGTCCCTGCCTGCGGCAAGTTATCTTTTATTCCACTTTACTTTCTTCGGATTTATATCCTAATTACTACATATAACACCCCCTATACGTTCCTTGGCAATATTGTCTGTTAGTTCTCATTAATATTGTGTCTAACAAAGAAATACGAGCCCTTACAAGCCATCTTCCTTCCTTCATTCAAAGTAAAGAGATATTAATTACAATTTCATTTGGAGACATTAGTATTACTATAACACGCATGAATTAACATATTATGACATTATTTTTGTTGCAAAAGAATATCGAGTGCTTGAAACAATGTTCTATCGATTTGACGTATTTACAGGCAGTTCTTCATAGGTGGCGCCTGAAAGGGTTAGATTGCGCGCACGACGCGAACAGCAGCTTATTCTGGAACTAACGCGGCCACCAAAGATAACGGTGGAATCTTCGATGCCACGTGTATAAATGCCGCCCGCCTTAACGCTGATCAGATTGCCGACGACCGACGTCTGTGGTTGTCGCTTTCGCTGAAGTTTGATTGATGTTTCGTCGGTGCGATCGTGGCCGCGGCGGCCGCAATTCGATGGATGTGAAATGCTAGAGGTCTATGTACTGTGCGATGTGAGTGCGCGTTAAAGAACACCAGATGGTCGAAATTCCCGGAGCCCTCCACTACGGCGTCCCTCATAATCATATCGTGGTTTTGAGATGTTAATCCTGACTTATTATTATTATTATTATTATTATTATTATTATTATTATTATTATTATTATTATTATTATTATTATTATTATTATTATTGTTGTTGTTGTTGTTGTTGTTGTTGTTGTTGTTGTTGTTGTTGTTGTTGGTGGTGGTGGTGGTGTTGTTGTTGTTGGTTCTTTTACTGGGAACAAGTTCGCCCAATAAAGCGTATCATCCTTACCGGCTGCTTCTTGCTTTCTTCAACGTCACTAACGCGTGACAAAATTCTTGAACGCATGTTGTCGCTGGAGCCAATTTCGAGAATTGTTCTTGTCTTCTTCAAGGAAGCTGTCTCGGCAGGTCGAAATACTTCACCACATTAATATCTGGGAACACTCACATTCTATTAGAGTTCCGTGTAGTGGCTCCGTAGGGGGCAGCTGACATGTCTTTTATTAAAGAGAGAAAACAAGACGTTGCATTAAGATCGATGAGATACATCCTTAGTGTATAGCCTATACTTCCAATGAAATTCTTGGATAACATAAATGGTTGTATTGTATGATCATTGTATTAGCAAGCCGGCGTAGGTGCTTTATTCATTCCATTTCTCATTCCATTTCTCATACCATTACTTGGAAGTCATTGCTCAGAACGCCTTGCTTGGAAGCAATATGTCGTTACGTCATTGCCCACAGCCTGGTCATGTGGGAGCAGTGGCGTAGCCAGGGGGGGGGGGGCACACCGGGCTCGTGCCCCCCCCCCCCCCCTGACTTTTTTTGCCATGGCATATAAGCTCAAAATGACACTCGATCACATCTGCCTGCCCGACCCCAACTTCAGATCAAAGAGATGCACCCCCCCCCCCCCTCCGAAAAAAATTTCTGGCTACGCCCCTGCGTGGGAGCGGTACATTATGACGTTCCGGCACTCATTGTGAGTCATGAAAGTTATCCAGCGCTCACTTTTACGCTGGATAGCTTTCATGAAGAAAAACATGCAAAACCAACTAGCTCCACAACTTGCTTTATTGTGAGTCATTTTGAGTCATTGTTGTGAGTCGCTCGCCCATTTCCTATGCCATTTCATCTGCTGAGGACCGAGTCCTAGCAACGGGCGCATTCATTCATTACTTCCCTTCATTTCATTTTTTGGTAATAGGATGACTAATATAATACGAATAAACGTGTTTCGCCATAACGTCGCCGTAACGCCGGAACTGGAACCTGAGTGTGACGTCACGAGATTTGATGTATAGTTTGGAGGCTTGGGAATAATAAATGCTCCAGTTTTGTAATGTACAGATATTGGCATCTGGCGGGAGGAGGCGTACTTTGTTTACACGGATTTAAAATCTTAAGGACAACGTCATCACCAATTTTCATCTTAACTTTTTGCTGACTCATCGTGCCCTCTCGAAATGTATATTGATTTCTTTTTTTTCTTATTCAAGGCGCATAATCTATTAATGCAGCTCAACTTATATATTCCTTTGACGTTCCGTTAAGATCTTTTTATCCGGGCTAACATTCACAGTATTACACAATGATCCGACCGAAGCGTCGACGTAATATATACATATGTACTGTAAGCACTTTAAGCGTACTTCATTCTTAACATTTCTATATAGCCGTCGCCATCCCTAATTTGCACGCTTGATGTTCGGGTGCTGACCCTAAGGTCGCAGGTTCGATCCTGGCCACGACGTTCGCATTTACATGGGAATGTAAAGCTGGAGGCGCGTGTACTGTACGATGTCAGCTCACGTTAAAGAGCAACGGATGGCCAAAATTTCCAGAGCTCTCCATAACGGAGTGCCTCATAATCATATCGTTGTTTTGAGACGTAAAACCCCACAAATTATACTCTGCGTGCTTGATTGAGCCTTTGCAGTGCCCGCTGAATCAGCTGAATAAGACTTTGCGACAGCAGCTCTTATGAAAGAGGAGTAGCCGGCGTCACACATTATATATACATCTATATAGATTTTATTTATGCACACTTAACACCTTATATACAATTAATTAATGAAAAACATGTGCAACAGCAAAAAAAAAAAAAAGGAACAGAAAACAGACAGACCTGCGCGGTACACGCAGCAATGTCTCAGCGTAAGCTATAGCGGAGTGGCCTTCATAGAGCCCGCTGTAAACACTCTTAGGGCGCCTGCAAGTAGAGTTGCGAGGTATACACACTACGCAGTACCGTATTTACTCGAATCTAGGCCGGCCCCGATTCTAAGCCGACCCCCGAAATTCGAAAAAAAAAAAACTTAATCATTGTACTCGAATCTATACTCGAATCTAAGCCGTTCCCCCACTTTCGCACATCGTTTTTTCGAAAAAAAAACATCAGCTTAATTTCGAATAAATACGGTAAATAATCTCATTTACACAGTAGCAAAGTACCCACTACGCGTTCCTTAGGCAATATGCGCACGTACTTAACTGCACACTTTTTTGTTTCTTTGGTGGATAATGAATATGATGAGGAGGATGATGAAGAATTATTGCTGAAATTTCCACAGAATATCGGCACTTATTATATCTTTGGCGGAGGTCATTTTGTCGAACCCGTAAACTGGAAGTGTCAGTTACGAGGCTGCGATGTCGTGTACCGAGGCTAAATTTCTATCAACACAGGTCTGCTCAGGCACCTTCTCCACTGTGCGCATTCTGTGGTGAGCTGGAAAACTATTGATCCTTTCTTTCAGACCTGCAGGCGATATAATACAGCACGAAAAACCCGTTTGGAAACACCTTTACGTGCTATTGGAATGAATTTATCTGTGCCTGTGATTTTGCCTTTTGGAGCCTCTATTTCTGGGTTCTCCAATGCGAATGTTTGCGTGGCTGTGAGGGTTACCTCAATGAAACCAATCGGTTGACTAGATAATCTGTATTATTATCCTTCTATGCCAACACATGTATATATTTTAAAAATTCGGGCATTGATTTGTTTTATTTTATTATTGTTATTTTTTTCATATTTGATCAAGCGTCAAAAGTGCCTATCAAACTTGCAATGTTTCTATTCCGTAACCTCCTTTCTAAAGTATTATAACATTTTATAAAACCACTCAATACTTGGCCAATCTCCCACAGTGGGTGTGAGCCAAAGTTGAAGGTGAACAAGAACAAGAACCCTTTTGAGTTGGTGGGAAGCTTTAAAGGGACACTAAAGAGAAACACTGAATTGGTTTAGACTGATAAAGTGTGCTCGGAGAACTCTTGTGTAGTTTATTTCACCACCCTAGGTTTATTATTAGAGGAGAAAACCAAGTTCAAAGTTTCATTTTTAAATTTCGCGCCGAACTTTGTAATTCGTGACGTAAAAAGTTTCAAAGAGCATTTAACGTATTTTGGCGCCACTGGCTCGACGAAATTTCTACAAACTCGTTATGTCAAGTCTCTGGCCCCCTCAGAGGACAATGTACTTCGATTTAACCGATTAGGAACTACGCAGGCCCAAGCAGGCGCGGTCAAAAATATGTGACGTCACGGCAAATGGTGCGCAAATTCCAAGGTGGCGTCGCCACCTGTATTTTCTTTTTGCCCCGTTTTCTCGCTTATTAAGCGTCTTCTCGCAGCAAGCTTGGTGTTTTTGGTATCGTGGAAGACTACTTTACTAATGCGAGAAAAATCGTTTTGTTCTTTCGTGTCCCTTTAAACCAAGCACCAGTTACGCAGTTGACGTGGTGTGACTCATGGTGCGATCGTACTCTTCTGCCATGAAATATTACATCTGTTAACGCGTTTATTCGCCATACATATCACTTGTATAGGGTCTTTTGCGGAAAACTATTCAAGCACAGGCCTGGCTCTGACTGGAAGTGTTCCTGTGTGTAAGTTGAAAAAGGAGTGACGTTTTTCTCATGCCATGGGATTACCGTTTGACCTAATCGTGATGACTGGCTTGCACAGTATATGGCGCTCACGAATGGCTGGATTTTACTGTGACCCGGATAGAAGACCAGCAAGACTGTATTTCAGGAAAGTATGTCCCGTTTTATCGAAGGAGAAAAAAACAAACAAAATCATGTGTTCCGTCATGGTTGGCTAGGGTAGAACGCTTGGTTGATATGAAGGAATTTTAAATCACATTGCTTTCACGTACTGAATGACGGCAGATATGTGCTAGCAATTTTTGTTGTCTTGTAATATAACTCTGTTGTCTCCGTTTGTGTGACGTACAACCGGAAATAAAGGGGAAGAACAACTGGCGTGGCTCTGTGGCAGAGCACTTGCTTGCCACGCAGAATGCTTGGGTAGAAAATCCACCGCAAACGCTGTTTTTTTTTTCAACAGCGAAACGAGGGTTCGAGTCTGCTTTGAACCCTGTTTTAACTTTTTTTACAGCGAAAGTTTCTTAGTCTACCCTATGTCACCGTCGTTGTCGTCGTCGTAATCGTAGTAGTAGTAGTAGTAGTAGTAGTAGTAGTAGTAGTAGTAGGCTTCACGGAGGTCACGTAACCAGCGAGGGAGTCACAAATAAATGAAACGAAATGTAGATCATGCTCAAATTGACGATTCGCACTTTCATTATACACTATAATTAGAGATATATTAATTGCAGCATGGCAAGGCAAGGCACCTTGGAGCGTAAGAGGGTCATGGTAATAACAGGGAGCACACACTTCGCAGAATTCCGGCTGCGCCGGCTAAATCACGTGACGCGAGGCATTCGCTGAAACGTCATTGACGGAGCCCGCAGGTCACGTGATCTGGCTTTGGCCAATCAAGTGTAAATACGCGTATTTGAAATGTAGTGGCGGATTTATGACACCACATGATATTGCAAGCCAATCTCATACGCTCGACGCTCACAGTTTTCCTGTACGACGGTTTTCACGGCGTGGAACTGGCGAATTTTTTAACACGAAAGTGTTTTATGCCGGGGTCCACCAATGACGTATTTACGTTACGGAAATGCACACAATCAGAAAAAATGCACACAATCGGATGACAAAGAAAAAAAAAAACGTTCCGTCAGCGGGAGTCGAACCCACGACCTTTCGCTCCGCGACGACAGATGCCGGGCATGCTACAGTCACGCACTCCGGAGGCTTATAAACGCGCCTTTTATATCTCACACTTTTCTCTCACAGTGGTCTTGGTCGGCGGGTTGGTGTCGCCCTCTGGGAGCGGTAAAGTGAAGTAATGCATCATGACCGTGGCCTCCACGATTCGCTCCTGCAACGCGTCGTCGCTACGCGTCCGTCCCATTCGGCGCGTTCCCGATAGGAGAAGTGCAATTTTGTCAATTCCTTAACACACGGCGAGGTGGCGACCTTAGCCCAAGTGTCGGTCTCGCTCGTAGCATCCATCTATACTAAAAATAGCTCTGCGACGCGCGTCTGCCTTGCCTGGCTGCATGCCTGGCTGTAACACCGCGTTCCCCGCTTACGCTCGCCCCGTGAAAAATTGCGGCCGGGTTGGGAGGCGGCTCTGCTCAGCCACGACCTTGCCGATCAACTGTGGGCCGTCCGGCACGCCCAGGATGCCGCCCGGGTCCAAGGACTCGAGGCCGTCACCTAGGCCGGGGTGCTTGTAGCCCCACCCCGCCCAATGACGCCGGACATGTCCAATAAAGTTTTTACTCACTCAATCACTCACAGGGGAGACACGACGCGCGTTGCGTTTCCCTCTAGTCCGGCCGTGGTGTTGAATACCTTGGTTCTGCGTCCTATTAGCGACGCTCTTCTGGCTGTTACACCGCTTTCTATGGTTACGCTCTCACCGTAAACTACTAAACCAAGGTGGTCTGTTTAACCAGGTTCACCAAAATTAATGCAGCTTTGCATAGTGGTGCCAAGCGAGGAAGTGTGGTGCTGGGCAGCCTTCTTTGTTTCTCTTCGATTTTCTCTTACTTTCCTCCTCTTTCTTTCTTTTTCTCATTTCCATTTTTTCGGCTTCTTTTCTCTCTTTATTTCTATTTTTCCTCCTATTTCCCCCTTTTCTTCTCTCTATTTCTCGCTTGCTTGCTCTTTTTTTTCTATTTTTATACGTGGTTTTGCCTGCGTTACGCCGAGCGACGACAGCATACGACAGGCCGGGCCCCTAAAGTGCTCCGCACTTGATATCATCATCAAGGCGCTCGAAGAACAGGAGGTAGAAGACTTCTTGGCGCGAGCGTGCGTTCAATATGCTACAGATGGCTATGCTATACGTGGCTTCGCCAGCGTTACGCCAAGCTACATGAGACGACGACAGCATACGACAGCATACGACAGCCCGGGCACCTAAGTGGTGGTATCACTTTTATTTGACTAAAGGTCACCAGTCTGGCGCCTAAGGTGGCTCCACGCGGGAAGCGACTCTTTCGGCTCAGGAAACGATAGCCAGCTGTTTCTCCCGGTCGGGAGTTCTGATAAGTTCATCCCATGTTAATAGGGAGGGAGCTGGTAGGAGCGATTTTGGAGGGGAAACCCCCCCCCCCCCATCCCCACAATATGTGATCTTGGGTAGCTAGTGCATTTTGACTACAATTTTGACAGTTTGGTTCGAATTCTCCGTTCGTGATAATTGCCAGTATATGAGGACTGGTGAAAGAGCGCGTTTGATTGTGGCCTGCGTTCTCGTGAGCTCGTCATCTGGCGGAGGGTAAAGCCTTCTGGTACTTTGTGACGTCGTTATAAGAAATCGATGCCTCACCCGGGAAAACAGGGTCCGAGGGACGCACCTCACGGTTTGTTAGACCTCGGGATACACTATGCGCCTCCTCATTCCCTGGGTTCCCCGAGTAGACAGGGACCCACACAAGCTCGACGTTTGCTTCACCCTGGTCTTTTTCAAGGATCCTTGCCGCCGGGACGGCTACGCTGCCTTTAGCAAAATTTGTTATTGCTCGTTTAGAGTCACTTATGACCGTCCGAGCGGAAGCGCTCAGGATGGCCAGCGCGATGGCAGTTTCTTCCGCCTCCAGAGCGGATGGGGCTCACTACGTATAGCTGTTCGTTCTGTTTTGCTGCATCTACGTGCACTGCAATTTTGTCTTTTAGATGCGAAGCATCTTATGGCGGAGTTCAATCCGGTGGTGGTGGTGGTGGTGTGCGGCGTGACCACCCTTACTGCGCATGCGCAAACCCTCTCCCCACACATCCTCTTCCCCTTTTCCCCTCTCCAATTCTCCTCTCCCATTTCCCCTCTCCCCCTATCCACTCCTCCTCTCCCTTCTCCCTTTCCGCTTCCCCGATCCACACTCCCTTACCCCTCTCCACTTTCCCTCCCCTCTCTACTTTCCCTCTCCACTCCCCCTCTCCCCTCTGAAACACGGGCTCGACATGCCGAAACTCTGCTTCGCATCGCCTCATGGTCCCCTTTAGCGGGAGATGTTGTGATTTTTTTCGTTCTGATAATACTCCTGCAGGGCCCTAGCTCTGTCAGGCCCCCTTCCCTCATGTCTACCTGCTAACATGTTCTTTCGAATTGTCTTCACTGCCAAACGACGCCTAATAGTCAGCTACAATGGAGTTCTTCCGCCGATTCCATGAGGGGGTTCAACCCCAGGTTGTGTAATATTTGCCTAGCCACCTGCGAGCGAGATAAACGGGCCTGCTGTGCAATTTTGTGAGCCTCTATAAGCTCTTCAAGGGTATTGTAGATGCCCAAGTTGAGCATTTTTTCAGTGCTGGCATACTTAGGGAGTCCTAGAGCCATCTTATATGCAGTGTGTATGTTTACTTTCCTGCTGGACCCCGAAGAAGCTGTAGTATGAAGGAAGTGTATAAATAGCCGATTGCTAAAGACATATTCTGTGTATTCAACAGAAGAAAACGCCCACGTACATATCGAAACTGCGTGTACAGTCGAGATAAAAACAGGTTGAATGGTTTCGGGGGAGCTCGATTCGCGATTGTTTTTTGCCTCCAACGGAGTATGCTTCACTGGCACACTACATTGACCCCTTGTTTTGCCTTATACGCAGCAAACACGTCAACCTACTCATACCGTGTCGAATGACGCTCGTCGAAGCTGCAGGCGCAATGCCATATGACGAGTCTACGAGTGACAGATTATGGGTCCTGTCACTGAGGGGTCGAGGGTGGTTCTACGATTCGCGGCCCACGTACATGATTGATAGATATGTCAGGATATCTGACGCGGCGCCTGTAGCAAAAGCCGGGCACATAATGAATCGAGCGGTTTACGGCAGCAAACCGCGACAGAAGGTCAAAGTCAATCAACATCGTGAAAATAACTGTAAACAAGCACCGAGTTCACAAGTTGACAAAGGACATGGCTGTACGTATACACCTTTTCACGGGAGAGAAAAAACGCCGCCATGCTGGGCTGCGCACGGGAGTACAAATGCTGACGTCACAGCCTCGGCAGTGCATTTTTGAGGGTTCACGCCTGTTTAGAGCAGCCCAGAGTGGATTATGGCAGCGCCCTGGGAGCCGTCTGTGAAAAGGTCTATAGGCTCTATTACAAATGCTCTAAAAGGCCGCCATCTTGGACTTTTAGCGTAGCCGCTTCTATATCCGTGCCCGTGGGTGGGAGAGGGGGGCCCTGGGGTAGGAACATGGGGGGCGGGGCTGCCCACCTCCTTGCCAGAGATCGCTTAAGCGGAGCGCGAAGTATGCTCCATAGTTTTACGCATTCGGACCTACACTGTCATAGTTCAAAGGTCAGGGTTATGGCCATAACCCTGATCTTTAAACAGTGACGGGGCAGGTCGGAATGCAGGTTTCTGACGATAATGGCTCTCAAATACCCCTGATGTTGCATTCCAGGAACTGTTTACTTCCCAACATTACTCCCGGAATGCCAGCGGCAAAGGGCAGACCGTTTCGAGAAACACGTCATCACTTCATTTTCAATTTTTTCTCATCCGTTGCGAAAAAAATTGTTCTTTGGGCTCGTCCAACAGGGGGGAGGGGGCTGGGCTGCGATGGAACTTTGCCTCCTAATGGGACAATGTTCCAACTAAATGAAAAATGCTGCACAGTTGACTCGTATGTGCATCCAGATCAAAAACGACGGCACTAGTGTATCGCAAGTTTCCTTATCTTGTTGACTTGGCGTCGCCACATACGAGGCTAATTCGTTTAACAGCGCAAGATTAGCTGCTTATGAAAGGATGAAGAAAATAGTCACTTTAAGTGCGTGGAACTCGCGAACTGTTATCCGTCGCTCAATACGCGAAATGCGTTTTCAGTAGTGCGCACGGCCGGTCAGGTTTTCCGAATAATACTCTCCTCAGCCGAGTGAGCGCGACTGTACATAAGTTTCAAGCGTACTATATCAATATTAGTCCTAAATTGGAGCATGCATCCGTTATGGGGGATCCGTATAGTAAAAAAAGATGTACATTGCTTACGACGGCTGCAAAAGAAAGCAATCACATTTATATTGATCGAATATGGAAGGCTAGATTCTCCAGCTAAACTCATGATCTTACGTAACATCCCCTCATTAGCTGTGAGCAGAAAAATCAGTCACTAATATTCTTGCGCAATACTTTGATTGGAAGACTTAATGTATCTGTAACGTCATACTTAAAATTCATTACAAGAAGACCAATACCACGCACTAACAAACACTCGCTACAACAAATCTTTGCAAAAACAGAAGCATTTACAGCTTTTTTTTTTCCGCGCACGGTTTTGAACTGGAACTGTCTACCTTAGTTTGTTTGCGAGGCTACCAACTTTTACGAGTCACTTGAGCTTCAATTGTCTTGAATATCGTCTTAGTAAAATTGTTGTGTTATTTGTCTTGTAAGTCTTGTAAATTATTTATGTGTTCATTTGTATCACTGCACAGTAATTCCACTCCTGCTTGGCCCATGCCAGCCTGAAGTACTGTGAAATAAATAAATAAATAAATAAATAAATAAATAAATAAAGAAATAAATAAATAAATAAATAAATAAATAAATAAATACTCTGTGCAAGTTTTTTGAAACTTTGTTGAAGCGATACTGTCAATATGATCAAGGAAACTCGGTGGAATAAGAACTGGTGTTGTTGCCGCTTATTTATTTATTTATTTATTTATTTATTTATTTATTTATTTATTTATTTATTTGGTTAGTTAGTTATGAGGAAAAATCACTCTTATGCATTAGCCTTAGACGACTCGAATGCGATTGCCCTTTTCTTTAAACAGCGACACTGTTTACCAAATCACTGCTTTCCCGGCGAACCAAAAAAAACTATCATAGTCATAATAAACGGGTATGTAGCCTACCACATAAATTGGGCAAATCACATTACTCACCACTTCATCATGATCAACGGGTACGCGCCACAGAAATTAGGTAAATCTCACTACTCACCACTGGTCCACTGAAAATGAAGGCAACAGGTAGCCGAACAAATGGCTGCGGTGCGACGGCGACGAGCCGAAGACGCCGAGTACGTACAACGAGAGAAAACTAGGGAACTGGAAAGGCAACGGTGGCTGCGGGAAGACCCCTAAGCGATGGAAGGCCTACGCCAACGACGACGTGCCCGTAGATCTATGAGAGGTGCGAATGCTTGGTTTCAGCGCGAGGTTCTGTCTGCAGTTTGGACATCTGTGTCGTGTCTGTGACTGTCTGTGGTTTAACACGGACCTCTTTGCGCTGAGAATCAACGTAGAAATAAACCTAGCATCACCTAGTTAAAGCTTAGCAACGACCTAGAAGCAACCTAGAAACAACCTGCATCGCCTAGCTAAGGCCTAGAAACAACCTAGACGCAACCAGATTAGTCTTCAGAATTGTCCCGTTTGGCTGTTTCAAGCATTGCGCGGCTTTGTGCAAGCTTCGCCATTTTTTCTTCTCAGTAAATTGTATTGATCATATTTATTATTTTTAGTATTATTTCAGAAAGCGCTCCACTGACATAAATTGAGCAGTTCAGCGTTCTCCTTTTAGAAGATGGCAGCGCAAGCTGAAAATGCAGTCTTCATGTTACTAATGAATCGGCAAAGGAATGCAATATCCTTGCTGTTAGGTGGCTACTGCTACTAGAAGTTTTGAGAAACAATCCTGATCGCTAATTTTATTGTCACTCTCCGCACAAGTGTGCGAGATCTACGTTCCAGACTATTTTTCGCGGCACCTACAAGAAAGCCTCGATAATATATCAACGGGGGTTTACAGCCGCCAAGCCTTCCGAAAGGGCATAGTGAAACGAAATTAAATAAAGGATCGAATAAATCACTGGCAGCACGTAGCGAACACAACGCACGCATGTTTCAGGAAGCCTCCTCGATCACATGCAAGTTCAAAGAGAGGACAGAGATGCATAAGTCAACGTATGCATGTTGTTCTGAAAAAAAAAAAAACCATGCTGCTTGACGTACTCTTTCTCCAATGTTATTGACATATATTATTGCTTGCATAGAGGTTGTCGTATTTGCTCATGGTTTGCTTAGGGGCTTGCGCACTACTGCAGCTGAGACTTTTTAAGTTTTGAGACATGACCTTTGTATATCGAACCGCATGCCCAATAATTCAATCTAGTAAACAATGTCAAAGTAACGGTTCGGAGGAGGGCTGGGGTGCGGGATCTATTAAGAAATTTGTTGTTTACAGTACATTCGAACAAAGGAAGTTACGAAGTATGGAGAATGCAACAAAATTCAAACACAATGCAAACACGATGCAATAAAAATGCAATTACAGTGCGATAATAGAAGCTAAGGTACAGGAGTATAGGTGTGATTTATGAATTCATGGAAGAGTGCAAAGGTAGCAGGAGAACAAAAAAAAGTTCATAAATGGAATGAATGAAAATTTATAATGAGACAGAAATCAGCTACAGTGCTATAAAATAGAAATGCTTCGCATTAAAAAAAAATCTTGCATGGGAAGAGCGCTGATCCTATTTTCATCTCGTCCCCTGTTTGTTTGTTTGTTTGTTTGTTTGTACTATGGTTTCTGCAGTGCGTCAGAAAAGTCGTCATCAAGCGATGTTTTCGCAGTGTTTCATGGGGTAGCAACAATGGAAGAGAACTTTCAGTTTTATTTGTCTAAGTAAGGCATTCCACGCCATTTCTCGGAACTTAGTTCAGCTTCATATTCGCAGAAGTTTGTTTCAATCTCTTTGTTTGCCCTGAGAAAAGAAAACAAACGTAATGAGCCAAGTCGAGTGATTGGAAGCGCCCATATGAGATCAGCTTGACTGACGATGCAGACGAACAGTGTTATTATTGTTTGAAGTTTGCAAGTGGCACCTATGCTCGTCGGAGGAACGAATAATGGAACAGATGCTTTGCACAAATACATTGGGTAGTTCAATCGAGACTGAATTAACTTGAATAAAGCACCTCAGATAGGCTGAGCGATAGGTAGGCCATAAACCACACAGATGGCATAACGAAGTGAATCCGACAGGGAATTAAGCCAAGTAAGGCGTAAATGACATCTGTTGTTTTTTAACCTTAGTGCAGTAATTACGCCATAAATTGAAAGGAATAAAAGTTCACAAAAAATACCATTTGCGCCATTGGGATTCCAACCCAATACCTTCAAGTTACGAGCTAAGTGCTCTACAAATTGACCTCGGAGGGAAGGTGTTTCTGCGTCCACTTTGTTGGGTATTTCTGTAAATGTAATCTATGGGAGTACGTGCTAGTCCCACTCGTAGCCAAATACACGTAATTTGAAGGCTCTGGGTTCGGATCCCACCGATGGAAAGCGTGTTATTCGTGCGTTTTAGTTCCTGTCAATTTATGTCATAATATTACACCACAGTTTAAAAAAAACAAAGAATGTCTTCCACGCTTTCTTTGGCCTAATGATCTTTTGGAATCATATTTAGTTGTATCTAACAAGGCGACGAGGCCCTCGAAACAACTGCGTGTTTCGTTTGTACCGATGTAAAACACGATGAGGGCGATAGAAGCAGACGGGCCGTACGGCTAGTCTGTAAACATTTCCATACAACTCGCGCATCAGTCTGCGATATGGTACGTAATCGGTCTTCATTCTATCGTTCAACTAAGCATTACCATTCGTATTCCCTTGGAAATTCACGATTTACTTGGCAATTAAGCCAAGAGAATCGTGAGAGACATTATTTGTTATTTTCTTAGCTGTAGTGCAGTAACTGCACATAGATTAAAAAGAATTAAAGTGGACGAAAAAAAAACACCATTTCCGTGAGTGGGATCTGAACTCAAGACATTTGAATTACGCGTACAGTTCTCTACCAATTCAGCTCTACGATATTGTTAGGTATTTCTGTAAATATAATCCCTGGGTGCGATAGCCAGCGTCGCTTGTGCCAAGGACACGCACTTGGAAGGTTGTGATTTCGGATCTGACAGACGGAAAGGATGTTTTTAGTCTACTTTATTTGCGGACAGTTTATGTCATAATTACTACACTACAGTTAGAAAAACATATAATGTTCCCTATGCTTCCTTTGACTCAATAGTTCGTTGCAATCATTTCGTTGTACCTAAGAAAGAAACGAGGCTTCCGAACAAATTGCATGTTTTGTTCTTAAAGACGGCATAAACCACAAAAACGGAGATAGTAGCAAACGGGCCGTAGCAGTGCTCTGTAAAATATTGCCATACCGACTTGTGAATCATGAGTCTACCCTTTCGATATGGCACGTCATCCGGCTTCATTTCATCGTTCAACTAAGCGTTACCATTCCTATGGTAGATCCTTATTTTGGCAGTCTCGTTCGTAGGCTAGCGCAACCTGGGCAACATCTGTTGACCCCGCATAAGGTCACGCGAATGCCACCGATATCCTAGGCGAGCAGTGCTAGCCGAGTCGGAATATCGCAAATATGTTCAGGCTCGCACGACCAACCTTACTCTTATGCTCACAGATGTAGTCGAGCGCAGGATTATCCAACAGGGCGGCGAAGTGGGTGGAGTTTCACCGCAGGTCAAACAACTTGCCCTGGACTGCATTTTTCAGTTTTCTTTAGTACTCGTTTTATTAGCGGTGTTTGGTTATATTCGTCATGAACTAATACCAACTTGCCGAGTTCTCAATCGTAACCAGACATGAGGTGGGATTGCTGCAGTACTTAACCGCGACTCTGTGGGGGTTCTTATACTCCCTGTGTAGTCGTTGGGCGCCTCGTGACGCCTACGTGTCGTAGTTAGCTTAGTTTCCGGCGAGCGAGAGATGGCGCGAGAGATGAGGATGGGAACTCTTCCTCTTTTTGGGCTTGGCAGGACCGTGGACGGTCGTCTCTCGAGGGAGGTCCGTGGGGACAATTCCGCTGCTCACTCTCACGGACTACCGTGGCGAGTCGAACGTCGGCGACGCAGCATTCGCGGTACATTGTATGTGCTGTGTTGTTTGTGTGTGTAATGTTCTCTGTGAACTGTATTGGCATTATATTTGGTTATTTGGCACGTTACTTCAGTTATTTGTTAGATTTGGCTGGGGAGCTCACCATTATGTAAAAGCAGTTAATAAATGTCCACGTGTTCGTTGTACAACGGCGTGACTGTGCCCTAGTGTTCCTTGAGATGCTCATTCGAGAAACCACAACTTCCACTTCGGTGAGGGAATGAACAGTGGTTCCGGTATTTTTTTTGTATAGCCGTAATCCTGGAGAGCTGTGCGCGAGCTAAATGCACATAATGGCAAGATGCCAAGTAAACTTCCCGTTCGTTGTTGCATTTGTGGCGACACAGTGCGCACAAACCGGCGCAGCCTCCGCCTCGTCACTATCTAGGCCGGCGTGACACGGCTGCATGCTACACCACGCTTCAGATAAGGGACAGCGTCACCGGAGGCTTACGTCACCGACGGTAACTATAAAACCAAGCTGCCAAGCTCGGAGGGGCCCTTCCTTCCTTCCTTCGCTGCCCAACTGAGCGCAGCATCGGCAAGCTCGCCCCGCTGCTGCTACTCCGTTAATAAACAGTTATGTTTTATGTCGGGATGCGTCCTTCCATCGACACGGCATCCCACATCTGGTGACCCGGAAAACGAACAAACCGCACCGCCATGACCCGGACCTTGGAATGACCTTCCAGAAGATTCCACGGGACCTTCACGCCGAGTCAACCGACCTCTGACACGCCTATCACGATGGCGCTGCGACCGGATGAAACCACGGCGCACTGCATCTTGCTGCCGCCGGAGTTTCCCGAATTCTGGCCGCAATGTCCAGCCATCTGGCTCATCAAGATGGAGGCTGGTTTCTCCCTGCGTAACATCGTCTCGCAGCAGGACAAGTACGCCATCACGGTAGCTATGCTTCCTCCTGCTCTGCGACGCGTTGTGCCTCCTCTTGGGCCGCAGGCATACAACCAACTTCGAGAGTTCGTGCTAGCCCCACCGCCACCGGCAGCAACCGTGCCCGCACCCGCCGCAGCAACCGTGCCCGCACCCGCCGCAGCAGCCGTGCCCGCACCCGCCGCAGCAGACGAGCCCCCGGCACCCGCCGCAGCAGACGAGCCCCCGGCACCCGCCGCAGCAGACGAGCCCCCGGCACCCGCCGCAGCAGACGAGCCCCCGGCACCCGCCGCAGCAGACGAGCCCCCGGCACCCGC
This sequence comes from Rhipicephalus sanguineus, assembly GCF_013339695.2. Taxonomy (NCBI): domain Eukaryota; kingdom Metazoa; phylum Arthropoda; class Arachnida; order Ixodida; family Ixodidae; genus Rhipicephalus; species Rhipicephalus sanguineus. The sequence continues at coordinate 147,477,394 of NC_051182.1, forward strand.
GACGGCAGACGAGCCCCCGGCACCCGCGACGGCAGACGAGCCCCCGGCACCCGTGACGGCATCAGCACCTACGGATCCTGTGTGCGACACCCGAACCAACGCTGCTTGTCAGGTGTTCGCTGACACCACGGGTGTCACCCTAACCGAGCCACCTCAGACTGTCCCGACCACGCTGGTTGGCTTCGAACATCATACTGTCCCGACCGCCGATCCTGCCCAAGCTGTCGAGCGGCAGCGCAAACATGACGACGCCCGCACCGACCGCGACCACCCGGTCCCAGTCTCCCTGGGCGGACCAGCACAAGGCCACACCTGGCACCCCAACCCTGGTCATCCGCAGAATCTGGGGCCAAGGGCCAACATCATTCTGGCGCCGCCGCGCTTGATGCCGCCCCCCCTCGTTTGCCATAGTGCCGGGACAGCCCCTGACACTACAACAGCTACAGGCCATGCTGCACGTGCAGACCATGCTGGCCCAGCCCACGCTGGGTGCGTTCCAGACAGACCAGTACCAGTCCCTGTTGTAGATACCGACGTTCACCCAGCCGCAGATACTCGCGCAGGACCACCACCATCATGGCACCCTGTCGGCGCCCCTCATCTCGACGGGCGGCAGTATGGTGTCCTCTGTGCCCGTCGCGCCCGCACCAGTCACAGAGAGCGTGCAGATTGTGGTGAGCAAGGTTCCGCAGACTCCGGCAGTGACTCCCCAGCAGCGCATACAGGTTTTGCTGGCGCACGATGGCAGCGTCGTACTGCACCCTCACGGCAGCACCCTGTCATCCATGACTGCGCCGGCACCCTCCCCGGTACTGGTGGCCACGACGGTCCCGCCTTCGTCGACGAGCGCGCCCGGTGCAACCTCTCTCTCGCGGACCCACTCGGCCCTCCTGGAGCGTCTCTCCGCAGCGCCGCCCGTCAGCGGAACGGCTCGCAGAATCCACGCGGTTTCTCCATCAGTCCTCTGCGCTGCTCTCAGCCCCGACCCCCCGAAAAAAAAATTCAGCACCCGTGCCCCTGTCCCATCGCCGTGGGCTTTTCAACCAGCTCCCTGAGCTATAGACCCTCAGGGCTCTGCACTCCGCGGGGTGGTGATGTGGCGACACAGTGCGCACAAACCGGCGCAGCCTCCGCCTCGTCACTATCTAGGCCGGCGTGACACGGCTGCATGCTACACCACGCTTCAGATAAGGGACAGCGTCACCGGAGGCTTACGTCACCGACGGTAACTATAAAACCAAGCTGCCAAGCTCGGAGGGGCCCTTCCTTCCTTCCTTCGCTGCCCAACTGAGCGCAGCATCGGCAAGCTCGCCCCGCTGCTGCTACTCCGTTAATAAACAGTTATGTTTTATGTCGGGATGCGTCCTTCCATCGACACGGCATCCCACACATTTCTGTGCTTCAGTTGGCTGCGGTAGAGGAAGCTTTTGCATTTTCTTGCCTTGATAGGCCCGGTAGAGTGAGTTTTCACATTTCCTTGCCACGAATGATCCAGGTAGAGTAATTTTCTTAATTTTCCTGCCGTGATTGACCCAGATCGAGCAAGTTCTCAAATTTCGTTGCCATTATTGGCCCAGGTAGAGCAAGTTTTCACATTTCCTTGCCACGATGGGCCCAGGTGAAGGAAGTTCTCATATTTCCATGTCATGATAGGCGCCGGTCGTGGAAGTTTTCACATTTCCTTGCGATGATTGACTCAAGTAGAGCAGGTTTTCACACTTCCTTGCCATCATTGGCTAACGTAGAGCAAGGTTTCACATTTCTTTGCCATGATTGGCCCAGGCAGAGCAAGTTTTCAGATTTCCTTGCCAATTATTGTCCAAGGTAGAGCAAGATTTTGACATTTCTTGTCATGATTGGCCCAACTTGAGGAGCTTTTCACACTTCCTTGCCATAATTGGCCAATGTAGAGCAAGACTTCGTATTTCCTTGCCATGATTGGCACGTTTGGCATTTCTTTGCCTTGATTGTTCTTTATTGAGCCAACTTTCATATTTCCTTGCCATGATTGGGTGAGGTTGAGGAAGCTTTCAAATTCCTTTGTCATGATTGGCCCAGGCCGAGCTTGTTTTCAGATTTTCTTGCAATGATTGACCCAAATTGAGCAAGTTTTCACACTTCTTTGCCATGATTGGCCAAGGTAGACCGAGTTTTCATTTCGGTCAATGATTGGCCCAGAGAGAGCAAGTTCTTGACATTTTCTTGCCATGATTGACCCAGGTAAAGCAAGCTTTGACATTTCTTTGCCTTGATTGTTCTTTATCGAGCCAACTTTCATATTTACTTGCCATGATTGAGTGATGTTGAGGAAGCTTTCACATTTCTTTGTCATGATTGGCCCAGGCGAAGCTTGTTTTCAGATTTTCTTGCCATGATTGGCCCAGGTAGACGGAGTTTTCATTTCGGTCGATGATTGGTCCAGAGAGAGCAATTTTTTTTACATTTTCTTGCCATGATTGGCCCAGGTAAAGCAAGCTTTGACATTTCTTTGCCTTGATTGTTCTTTATCAAGCCAACTTTCATATTTCCTTGCCATGATTGGGTGAGGATGAGGAAGCTTTCACATTTCTTTGTCATGATTGGCCCAGGCCGAGTTTGTTTTCAGATTTTCTTGCAATGATTGACCAAGGTCGAGCAAGTTTTCACACTTCTTTGCCATGATTAGCCCAGGTAGACCAAGTTCTCATTTCGGTCGATGATTGGCCCAGACAGAGCATGCTTTTGACATTTACATGCCATGATTGGCCTAGGTAGAGCAGGTTTTTGACATTTCCTTGCGATTATTGGCCCAGGAAAAGCATGCTTTCACATTTCCTTGCCATAATAGGCCCAGTTCAAGCAAGCATTGATTAACCTAGGTCGAGCGAGATTTTTACATTTCAGTGCTGTGATTGACCCTGGTGCAGCAAGTCAGAGACGGCACTGCCGTCGTACAAGGTCCGTCCTCGTTTTCGCACACATCACGTGGCATAGCCGTAGATAAAGCCGTACATACGATTGTAAGATTCATGGTAACTGATGATTTCACCATGGTGGTTCTGTCAGGCTTGTCCAGCACCTATATGAACACAAACGCCAACGTAGAACGCGTAGAACGACCGAACTGACAATCGTTACTTTAGTATCAAACAGTCATCGGCAGCGTACATTGGCAGTAATCATCACTCACACGGCCGCATTACAAACATAGCAGTTCGTCTTGCAGAAATGCGTTGGTTCACATGTTAACTGTTTTCCTGACATGGAATAATGCTGTGTAGCCAAATACGAGTAAATATACTTCGTATAACATGGATTTCCACACCGTGTGGCATCTGCTATCCTTAGTTTGTCTCTGACACTCTTCAAGTGCCATAGAGAACCTTGAACCAAGAATCCTAGTGCTTCCCGGTAGGAAAGCAAACACAGTTTTTACTGATTATTCCTCCAACTACAAACAAAGTATCTGCTCACATTTCATAAGTAGCCATGGTTTTTGAAGAATAGGAATTCAAAGACGACAGCTGGTGCATAGCTAGAAGCTGTCTTCGGAGAAAAAAAATTATGGCAGCTTCGCGCTAGTAGTGCCAAGCCTGAAGGAACAGCGGAGCTGGGTGGTCTTCTTTGTTTCTTTTTATTTCTTCTTTCTGTCTTCTCTTTCTCTCTGTTTCTTGCCTCTGTTTTTTTCTACCTGTTGCTTTCTATTTCATTCTCTATTTATCTTTATTCATCCTTCTTTCCTTTACTTCTATCTCTGCTTTTTTCTTTCTTCCTTTCTCTTTATTTCTCTCTTTCTTTCTTTTTCTGTCTTTCTTTTTGTCTTTTTCTTTCTTGCCTCTGTGTTTGGTACCTGTTGCTTTCCCTTTCTTTCTTTCTTTCTTTCTTTCTTTCTTTCTTTCTTTCTTTCTTTCTTTCTTTCTTTCTTTCTTTCTTTCTATTTCTTTCTCTATCTTTATTTATCATTCTTTCCGCTATTTTTCTCTTTCTTTATTTTTCTGTCTTGATTTTTGTCTTTTTCCTGGCTGTAGCTTTCTATCACTTTCTCTTTCTTTCTATGACTTTCTCTGTTTTTCTATCTTTTTATGTCTTTATTCTCTTTATATCTCCCCTTTTTTCTTTTTCTCTTTCTTTCTATCCTTCTCTCTCTCTATTTCTCTTTCTTTCTATTTCTTTCTTTCTCTTTCTCTCTTTCACGTGTTTCACGTGCTCCACTTTGCCAAGCAGTTTTTCCGTTTAACGCTCGCACCTGCTGTGCTCGGTATTGGGCCTCACCCTATTTCTGTATAGCATACCCACCTGTGGTTTTCTGCGGACACCAAAGTTTCTTGGGTCCCCAATTCTAAAGCTGTCTAGTGTTTTGTCGGAGTTGGGATGTGCGCCTTCGACTTGTACTTTGACATACAGGGAGTGGTCGACCATGCTAGCGCGATTATCTCTTGAGGGGGAGTTTTGAACGTCTTGTGCTTTCACCGCAAAGTTTGCGTTGAAGCTATAGACCACACGAAGGTCAGTTTGCTCGCTGCAGCAGCCGCGTTTGCGAAAGGAGTGATCTGCTAGCTAGAACAGCCAAAGTAGGGGTTAGTTGGCGTTTTTTTTGTTTGAGCAGCGCGCTGCAAGTGTCGAGCTGTCACAGTTGTTAGTTCGCACTCGGCTTGTGTGTTTTTTTTCCTGCGGCCTTTGTGCTTGAGCAGCAAGTTTCTAACTGCTTGCTGTTCCTCCTATGACATTCCAATTTCTTGCTATCGCATTCTTTGCTTCGCCCCTGAGACGAATCTGTGACTTTTTGTCTTCGACACAGATGTTGAAGTTCTGGCTTCGTTACGTTATTCCAAGTGTAGTTACGAGTACTAAACGCATGCGTAAAATGCAAGGTGATCACCTTGCTTGCGAAAATATTAAGTATTCTTTCAGTGAATCTTTACGGAGGGTAGTGCATACGTGTCACCTAATTACCAGCACTCTGTAACAGTAGCAATTAGGCTCTTCGCAGACGTGCGGAAGCAGAATGAATGCAACCGCAACAGTATTCAGCCCCACGGCATTAAATTTTCCTTGGCAATAAGGCCTACAGCAATGACAAAGCACAACATACACAGCGTAGCACTCACAGGCACTTACTTTCGCAAGAAAGCATGCTGGCAGCGCACACAGTGCGGCGTCCCCCGGTCTTCATGAGATGACCGAGCCGGCGTTGGTCGAACTCCACGTTTACGGAGGTCCGTTGTTCTGGAGTCCGCAAAACAATACTGACGTCCGTAAAACACATTAAAGAAATGAAAATAAAAAATAGTGATATATACAGATTCCTTAAGCCTGGTGAAAGCTTCGAAACACTAAAAACATACAAAAAACATGGTTGATCCCTCCGTCATAGGAATCGGAATAACACGAAAGTAAAGCGTGCCCTTACAAAAGTAACTGAATGTTTACTGCACATTGATAAAAGAGTTTGCACAATGTATATTGATATCTGGCAGCTATAGCACCGTTTAACGTGGATACACCCACTTTGATGATTGGTGGTGCATCTCCATCCCGATGACGAACGTCCATGTTACACGATTAAACAAACCCTTCTGGTAGTTGTAGTAGTTAACGGTGAAAGCGTAATCAGAGAACGAGGTGTGATAGCCAGAAGAGCCTCGCATATTGGACGCAGAGCTTGGTCGCCATCTCGCGGCATGTGAAAATGTGATTGTACACACCACGGTCGGACTAAAGGGAAGCACAAAGCGCGTCGTGCCGCCCCGGTAGCCCAGCCGCGATTTTTCTCGGGGAGAGCGCGTGAGCGGGGAACGCGGTGTTACAGCCAGATGAGGCAGGCGCGCGTCGCAGAGCTGTTTTTGATTTGGATTAGCGTGATGCTATGAGCGAGGCCGACGTTTTTACGACGCTTGTGGTAAGGTCGCCACCTCGCGGTGTGTTACGGCATTGACAAAATTGAACTTCTATTGAAAACGCGCCGAATGGGACGGACGTCTAACGCGTTGCAGGTGCTCATCGTGGAGGCCACAGTAATGATGAATTACTTTAATTTACCGCTCCCAGAGGGCAACACCACCCCGCCGACCGGGAGAGTGGTAGATATAAAATGCGCGTTTGTAAAGCACCTAGAGTCTGTGATCGTGGCGCCGTGGATAGCGTGCCCGGCATCTGTTGTTGCGGACCGAGCGATCGTGGGTTCGATGCCCGTTGACGGAACTTTTTTTCTTTGCCATCTGATCGTGTAAATTTTTTTCGACGTTATTTCTGTGACGGAAATACGTCGCTGAAGTCTTGGTGGACACCGGCATAAAACACTTTCGTGTTAAAAACCCGTAATTGCCTCGCTGTACTCACTCCTGTGCACCCTATGCTTAGTCAAACAGCATGTTGTAATATGCTGGGTGCCAGGGCATCGTGATATCGAGGGCAACGTACTGGCTGAAGATCTTGCCACATCGGCCCATGCAAATGCCGCCGCATCATCCATAGCTGTCCCTGTAATGGACTTAAAACCGCTCTTAAGGAAAAATCTCAGGGCTCACTGGCAGCGATTGTGGGCCCACAATTACAAAATAAGTTACACGTGATCAAGCCACAGCTCGGTAACTGGACACCCACATCAAACATACGTCGTACAGATGCCACACTGTCCACTTCAAATAGGACACACATACAGCACACATGCATACCTCTTTTCAGGAACTGACACACCCAGCTGTGATAGATGTGGTGAGCCACTTACGCTTCTTCACATCCTCTTAGATTGCCCATAACTGGAACACAATAGGAAGCACTTTTCCTATTACCTTACCGCCAGCAGCTTACATTGCATCCCTCAATGTTCTTAGGCAGGGAACCGCTTCTTAATCACGCATCACTGTTTGCATTTTTAAATGACCTCAATACGTTACATATTTTGTTCCCAGGCGATCCCCAGCAGGGCCTCTGAACAGAAGCCGATGCTGCGGTTTTTGTATTAAAAAGCACTTGCCTCCCGGCTTTTGAGGTCAGAAGCTTGGGTGAAGCATTCGTGCCCTTTCCACATTCTATATTTTGATAGCATTTCACACCTATTTTATTCAACACTCATATATCACATCCTATGTCACTGTCATTATTTTATGTCATGTATATATTTTACGCTTCTACATAGCGCGTGTTTTTAGGCCACTTTACAGCTCCATTACATCCCCTCATAGTAAATCATTGGTCATTATTAACACCTCATTATTTGTCATGGCGCTCTTTGGCCAAACATGGCCATTGCGCCATTTAAACCCACATAACAACAACCATCGTCCGATAACCCGGTATTCTGCAAACGACTCTGCGTATACCGGAATACCATACACAATAAAATACTTTTTTTTGGAGAATGTTAGCAAGTGTTTAAAGCATCAGCACGGTTGCTCGGGCATGTGTGCGAGAGCCGACAATGCAGCACTGTGTGCGTCACTGCTTTGCGAGTGCACGTTATCATGCCTCCTAGAAAGCGACGCACTACATGTACAACTCGGCGCAAAGAAATGAAAACCGAAAGTCTTTCACATAAATAATGTGATAACTATTCTCCGAGAATACCTACTGTTCCAGTGTTAATGAGCACTAACAGACAATAATGCCAAGGAAAGTATAGGGGACGTTATTAGTAGTAAATGTAACGTAAATGTGACGAAAGGAAAGTGGACGAAAAGATAGCTTGCCGCGGGCAGGGACCGAACCTGCGACCCTCGAATAACGCATCCGATGCTCTACCAACTGAGCTACCGCGGCAGCCATCCCCCCGTCCACTTTATGGGGTATATATATGTGTATTTAAACGTGGGAGCGTCAGTCAGCGCCGCCAGTAGCCATGACGGCGTCATGGTTACTGGCCATCATGGCTACTGGCGGCGCTGACTGACACTCCCACGTTTAAATACACATATATACACCATAAAGTGGAAAGGGGGATGGCCGCCGCGGTAGCTCAGTTGGTAGAGCATCGGACGCGTTATTCGAAGGTCGCAGGTTCGGTCCCTGCCCGCGGCAAGCTATCTTTTCGTCCACTTTTGTTTCTTCACATTCAATTACATTTACTGCTAATAACGTCCCCTATACTTTCCTTGGCATATTTGACTGTTAGTGCTCATTAATATTGTGTATAACAAAAAAAACGAGGCCTTAAAATTTCCACTTCTACTCTTCTAGTGTGTATTGTTACGAGGCATTCTGCATGAGCACAAGTATGGCTTGGTGGGCTAGTTGGTATTGCATCTTAAAGGCTACAGCGCACAAAGACGGGGACAACAGAAGAAAACACAGGACGAAGCGCCGAACTGCAACTGATACTTTATTCTCTGAATTTTTGAACGGAAAAATGTCTTAGGCCGTGTGCAAAATAATGAGTGTTAGGTTTGTTGTAACTTTATCTCGTGTTGGTGCTGTGCCTAATATTGCTTTCATTGGCTCGATGTGCGCATATAAGGTTCCTCCTTCAGAGAATAAAGTATCAGTTGCAGTTCGGCGCTTCGTCCTGTGTTTTCTTCTGTTGTCCCCGTCTTTGTGCGCTGTAGCCTTTAAGATGCATGAGCACGCCGTTGGAGACAACCCAGGGACTAAGAGACAAAGAAGAAGCTGGAATGCGGCGCGAGATGCTGGCAGCCATTCTGTGGCACATCTACTTGTAAATATTGTAATATACCCGCTTCTGTCTCTTCAGCGTATTCCTGATTCCCGTGACATTTGGTGGAGGTGCGGGGTAGAAGAAGCGCTGTAAAACGGAGCTCCGCAGTGGTCGTCGACTCGGAGTTTCCATGATGGAAAACGAGACCGATGCCGTCACCACCCCTGCATCGGCTACGACAACGCCTGCACAGGCCAAGGCAACGCCTGCACCGGCCACAACACCGCCAACATACGTGCTGACGCATCCGAAGAACCCTGGGATGTTCTGCGGTACGGATGAAGTCGACGTTGAAGATTGGATAGCTGACTATGAACGTACCAGTGCTATCAATCGATATGACCCGACTCTCATGTTGGCCAACGTGCTCTTTTACCTAAAAGGCACGGCAAAGGTATGGTACGAGAACCACGAGGAGGAGATCGGAAGTTGGGACACTTTTAAGCGAAAACTTTGCGACTTATTTGGGAAGCCTATGGGTCGAAAGGCAGCCGCAAAGAAAGAGCTATCCATCCGTGCTCAGACGACCACCGAACCGTACATATCGTACATTTAGGACGTGCTGGCTCTTTGTCGTAAATTCGACAGCGACATGTCGGAGTCGGACAAGGTTGGTCACGTCCTGAAGGGAATAGCGGACGACGCGTTCAACCTATTACTGTGTCGGAATTGTGCGACCGTCGACGAAATTATTGAGGAATGCCGGAGTTTTGAACAGGCCAAAAGCCGGCGCATTGCGAAGTCATTCACTCGGCTGCCAAACACCGCTGCGACGTCCTCGTGCGAAGATGAACTGACCTCTCGTCTGCAGTCGTCGCCGGCGTCCGAAATTAAACGAATCGTCCGTCGGGAAATAGAAGCAATTACACCTGCTCTTCCCATCAACGGCCACGGTGATTCGCAGGTGCCCACAGTTTCCCTAGTCCAGTCAATTGTGCGGGAGGAACTCGGCAATTTGGGCTTCTCTGTCTGCGCCGTTGCTCAGTCTCGGACGACTGACTTCCGCTCAAGGTCGCCGCCTCGCAACGGGTCGCCGCCCCAAGAACAATGGTTCTATCCACGCTCGCGTAATCCGGCTGAATGGCACACTGCAGATGATCGGCCGATCTGCTTCAACTGCAGCCGCATAGGTCACGTCGCACGGTATTGTAACAACCGTTTTTCGTCGCCTTTAAGAACCCGGTATGCCACTGCTAGCCGCGCCGACAGCTACCGCCGCATTCCAGCTTCTTCTTTGTCTCTTCGTCCCTGGGTTGTCTCCAACGGCGTGCCCATGCAGAATGCCTCGTAACATCACGGTTACGAGGCATTCTGCATGAGCACGCCGTTGAGACAACCCAGGGATGAAGAGACAAAGAAGAAGCTGGAATGCGGCGCGAGATGCTGGCAGCCATTCTGTGGCACATCTACTTGTAAATATGGTAATATACCCGCTTCTGTCTCTTCAGTGTATTCCTGATTCCCGTGACAGTATCATGCTTCCTGGAGGAATAAGGATCACTCGAAACTAAGAACTAGGAAGCCAAAAATTTGACGTCTCAATCTCTGATGTTTACAAAAACGGCGCAGTGAAGCCAAATTACAACAATAAATAAATAATAACAGTACAGAGGAAACAAAATGCGCACATGTTCCAAGAAGCGTTGCCTTCTACATGCGATAAAGTGGGTCGAGGAATGCGCATGCAAGGGAACGTGCGGCGGTTATTGTTGTTTGGGCATCATTGTGCTCGGCATACGCATTCTTTCAACTTCTAGATGCATGTTGCAACTGAAGATTCACTTCTATATTTTCTGAGGGCCTTGTCTCCTATTATGACGGAGTAGTCTCCAATATCTATCTATCTATCTATCTATCTATCTATCTATCTATCTATCTATCTATCTATCTATCTATCTATCTATCTATCTATCTATCTATCTATCTATCTATCTATCTATCTATCTATCTATCTATCTATCTATCTATCTATCTATCTATCTATCTATCTATCTATCTATCTATCTATCTATCTATCTATCTATCTATCTATCTATCTATCTATCTATCTATCTATCTATCTATCTATCTATCTATCTAGCCGCCTACGTCTGGGTGCTCTCACGGTCGTCTCCCTAGCTTGACACTTTCCCAAATTTGCATGGGAGGACATTAGTGTATGATGAACACGATGAACATGTCATTGCATGAATAGCTTGAGATACTCGTCGAGTACCTCATGAAGTCCTTTCGTCCAGTCACGTGTGGCACAAACCCCGTATACCACGGCCCATGGAATGCAGGTTTGAGCCACAGGTGATTCACAGTTTGTATCGACCGAGAAACGACGATAACAAACTTTCAAAAATCTTTACGCGATCGTGTTACTATATACGTGTCACAGAAAATGCGGGGCAGACGCGTCGCCAGCGTTGTCGGTGAGTGAAATATCAGAGGGACAAAAAGACTGAAAATCATGGTTAGAGCTGCAATCGAACCCAGGCATTGTGCGTGGCAGTCAAGTATTCATCCACAGAGCTACGCCAGTGCTTGAAGCTGCTTACGAAAAAGACCCTATAATGGCGTCATATCGCGGCAACGTCAGCTGTGGTAGCAGTGTTCGTTATCTGCGTTTGTAACAATAATAAATATTCTATATTAACTCTTATGACTCGCCAAGCTATGGTCAACCATTGCTCAATTCGGAGGAATATGGCGGAAACCGCACCCCCCTTCAGAACTGTTGCTTCATCAAATAGGTCCTTTCCTCAAAATAGGTGCTTTCCTCAAATCAAGGCCTTTAGGAAGTGCTTCCTTCCGTCCTCTTCCCCCTGCCACCACGAAAAAGGTTCCTCGCACGGGCCTGCTCTCGATATACCCATAACGTCTCAAACTGCACAAAGTCGGTCCAACTCGCAACGCTTGATTAAAAGCAATAAAAAAAATTCTGTGCAGGCCACCAATCGCCTACTGCCTCGCACGACATCTACTCCTAGAATAATTGGGATCTGCCGATTTGTTTTTCCGATGCAGTTTCAAGCAATGGCGTGGCTCTGTAGTGGAACAACCGCTTGCCACGCAGAAGGCCTGGGTTCGACACTCACTCGAGCCTTAGATTTTTATTACTTATTTTATTTGCACCTTTCTCAATTTTTTGTTCACGGACAACGCCGATTTTTCGCTCATAACCAACGACGCCGACGCCGACACCGGAATTCCTGCGAAACGAGTACTTTAACGCTGTCGCGTTAAAAAATTGGGGAGGGACGAAGCATGTAGGGAACGGTGTTTCAGCTCCACTAACGTGAAACCTGTGGAGGGGCAAAGCATGCAGTGTGCGCCGGTGTTTCCCACGGCAACTAAAAGCGAGAAAAATCACCTTCTCGTGCTGCTCCATTACGTGGACACCAGGCCATGAAACTGTGACTGGGAACTAGCGTGCTGACGCCAACGCCCGAGCATACGCCAACCGGGGGGCGCACAACGACGGGGAACCAGACACAGTCACTAGACGCTATGGGGCAATTCTAGAACATCAAAGAGCACTGAGGAGGATTTACTCTCCTCCCCACAAAGACCTCAGTAGAGAGCAGTCGGTTGCCTGGAGACAGCTGCAGACTAATACATACCCAAATCTCAGTCTACTTAACAAAATCTATCCGACTACATACGACAACAAATGCCCGCTATGCGGGGAACATGCAACACTTTATCATGTTACATGGGCCTGCCAACACTCAAAGGATGTGCCAATAAACAACACACCAACACCGGAGCAGTTGCGAGGCTGCGCTGTCCTGCTCGAAGCCTGAAGAACAGCTCAAGCTGATCGACAGAGCTCGCAAGATGGCAAAGGCCACAGGGGCCCTGGACTGAGGGCTCCACCTTCACCGGGAGAATTTCTTTGCACCAATAAAGTTTTAAATGCGAAGCATTTCTTAGCGAACTTCTGCGACTTTGAGCGTATCTATCTATCTATCTATCTATCTATCTATCTATCTATCTATCTATCTATCTATCTATCTATCTATCTATCTATCTATCTATCTATCTATCTATCTATCTAGCCGCCTACGACTTTGTGCTCTCCTGGTCGCTTGGTTAATCGAATGTACACCAAAATTGGTATGGCGTAACATGACTGTATGACGAACATAAATGACAAGTCATAACATGAAAATCATGACACGCATGTCATGTACAGCATGATTTACATGTCACGCTCATGGTGCGCTGCCGGCCGTTTCGCTAGCTTGATATACACCAAAATTGGTATCTGTCGACGTGACTGTGTGGCGAACATAAATGACACGAGTTAACATGAAAATCATGACACGCATGTCATGTACAGCATGACTTACGAGCCACGCTCATGGTGCGCTGGCGGCCGTTTCGCTAGCTTGATCTACCCCGAAATTGGTATTGCGTGACTTGACTGTGTGACGAACATAAATAACAGACGAGTTAACAAGAAAATCATGACACGCATGTCATGTACAGCATGACTTACGTGCCACGCTCATGGTGCGCTGGCGGCCGTTTCGCTAGCTTTATATACACCAGAATTGGTATCTTGCGACGTGACTGTGTAACGAACATAAATAACACGAGTTAACATGAAAATCATGACATGCATGTCATGTACAGCATGACTTACGTGCCACGCTCATGGGGCGCTGGTGGCCGTTTCGCTAGCTTGATTTACCCCGAAATTGGTATTGCGTGACTTGACTGTGTGACGAACATAAATAACAGACGAGTTAACATGAAAATCATGACACGCATGTCATGTACAGCATGACTTACGTGCCACGCTCATGGTGCGCTGGCGGCCGTTTCGCTAGCTTTATATACACCAGAATTGGTATCTTGCGACGTGACTGTGTGACGAACATAAATAACACGAGTTAACATGAAAATCATGACATGCATGTCATGTACAGCATGACTTACGAGCCACGCTCATGGCGCGCTGGCGGCCGTTTCGCTAGCTTGATCTACCCCGAAATTGGCATTGCGTGACTTGACTGTGTGACGAACATAAATAATAGACGAGTTAACAAGAAAATCATGACACGCATGTCATGTACAGCATGACTTACGTGCCACGCTCATGGTGCGCTGGCGGCCGTTTCGCTAGCTTTATATACACCAGAATTGGTATCTTGCGACGTGACTGTGTGGCGAACATAAATGACACGAGTTAACATGAAAATCATGACACGCATGTCATGTACAGCATGACTTACGTGCCACGCTCATGGTGCGCTGGCGGCCGTTTCGCTAGCTTTATATACACCAAAATTGGTATCTGGCGACGTGACTGTGTGGCGAACATAAATGACACGAGTTAACATGAAAATCATGACATGCATGTCATGTACAGCATGACTTACGAGCCACGCTCATGGTGCGCTGGCGGCCGTTTCGCTAGCTTGATCTACCCCGAAATTGGTATTGCGTGACTTGACTGTGTGACGAACATAAATAACAGACGAGTTAACAAGAAAATCATGACACGCATGTCATGTACAGCATGACTTACGAGCCACGCTCATGGTGCGCTGGCGGCCGTTTCGCTAGCTTGATCTACCCCGAAATTGGTATTGCGTGACTTGACTGTGTGACGAACATAAATAACAGACGAGTTAACAAGAAAATCATGACACGCATGTCATGTACAGCATGACTTACGTGCCACGCTCATGGTGCGCTGGCGGCCGTTTCGCTAGCTTTATATACACCAGAATTGGTATCTTGCGACGTGACTGTGTAACGAACATAAATAACACGAGTTAACATGAAAATCATGACATGCATGTCATGTACAGCATGACTTACGTGCCACGCTCATGGGGCGCTGGTGGCCGTTTCGCTAGCTTGATTTACCCCGAAATTGGTATTGCGTGACTTGACTGTGTGACGAACATAAATAACAGACGAGTTAACATGAAAATCATGACACGCATGTCATGTACAGCATGACTTACGTGCCACGCTCATGGTGCGCTGGCGGCCGTTTCGCTAGCTTTATATACACCAGAATTGGTATCTTGCGACGTGACTGTGTGACGAACATAAATAACACGAGTTAACATGAAAATCATGACATGCATGTCATGTACAGCATGACTTACGTGCCACGTTCATGGGGCGCTGGCGGCCGTTTCGCTAGCTTGATACACACCGAAATTGGTATCATGCGACGTGACTGTGTGACGAACATAAATAACACGAGTTAACACGAAGTCATGACACACATGTCATGTACAGCATGACTTACGTGCCACGCTCATGGTGCGCTGGCGGCCGTTTCGCTAGCTTGATCTACCCCGAAGTTGGTATTGCGCGACGTTACTGTGTGACGAACATAAATAATAGGAGTTAACATGAAAACCATGACACGCATTTTCCTCAATGACATACAAGACGATGTACGCAGCTCTTTGCTGGCTGTTACGCATTACATCGATTCCCACGGAAAAATCACTGCTAATGAGCAATGAAAGACAGAAGAAAGATTAGACACAGATACCCGCAGTCCGCCTTTAGTTAACGCGCACGCTGCGGATCTTTATTATTCAACTACGCACAACAGAAATCTCCCAAGGGCACTACACTGCAGGTCAAGATCCAGTGCCAATATATACGGGGTGGCCGGTGAACGGCCGTGCAGCGCGAGCAGTCAGTTTTTTCAATCAAGATACTCGCTAGCAGACGCTGCCTGCGTTGGCGTTGTGTCTCGCGGGCGAGGGCGTGCTCTCATTCCTTGCGAGCTGGTAGCTCGACGTTGATCGCAGATAGAGCGTTTCCATGGTCAACGCGTGCCGTTCGCTCTCTCTCGCCACACGGGGAGCGCTGAGGCGGCGGCGCCCTTTCTTGTCCTCAAGCAAATGGACCCTCCCGACTGCAAACAACGATGCACGATGCACGCCGACACGCCGAGACCCTAAGGTGCTTCGCCCCTGAAAGATAAACAGATGAGAAATGACAGGACAAATGCTACTAAACTGGTTTATTGCAATGGGTTACAATGAAATATATAGCATGGTGATGCGCAGACGAACCGAGCGCATATCTAGAGAAGACCACTCATCAGGCTATGGACTTGTTGTATCAACAAAACCTTATCTCGCTCTTAACAAAGGGAAATGGACGTGTCGCTAACACAATCAGTTCCTTTTTCTTTGAATGGTACGCCTGCCAGACATCACCTGCTGATTTGTTACTGCTTCTGCCTAGAACCTTGGCTTCAAGAAATATCGGCTGACACGTGCACTTTCTGCATTGGGAGGTAAGATGGGCACTGGCAACTTTCTTTAAATTTTTGCGCATACTTCCTTAGCCGGTCATTAAGGCAGCGGCCTGTTTGCCCATGTTCGATTTTCCGCAACTAAGTGGTATGTCGTATACTACTGCTTTCACACACCGCATCAATGGCGAGGCATGCTTACTTGTGCATCCTCCCTTCTTGCTTCCCGACTATTTGGTGCGAGCTTGCTTGTCGCTGAAATCTAAAGGAAACTAAAGAACTATAAAGAAATCGTTCTGCGTTATCTTGCAGTACATTGCCGGAAACCAGAAGGGATAGCGACCGTCACCTCACCGCTTTTTCTTGCGAGATATTTATTAGATATTATGGGTCATTTGTATCATGCTCCATAGTTGGCCACTGTGACCTTCCTTTGGGACTTCGGGAGCAGCAGGAACAGCACTACCGTATTTACTCGAATCTAAGCCAATGTTTTTTTCGAAATAACGATGTGCAAAAGTGGGGGAGGGGGGTGGGGGTCGGCTTAGATTCGAGTACAATGATTAAGCTTTTTTTCTGGCCTTGCGAATTTCGGAGGTCGGCTTAGAATCGGGGCCGGCTCAGATTCGAGTAAATACGGTGAATGCTAAGCACCTAAGTCCTCTCGAAGACACCCTGGTTCAAGTGGCCCTACGCTCCAAGGTGAATTCTGCCCGTGGTGTTATTTCTGAGCATGCGTCAATAAAGACGAGCGAGGCTCTACATAACAGTAATCCTTGCATATCTTTCTTTCTTCGGATGTATCGGATATGTTTTCTCTTGGTGTTTACATTATTTCGGTTTTGTTTCGTGCATTTATGCAAATAATTAGTTTATTTTGACTTTCTCACTTTTACTGCTTTATGTTACTACTTTTTGATGCAACCCCCACGTAGCAGACCATCAGCCCAGTCAAGCTGTTTTTCCAACGGCTTTTAACCAAAGGTAGAACTTAGAGCGCTTGTATTTCTGGAAATAAATCTGTTTGTATAACGTGCACGCAAGATCATTAACATCAAAGCGGGGCGTTCGGTCTTGAAACAGGACTGGGTGTTGCTTCGCAGAGGGCTACTTTGAAGTCAGGTCTATCTGCCGGCGAGCGCAGGCTAGCTGGTGTAAATGCAATTTCATGGACGCTTGCAAATTGACATTTTGGTTGTAAAGGTGAGATAGCTTTGTTGTAATTATAATTTCAGCAAGTACACTGGAAGGTACTGTGTTCTTAGCTGTAACGTACTAGGAAGGACGTGTCTACGTCCTGAAGTTGAATGAGGTGCACACGTAAACGAGGGCGGAGACAACAGCAAACAAAATACGCAACAGAAAAGATCAAATATAAGAAGAACAAGGGAACAAACAATAACGAGGTGCTAGCGATACAAACGAATGGATGGGTTATGGATAGCTGAAGGCAGCAGAGGTGACTCGCTAAAGCGCGTCGGTCAATGACATATGCGTCAGGCATTGTCTCTTTTATTGTGATGCATAGTTTTGTGTCGCAAATGTGATGTATGCTTTAGCAGAACATCATCGTAAGTATGGTAACTGTGCCCTGCAAGGAATGTTGCTTTCAAATTGAAGGGAAAGATCAACACGGAGCACGCGTACAAGAAAGTGACCTCAGAAATTCTGCGTTTTTACGTACAAGTTCTGACGTAATTTTTTTATTTAACTCTGTACTGATAATTATAAGAATATTACCACCTCGTACAAGGTTATCTTCTACTGTTGCCCCTGTGTTGTGGTAGGAAGGCATCCCTTCACATTTCCCTGAGAGCCCCCCTAACTGGACTAATCACTACGGTTTCGCGCTGCTAAGCACCTCGATAGGTGCATAATCCTTCGCCACGGTGGCTTCATTTTGGTGAAGGAGAAATGTGAAACTAGCCGCGTGTTTCGATTGAGGTGCTCAAAGAGACATAGCAGGCGAAATAAACTTGGAGTACATCATGACGGCGTACCTCATCTAATCCTTGCCACGTCAAAGCACTGAGAATGATGTTGTATTTTCGTTATTAGAGACAAATTAAACTTTAGCATCGTCCACAAAAATTACACATTGTTAGTTTGATGATAATCATTTGTGGTGGAGAGAGATCAACGTATTAGTACGTCGAAGTGTAAATATTTAGAATGCGTCATCAGAAAAATACTTCCTATGTTAGTGACGCATTGTGCCTAAAAGAAACAATCTACCCATTCCTCGACGAATGTAAGACCTATGTATCATCTTTCTATTTTTTTATCAGTCAGACAACGTAAGAAGGATTCAGGTGCCATCGGAATCAGTTGCTTTTTTTGGCCATGAACCTATGAGTCATTGCTTCTTTGTTTGGAAGGCGAGTTTAAGGAACTTATGTCTCTAGATGCGCGTCACTAGTCTCCAGAAGTGAGCAAAGAATCCTACAAACAGTCTGCTGCAATTTTTCTGCACCACGCAAACTTCTGTTTTTGATCATCATTAATTTTCTCGTGTTTCTCCAGCGCCATTTCTTTTCTTCATCTTATTAGTCTCTTTGATGGTCCCGTATTCAAAACCAACCCGAGAGTTAAAATATTGTTTCAACTATGGGCAGCCCAGCGGGCCCGCAACGCAGCAGAAAGCCTTCGTCTTTCTGTTCTGACGTGGGAGAGGCCAGCTACGTGTTTTAGCGCATTCCTAGGAACTTTAATAAAGTTTTTCCATCCATCCATCCATCCATGATCCACCCATCCATCCATCCATCCATCCATCCATCCATCCATCCATGATCCACCCATCCATCCATCCATCCATCCATCCATCCATCCATCCATCCATCCATCCATCCATTCAGGCCCGTAGTCAGTGGGGGGGGGGGGCACCTTTCCCCACTTCCCGAAATTTTGATAGAGGAGGGTGTTCTACGGGAAAAAGATACTGGTAATAGGTGTTCTTATCAGATTGTCAGGGCCTTCAGCAAGTGCCCCCCCCCCCCCCTCCGAAATAAAATTCCTGGCAACGGGCCTGCACCCATCCAGCGCAATAAAGTTGTTTTCCTCCACCTAGCGAGTGCGAAAGGTCTGAACTCATCCCTTTATCCCTTCTCATTTTTCTAATTCCTTAGTTGCTGCATGAACGAGCGCTCGCCTTTCAGCCTGGGTGATTTGTCTTGATGGTCCTGGTAGGAGATTACTAACCACGGACGTCAAGTCTTCCACAGCGAGTGCCACATCCCATATGACGCTGTGTCATCTACAAGATTGCAAAAAAAAGAAAATATATGCGCTGCTTCAGTTGACTTAAGGTCGCGAAGGCTGATTAAACAGCATATATGTTGGCATCAGCGCGCCTTCCGCTTTCGCCAACGCTCGGCGCGCCCTTCCTCCTCTCTCGCCGGCACCACCTGAAATTGAGCGCGCGCTACCATTTGTCGACTTTTTTCACCGGCACAGCCAAACCGAAACACGAGAGAGCGCAACTGTTATACCCTTTCGAGACTCCCGGAATGACCTAGCATCGTTATATGAGCCATAGATCTACCTCGTTTCGTGGGTGTGCGGGTTGCGTTTGCGAATGGCAAATGCAGCCTGCAAAAGAACGCATGGAGCACGCAGCTTAATGAATACAGAACCAGCACCAGCCTAAATTACTCTCGCAAACAATGACGACATTGAGGTGGTCTGCTAGTTGTGCTCATCGCCGCTTCGATATCAGTTTAGCCGGTGAATATGGTCGAATTTCACCACTCCACAACAATTACCAAAGGGCGCTTTTCGGAAATCTCAAAGCGCTAATGGGCTCTTCAAGGAAGGGCTCCAATTTTTAGACTGAACCGGTCCGCGTATCTCCTCTAATTAAATAGTTAAATATTTTAGTATATGTAAATGGTCTTGTAGTTATCGTCTCTTATTATCTTAACATATCTGACGCCACAGAAAAGCTTATTATGAAGGTAGTGAGCAAATGCTCCATGCGTCTGAGGATTTTCGGACACGTTTCTTTAAATACACTTTAGAGTGTGAATCATGTGTGCCGCATGACCCCTTACTACAGGCCGTGGTATTCGGGTATGCGCCCCACGTGACTGCGGGAAAGGGTTTCTAATGTACGGGACAGGCATGTCAGTTTATTGATTTCTTGATATATACCAAGTTAAGGATATGGCCACCAGGGCATCCAGACATAGATAGATAGATAGATAGATAGATAGATAGATAGATAGATAGATAGATAGATAGATAGATAGATAGATAGATAGATAGATAGATAGATAGATAGATAGATAGATAGATAGATAGATAGATAGATAGATAGATAGATAGATAGATAGATAGATTTCAAAGTATATTGGGTTAGCTAGGAAATGCTTCACATTTAAAACATGTACACGCTTGCGTTATAGCTTTTGTTTGTTGCAGGCTAGAATCATGTTATACGTCAACAACAACTTCCTAGAAGTATGACATGGCAGCCGCAAGGAAGATCTATCGTTCTTGACACAACGTTTACGTGTACAACACCGGCCGCTGTTCGTATAAAAGGATGGCGCGCAAAGAAATTTGCTCAAAAGACAACGGCAAAAAGACTTGCTGAACTTTAAGCCCCGAAAATGCGCCTGTTCATGGCTTTCCTTGTAATTTTCCTCATACTAACAGCCGATCTACATGATGCGAAAAAGAAAAAGAAGAAAAAGAAGGAGAAGGATGACGAGAATGAGAATGATATAGAATCTCCACGAGTGACTCTATTAAGTGGTATGTATTCTCATGTTCAGTGATCTAATGATTTTATCTGAATTCTCACACAGTTTAACGACAGCCATTATACGAACAATCAAGGCCACGATGCGGGATTTAATTGATGCGTTGCGATTCCCATTTTCTGGCTTATGTACTACACCAGTGACGTGGAAAGCTGCAGAAGTAATGCGCGCTAAAGAAAGTGAGCTGGCTGACTTTCTTTAGCGTCAGTAAACCGCGAAGGTGTACGTCAAGGGTACACGTGCACGTTGCACCGAAACATTATATGAAGTACTGCTTTCATCAATGTCACCATGTCATCACGTTTAATAATGCGCAAGAGTTCTTCAGCTAGCACCACAACAATATATGTCTGTGCCGTGAAGACCCAGAAAATTGGTTGTGCAGGAGTTTCAACAAACTTGGCGCGATCGCTCTGAAAAGGTCGTGAAGGTTACAACACCCCCCTCCCCCCCCAAATAAAAAGGTGATGCTGTCGTCACCTTGTGAAAGGGGTCATGCACCACTTTTCCAAGTAATGATCTAATGACCTCAGTATCGGAGTTTACTGCCTCCCGAATCGATTGCCGCAAAAAGTTCTCGTAACCGTCAAGGATCAGCGGAGTTGCGGGGGTTTGGCGCACGCTCTCAGCGCTTTCTCTCTTTTCTCGTGCCGACGAGCGCACTGGAAGCTAGACAGGGAGGGATGGCACGGGGGAAAGAAGTTACGTCAGCGCGCGTCATGAAACGCGATCGCTCTCCCGCTGTGATTCGCTTGCGCGAGTGCGGCTACCGTGTACTGAGGAGTGCGGCGCCGGCAAGTGGCGGCACCCCGCGGCAAGAAGCGCATCTGATCCGAACGCCGCTCTCGATTTACGTCAGCTATCGGCCACTAAGCATGCTATGTCTCTTGCGACGTAAACTGGCAGATCCGCGACGTCAACGTGCAGACGCCCCGCCCACCGACGAGAGTGAGAACCGGCCTCTGTTTGAAAAGAGGGCGCCTGAAGAAACGGCAGCTTCGCGCTCCGCTTGAGGCCTTTACGCGGCGCGCACGACTGTAATATTTGGCAGAGCAGTTCATAGCCGTGTCAGCTTTCCGCAGGATGTGTTTTTTCAACAAGCCCAAGGGGTGCTACATGACCCCTTGAAGGTCGTAGCAGCGAAACAAATAAGGAAGACATAGCAACGAAACCAAAAGAAACTAGCAGCACACACACACACAAAAAATGGTTATGATGCCGTTTCGATTCACCTGAAACGGTAGTTTTCAAGGAGTTGTGTGTTCTGAGACATGTTCCTTCAATGCCACCAAAGAAACGCGTGATTGGTGAAGGAGAGAAGTCGCGTAAGCAAAATCTACCTCTAGGTGATGCCTTGTATTTGGAAAAGTCTTTGATCATTGGACAATCTATGACGTTAGAACGTTAGAACATTGCAAATATAGATCAGACAAATTGATGGTGCTCCCTAAAAAAGAGAGCACTAAGGAAAACGCTTATCATTAACATACATTGCGCTCCACAGGAAATATATGCGAGTATATAGTGGTATATACAAATTTCATCATTGGCGAATTGGTGACGCTGGAAAGTTACAACATTGAAAATATGCGCAGCAGGTGAGGTTAGGCTGGCCCTTAAAAATATAACCTTTAGAGTGACATCGAATAGAAATACAGAGGGCTCCATATAATATACAGTGTAAACAAAGGAATGGATAGACATAAATGACATAGAAAAATGAGCATGATAAATCATTAGCTAAAGCGCCAAAGGATGCTTACGCATCAGTAGGTTGACCTCCCTGCCTTTCCATCCTTCCTTCCTTCCTTCCTTCCTTCCTTCCTTCCTTCCTTCCTTCCTCTTCCTTCTTCACAATTTCTGTAGTGTTTCTTCCTCTTCACAACCTATCGTTGTCGCTCGCGCAAACAAGGAGTCCACGGAAGCGTGCAAGGGGCAGTAGCAGGCTACAAGGCTAGAGCACTCAGGCTGATCTCTTGTCCTTTTAAATGTGAAGCTTTTCTTGGCGAACGAAAAACACTTTGAACGTATTTTGTGGGCAGCGTTACGTATCCATATTAAAGCAGTGCTCTTCACTGCAGGCGTGTGAAAACTAGACGCTAACTGCATTGCGGAGAACGTCAAATATTCCTGTACTAATGCGAATTCTCAAGCCCACTGTGGAGAAAAAGTCCAATAGCTTTTGATACAGCCATGCCTTATTTATTTCGACAGCTATCGTATTGCGAGGACAAATGGCTAGGATCCGATAAAATATGTGTGATACTCATCGCTCATTCTACTTTTGTACACTTGCTGACTCTGCTGCAGGTCTTCTCATTCAGAATAGATGGGGGACGGGGGAATCTTGTTACCGATACTTCTTAACCTAAGTACGCTTTCTTACACACTTCAGAGCAAATCATTTTGACTATCCGGTGCTTAACACTCCACAAGTGAAAGCATTGATGAACGCCGACCCAGAGCGAAAAATATTTACTGCCTTTTTGTATATTTTCTCCTGGGTCGACATGTTTTCACCTATGCTTCATCCCTACCATACAAGATTTCGTCAGACCCTCGATTAAACTAACTTGCGTATCTTCATCAAAGACTACATTTACATAAGTTGTTCAAAGTGCCGTTGTGATGACCCCGGTTCTATTCCTTGTCTGGTATTTTTCACCAATAGTCTAGCGCCACCAGCTTGTCCCGACCGTTGTCCAATTATCATTAGTATCAGCACTTATTTCACAAGCTCAGAAAGATGTCCATTTTGTAAGAGTCGAACATCTTGATCTTCTGTTACAATATGCCGAGTAGTTTGCACAGCCTAGTTATCGGAAACAAACGGTCCATTCGCTTGCAAATATTTGCTACCGTATGTTTTGTCCTCAGGAAGCCAGCCCGAGCTCCAGTTCCTATTCCGCTGCCTTTGTGTGATAACGTTTTTTTGCCTGTAAGTTTCTTACTTACCGTATTCGTAAATTTCCATAGCCTTTCGCGTTTCTTACTTGCGCATGAAATATACTGTCCCTATTTTAAATGCTAAGCATTTCTTAGGGAATCAAAGGCACTATCTATCTATCTATCTATCTATCTATCTATCTATCTATCTATCTATCTATCTATCTATCTATCTATCTATCTATCTATCTATCTATCTATCTATCTATCTATCTATCTATCTATCTATCTATCTATCTATCTATCTATCTATCTATCTATCTATCTATCTATCTATCTATCTATCTATCTATCTATCTATCTATCTATCTATCTATCTGTGATGTTTGTGTGTGAAGTCAATATACATACAACACTATTCGTTTGTATCAGTCACAATACTTCACAATACCTCACTGTTTTCCACGAAAACACGTCTTTTCCGAGTAATTCTGGTTTCGCCTGTTATAGGAGGAAAGTTGTGATGTATTTGTATCCTTATTTCATTATATGTGTAAATGTTGTAGGACGTGCGTGTGATGTCATGTGAGGTCACACACACACATCTATCTGCCCAGCCGCCGACGTCTGGGTGCTGTCATGGTCGCCTCCTTTTCTACGTATACACCAAAATTAGCATAGGAGGTATGGCTGTATGACGGACTTAACTGGCAGGTCATGTGCTCCTTAACCTGAATGTCAGGTCATGCGACACGGGCTCCTTGACGCTGCGGTCCGTGGTATGCGGGTATGCGCCACATGTTATTCATCTTTTGTATCAACCCAGGAACGGTGAGAATAGATTGTGGAAATGTCACCATGACGATAGCGTTAAGCACAGGCGTGCGCAGGGTTCCCCATTTGGGGGAAGCAGGGGGGGGGGGCTTTCATTTCAGTCTCCCCCCTTCCCTGTTTGGTCGAGTCCAAAAGTCATACACAACACCGGCCTAACGGCGCACATTTAATACATATACACGCAACAAATATTATGCCTTAAAGGGGTCATGAACCAGTTTTCCAAGTAATGATCTAATGACCTCAGTATCGGAGTTTACTGCCTCCCGAATCGATTGCCGCCAAAATTTCTCGAATCCGTCAAAGCGGAGTTACGGGTGTTTGGAGCACGCTCTCAGCGCTTTCTATCTTTTCTCGTGCCGACGAGCGCACTGGAAGCTACACAGGGAGGAATGGCACGGGGGAAAGAAGTTACGTCAGCGCGCGTCATGAAACGCGATCGCTCTCCCGCTGTGATTCGCGTGCGCGAGTGCGGCTACCGTGTACTGAGGAGTGCGGCGCTGGCAAATGGCGGCACCCCGTGGCAAGAAGCGCACGCCGCTC
The DNA here is from genome assembly GCF_013339695.2 of Rhipicephalus sanguineus. Taxonomy (NCBI): domain Eukaryota; kingdom Metazoa; phylum Arthropoda; class Arachnida; order Ixodida; family Ixodidae; genus Rhipicephalus; species Rhipicephalus sanguineus. The sequence continues at coordinate 147,502,280 of NC_051182.1, forward strand.
TCGATTTATGTCGGCTATCGGCCAATGAGGATGCTATGTTTTTTGCGACGTGAAGATGCAGATCGCGACGTCAACGGGCAGACGCCCCGCCCACCGATGAGAGTGAGAACCGGCCTCTGTTTGAAAAGAGGGCACCTGAGAAAAGAGCAACTTCGCGTTCTGCTTGTAACCTTTACGCGGCGCGCACGACTGCAATATTTGGCTGAGCAGTTCATAGCCGTGTCAGCTTTCCGCAGGATGTGTTTTTTCAACAAGCCCAAGGGGTGCTTTATGACCCCTTTAAGGGCAAGTCTATGTCGCAAAAAAAGACATGCGTCACAGTGGATGAAAAAATTTAAAATAACTGATGATGCGCTTTTTACAATGACCTGCCTTTGCTCCTTCACTTTCCAGGAGTAATGATGGGAAGTAAACATGTCTTGAATTGCAACATCAGGGGCCTTCGGCCGCCATTATCGTGAAACATGCGTGGACATAACCCTGCTCTTTAAACAATGACAGGAGAGGTCCAACCGAGTAAATGTATGGGGTGGGCCACCGTGGGGTGGGCTTTGAAAAAAAGTATGGGGCAGGCATACTGAAAACATTGAAGGCGGCCCTAATCATTGACTTAGGTGGCTGGTAGTGGCACGCCCACCTCGACGTTCGTTTGCCCGGGTGTATTCCTTGGCTTAACTTTGTGAAATAGCTGCCAACAGTCCCTGATGCGAAAATTGTTATCCTTCAGGGTAAGTCCAGAGAAAACAGTCATGTACTTGTTTTCAGTTATCATGCAGTCCTACGAACGTGCCTTTGTAAACATACAACCTTTGCGCGACTGACTGTGTTTCGTTGTACTGCCGAAGCGGGTCTCAGAGGCCACGTAGAAATAAACGCATGGTTGAGAGCTGCTCTTTCAGCTGCTCAAAAGAAAACTGCCTGCTCTTTTAATGAACTAATTGCATTAATTTGTATCCTGACAGTTAAATGACCCTGATCTTAATTAAATGTATGCTACGATATCATATGCATTCAATATAAGTCTTAACCTTAACCAGAACTGTCTACTTCATGCCAGTTTTATTTCTTACAAGACGGTTTCTGAAAAATCGGAAAACTGGAACTAAGTGCTCGACGGGAAGTGCTGGGTAGAGAAAGAAGAGTGTCAACGGGTGCTTGTTCCACTAAGAAACATGCGCTGGTGCGACTACTTATCGAGGCATACTGTTCGGTGGTCATTTCGGCAAGTGGTGTAAAATCTTTTGTACGATATTATTTCAGGTGACTGTAACACTTGGAACATTAGTCTAAAAGATGGCGAAAACAAAACTGTTACATTGCCATTATCTCCAGATTGCCTAAGGGCAACATGCCAGGGTGGAAATTTAGGTCTTGAAATGTGAGTAATATGTAACTAAATTTGAAAACATGTAGCATGATCGTACAAAGCCTAAGCGGCTATCGGGCGGCATATGACTTCCTTCAATGTTGCATCGCAGTCAAAGGAACGTCTGTTAATATGCATATTGCCACCTGTGGTGGTGGGTGACATGCAAGTGCAAAGACTCAGGCCACGATAAAATAAACTATTGCGCGAGCTATCCCTCTGGAGAGCGAGCCCAACCAACGCGTTTTGCTGAAGCTCTGCTGCTCTACGACCAATAAACTCTGCCTTGACCTCTGAAGCGACGTGACAATATAATGGCCATTACCGTAACCATTCACGCACATTAAACCATCACCATATACGTTGTCTACTTTCCACCACGCGCCTAATTCTCTATAACAGCGGTCGGCAACCTGCGGCCCGTGAATAGAGCATTGCACGGGCTTGGGCAACCCGAAAACCCGGGCCTGGTAAAGTAGATTTCACGGCGGATCCGGGCCGGGCTCGGATCTGGAGATCCGGGCTCAGGGTCGGGCCCGGGTTTGAGGTGGCGGGCTCGTGTCGGGCCGGGCTTGAACTTTGACCAGCTCATATTTTATGTAGAAAAAAGACGCTGTTTTTACATGGGGCAAGCTGTTTGTAGAAGTTTTATAAGTTACAAGCACTGAACTTCTTTTGCATATTTCGCGGAGCTACTTGAGTTATGTGTAACGGGCGAGCTAAAAGTAAATAGACCAGACGCCTACGTAGTTAACATCTCACTATGTTGTGCTTTATTTGCTTTCATTATTACTTTATATGCCAAATATTATTTTGTAACCGCAGCACTGTTATATAATGAATTTATACCTATAACACAATACCGCAAGAGCAATCACAGAGGTCTAGAGCGGAGAAACGTTCTTGGAAGGTCTAGTTTTCCGCTACAACAAAAGGTCTGCGATGAGTCTCGTTACATAGAATCACTCCAAAGAAGCAATTGTTTTTCCGTGGCTTCGTCACGGCTCCCAATGGTCATGTGACGCTAGATGGACATGCACTACCCACGTTAATGTGTGAGCTTTCGTCTTATTCCGCTATATGGTACGAGAGCTAAGTCCCAGGTAGCACAAAAGGGATAAATTACGTCTTTTCAGCGTTTATCTGTTTATCCTTCTGTGGCGCTGTTAAATCGTCGTCGAAATTGGTCTAGAATCTGTTTTATCCCGTCTATTCCTAAAATAGACGTTCTGTTCAACATATGTGCTACCTGAGATGATACTGCGACAACAGCGTTGCAATGTGCAGGAATCGTATAGGTGTATTAAACAAGGAGTGGGGAAAGTATATTCCCTTGAGCAAATATCTGGCCTGAAAACAGAAAATAACGAATTCCATTCCGGGAGCTGTCGCTTTACCTCGAACCATGTGCACCTAATGAGTAAGCGTCGATAAGTTTATTCGCACCTTTATCACCAAACTGGAACGAACTCCGAAAATAGATCGAAATCTGCTTTAACAGAGTGTAACTTTGGGCTACTAGGGGCATAGCTTAACGAAATATTTGTGCCCCGATTAAGAACGAAGGAGAAAAACGAGAGAAGACAGGATAGGACGCAGGATGGCACCCTATTCTGTCTTCTCATTTTTTTTCTTTCTCTTTCTGGGTCGCGCCACAAATATTTCGTTAAGATCGATATCTCTTCGTTCACCTCCTGCCAGTCCTACCCGCGTATATAGTCCAATTGTCAAGTTCTACCCTTATAACATTGTTAGGTGGGCATACAGCATTCAAACAGTGAAAGAAAAAAAGATCACGGCAGAAAATACGCATAACTGAAACCTGCAGCGAGAAGAACAAAAAGGGGAGTTTTCTAGGTTATATCGAAGAATAGCACGACGTTCAGGAACGAGAAAAACGAATGGATGAGCTGGACAGCTATATTGATTCATCAGAAGTCCGCAGACACATGCGGAATTTGCTCATGCGATGGAAGATCAACGAGTGCCGACGCGTTCACAACTTGCAAGGCAGGTTCTGTGCGCCCCTGCGGCTAGCGCAAGCATTGAGGAAAACTGTAGCGCGGCAGGATATGGGCGGGCTTAAAGCCAGAATGTCTTGATAATTTCCGTTTCTTCACAATAACATGTGATGAAATAAATTATAAAATGTTCCACAAAAAAACTTCTAGCCTAATTACTAGCAGTGGTGCGAAACAGGAAAATAATGGTATGACAAACAGTTTCTTTTCATTCCGGGTTCCAATCGTATTCAGAAAAGTAAACGTGGTGTGAACGCGGTTCGTTGCAATTTCTATCTATGTTAGTGTATTTACAGCAAAGGTAATAAATTTGGCTTTATCCCTCCATTTCTATCGCTGTGTCGGTGCTTGAAACTGCTTTTCAAAAAAACCCTATACGGGCTTCATGTCGGGAAGGAACCACATTAACATATGTAATAGAGCGTGGTAGAAGAGTAAAATAACAACCAGGCGTCACACAATGTTAAATACGTAACTAGTGGGTCGTTAAAAGCTTCCAAGCCATTACAAAGGGCTGAGCCACAATTCTTCATCGTCACCAGCCGTCGCATCAATAAAGTGTACACAATGCCTTACAGATGTGTAGCTGGTACCTCGCTTCTCCGCGGAATGACGAATAATGGCGTAGTGGATGCTTCCCGACTTCAAAAAAATTATGATTTATGGCGTAGTGGGTACCTTGCTAGTGTACTTGTATTAGTAGCCCCAAGAGAGTTTACAACGGTCTCTAGAAATGGCGCCCTTCCAGCTTTCGCTGCGACTGCTGCGTTTTCCGCGGAGGGCTGTCGTTTTTTGTTTTTTTTTTGGTGCAGGGTATTTATGTGTACTTAATAGACAGTTTTAGTGCCGGGGCCCCAGCTTATGTACGTAAGCCCTTGCGTTATTTTGTATTCTCCGTGGATGCGGCTGGGAGTACAAAGGAACGCAAGAGCGTGCGTACGCAGGCGGCTTGGGGTCCCCAGCACTAACACTCTTTAATACCTTGGAGTGTTAGTGAGCGCCACCTGTAGCCCAGGCGGCGAGTGTGGAACACTCTGTTTTGCCAGAGAGATTCACAGGGCACGCGATCTTCGCACGAGGTGGCGGCTGGCCAATAAACCCTCGCATGCTACCTAAGGCGTCTGCCGGGACGAAGCCCTCGCTATGAAAGCATGAAAGAAGGGGAATATTCCGAGGGGCTTGTTTTCGGTATTATACACAACTAATGAAACTGACAGACAATTATGCTAAGGAAAGCATAGGGGACATTATTTTGGTTTCTTAGTGGTAGTGTAATGATTTTCACTTAAAATAAAAGGATTTTCGACGAATTATCAGCCGTTCCATCGGTGGGATCCAAACCCACAACCTTCAAATAACGCGTCCGATGCCATTTTAGCTACGATGTAGGGTGCTCCCTCATCCGCTTTTTTTTTTGTAGGATATTTATGTGTGTTTAATACCTGGGAGTGTTGTCCAGCGCCACTTTTAGGCCAGGTGGCGAGCGTGAAACACTTTCTTTTTGCCAGAGGGCGTCCGGCGCACGCGATCTTCGCATGAGGTGGCGGCTGACCAATAAACCCTCACATGCTACCTAAACTACCTACCTACCTTGCTCTACCTACCTTGCTTTCCTTGACTCATTAGTCTGCCGTCTTCATTAGTTTTGTATAATACAGACGCGAGCCCCGCGAACAATCGCCCTTCTTTCGTAAGGACACAAGATAGACATACAGGACTCACGAGCGTTGCTAAAGGACTTACAGCGGACTTATGGGCCGGCGTTCAGGGACGCCGCGGATGCATAACAGTTCTTTTTCTCGCTTAAGAAAAAATCAATCCAATTAATCTTCCTGTTTGGGACGTTTCACTAGGAATGACCCTAATGTGCTTTCAAACTACATGACGGGTTTTCAACACAGACGACGTACAATGAATGCAGTGTTAGACGTCGCTTGCGTCTAGCATAAACAGAGGTGTCGGTTTGTTACAATTGCATTATTCTTAAACATCCAGATAGTACTTGTCGCTGTACCATCGTGAGCAGTATGATAGGGAACACGCGAGCGCGTGGCAAATAGGCTCAAAAGTGATACGGGGCGATTTGCTAAGGCCTTTCTCGGAACTAAAGTGGAGTGAGCGCCGCGGTCACGTTTAGTGTCGGAAAGCCTCCTCGCTATTGCTGATAACAAAAAAAAAACATGGTTGCTTCCTCCGTCATAGGAATCGGAATAACACGAAAGTAAAGCGTGCCTTTACAGAAGTAGTTAAATGTTTGTTATACATTTATTTGAGAGAATTTGCACAATGAATATTGATGTCTGGCAGCTATAGCACCGTATAACGTGGATGCACCCACTTTGATGATTGGTGGTACATCTCCAGCCCGGCGACTAAAGTACACGTTGCATGATTAACCAAACTCTTGTAGTAGCTGTAGTAGTTAACGGTGAAAGCGTAATCAGAGAACGAGGTGTGATAGCCAGAAGAGCGCCGCATATTGGACGCAGAACTTGGTCGCCATCCCGCGGCACGTTAAAGTGTGATTGAACACCACGGCCGGACTAGAGGGAAACGCAAAGCGCGTCGCGCCGCCCCTGTAGCCCGTTCGCGATTTTTCTCGGGGGGAGCGTAAGCGGGGAACGTGGTGCTACAGCCAGGTGAGGCAGGCGCGCGTCGCAGAGGTATTTTAGATGCGAAGCAGCTCTTTGACTAGCCTGTGTAACGCTGTCCCTCCGTGCGTCCGTACGAACGCACCGCAACGCGCTCCCCTCGCCGCAGTTGTTGGAGTGGTGCCAAGTAGGTCACGCCGCAGCTGCGCGTTGACGTCACGCTCCCCTCGCAGTGCGCGCTGACGTCACACTCTCCCTCGCCTGCCGCGCGCTCGCCGCAGCGCCCGCAGCTGCCGCCTCGTCCGTTCGCCCGCAACACCTGCCACTACCGCCGCTCGCTCCGCTACCGCGACCGCGACCGCCGCTCGCTACACCGCCGACTCGTCGGTTCACGCGCAATAGACCTGACGCGCGCCTAACGTACGCGTTGAAACTTTTCTGTACGTGTCACCTCTCTCTCGCTTCACCCTCTCCACCGCGTTAGCGCCGTTCAACCCGTGACGCCACCCGTGCGCAACGCTGCTGTTTCGTATCTCATCAGGGTTCCCTTTGGGAAGATGGTGTTAATTTTTTTCGCTTTGGATTAGCGTGATGCTATGAGCGAGACCGACGCTTTTACGACGCTTGGGCTAAGATCGCCACCTCACGGTGTGGTAAGGCATTGACAAAATTGCAATTCTATTGAAAACGCGCCGAATGGGACGGTATTCTAGCAACAAGCGTTGCAGGTGCTAATTGCAGAGGCCACAACAATGACGAATTACTTTACCGCTCATAGAGGGCAACACCACCCCGCTGACCGAGAGCACTGTGAGAGGAGAGTGTGAGATATAAAAGGCGCGTTTGTAAAGCGTCTACAGTCTGTGACTGTGGCGCAGTGCCAGTGGATAGCGCGCCCGGCATCTGTTCTTGCGGACGGAGCCGTCGTGGGTTCGATGCCCGTTGACGGAACTTTTTTTTTCTTTGCCATTTGATGGTGTACATTTTTTCAACGTCATTTCCGTGACGGAAATACGTCACTGAAGTCTTGGTGGACCCCGGCATAAAACACTTTCGTGTTAAAAAAAAGCTGCAGCTAAACGCCGCGTATCACGGGCCGCTCGCGAGTATATAGCGGGTATGCCAAACGGCGTTCTGTCTATTCGCGCAAAATACTGGTTTTCCATTCGCTCGTGTGTGCGCGCGTAACCCTTGAAATCATGATACGGCAAACTATAATGAAAAGAAAAAAACGGCATCCTTTACTGCGCGTGAGCGCTGCAGCAGGGGTCACAATATTCATTTCACAATATCAAACTGTTTGTGTCATATGTTTTGCGTGTCGTTGAAAATAGACGCGTGGTGGGAGTGAACAGTTCGTGGTAAAGTATCACGATTAACACTTTATTTTTAACAGCGTCATCAGAGTATCGGTTCAATTGAGGTTTGAGCCTATTCGCCACGCGCTTGCGGGTTCGCTGTCATATTGCTGACGATAGTACGTCACGTATCCGTGCTAACTGAGATTTTAGAGCTTTGCCTATGCGGTCGATCGCTACGGTGAATATCAGATTTCTTAATGAAAGGAAAAATATTTCTGTAAACAACTGAGGGATAAAGTAATCATCACACCGCCAGGCAGAGCCCTCTGAAGGGCAGTGCTAATGTCCGCTTCAGTACCATTGTGTAATCGCAGCGTAAGTTATCGTCCGCCTAACGGTATTCACTATACGAAACCACACCAGAATACGGGCCTCTGGATCGCATATACAAGATATTGCAACGACTCTGCAATGAGATCAAGACACTATCGACAATTTCGTTTCAAAGACAGGGGCACGAGTCCCTTATACAGAATGACAGCTGTGCTACCTTTCACTAGATGACAGCTAATTAATTTCAAACTTGCGCTTCCAGCACAACTTTGATGTTCGTGAAAGAACATGCCTTTTCTGGCGTTATTCTTGACCGAGAGTTGCCGTGGCCCAGAATAGAATTGTGATTGATTTAATACGAAAGCACGGTAAATAAGGGGCGCAAACTAATCAGACACAAACGAAGGTCAAACAACCAAGACGGGGCGCGTTTTTGTGCCTTCGCTTGCGTCCCATTATTTCGCGCTCCTTATGCGCTTCACACATAATCATCACACATCAGCGCAATTGAAAAGCGGGCAAGCACAGTTAGAAATGTACATCGCCGACTCGGCACAGCAGAAGTGGGGGAAGGGAGGAAGGGTGTGTCTCTTCACAATTAGCAGTGCATAACGCACTCATAAAACAGAAACTTCCTTATATGGCACCTATTCTGCAAGCGGATTGACCCTGTTTGAGCTTCACTTTTTGAAGCTCGTTCCAAGCACTACCCTGTCCTAGTACACTCTACCGTAGCACAGCCCAACCAGCCGCCAGCATTTTTAACAAAATACTGAAATGCACTCCCAAACATAATTAATATTCTCCGTAAGTATTATCCAGTACTGGCAAGCTAAAAGCGCCTTGCAAAAGCGTTTGCCAAAGTACGAAGTACGAAAGGTCGAGTATCGCCGCAATAGGAATTTTAAGGACATGTTAGTGCACGCAAAAGTAAACGCTCATTCTACTGCCCTCATAAAACCTTGTTCTCGTCCAAGATGCAAGACTTGCAAACGCCTTTAAGATGACGTTATCGTTAAAAGCACCGGGAGTGATTACGTCCATCATATAAAATATAGTTTTACCTGCACTAGTTCAAACGTTATTTACATGATCGACTGTTCATATTGTCACAAACGGTACATTAGCGAAACGGGACAGCCTGTTAATGTTAGATTAAACGGGGCGGGCATCGCGCGGACACGGCGAAGAAAACACCGCAAGCAGTGGCAGATCATTTTAATGTAGCAGGTCACAATTTCGACAACCTCAAACTTTACATACTTCAGTCAAACTCGTGTTCCCCAAGAGACAGAAAATATACAGAGTCATACCTTATTCACAAATTCAGTAGACTCCAGCCAACAGCTATTAACGTTTCTAATGGGGCTCTTGAATCCATCCGATATGGTACATACGCAGCGACAACCAATAAAAGTTAAGCCCTTCTTCTAGGAATTTCTAACCTACCCATACTAAAAAGACAGGGCGTGCAAACACGGACACAAGAAAGAAGTCAGGACACCACAAACGCCGACTAACAACTGAAGAGACGCACAACGGCGGAAAAGAAAGAAGGCACGAAAACTTATCTGCGCATGCCCATGCAAGAGGCGCACCTATCAATCCCGCATGCGGGGGTGTCTACGTGAAAGGTAACTGTTAAGGCATTTGATTTCATCTTTATGCAAGTTAATCGAAGGTTTGCTCACGCATGCGCTACCACTATATACTCTCGGTATGCCATGCCTCAATCATCAGGCGCGTTTCTTCATTCCTATGCCGGTACAAAACTGCGCATTCAACGAATTTTGGTTTGCACTTACACCCTAGACAATGTAAATATAGATTAGAAGGTGAGCCTCCGGTTAGCGATCTCTTATGTTCGAATAATCTCTGGTGAATGAAGCGGCCCGTCTGTCCTACGTACCATTATTCTAACCTATCATTGTTAAGTGATGCTTCCTCTGACAACTGTGTAATTCGGAGAAACGTCTACCCCATCCCCCCGCCATTCCTTTTTCTTTCTTGCTTTTTTTCACGGAATACCTCTTTCTTTTTAACTCAGCCGATTCGACACGGCGGCCTCTCCCCCACCCCCAGCCCCGCTTTCGCAGCTGCCCTCTCCTTCTCCTTTGTTTGGATTGGAGAAGCGCTAAAGAAAAACTCCTCCAGCCTCGAAGAAGACAAGTCCACTTGTCGAAACGTCGGCTCGATCACACACCCCCTGTTTACGAATTTTTTTCATGGGAAGCTTCCTTGTTCCCATTCCTGTCGCTTTTATGTTTAATGGTCGTGGGAGGTACGGAAAACATAAAAAAATCGGCAGATCCCACGCCTTGTAGGAATCGGTTTTATGCGAAGCTGTCAGCGAGTACTTATATGCTGTATTTTACGGCTTTGAGCCAAGCGTTACGAGATGGATCGACGTTGTTTTGTAAGTGTAGTAGCTCTGTGCACATCGTGGACTTACCAGGCACGTCGACAGCACTGGCGTTTAGAGGGTAACTTAAGGTGTGATGTAATGTCAGCTCTCACGTTAGAGCACATACGTCAGTATTATCGAAGCGAAGTGCACTTTACGGTGCGATGATGTGAAGATCACACGTAACTTTCGTTAGCCTATTCATCCGGGGTCGAGCAACGCTTTGATAGAGCTTGCTGAATCGTAGTAATACAAATGTCATGTTTATTAGACTCCTATAAAAACGGAGCCAACAATGAAACCGCAAACATTACCTGACATGAAGCCTGTATCGTAGAAGTACATATCTAGTGTTTATGGCTTAGTTATAAAATTAGATAGCCAGCACCACAGACACAATTGACGTTGCACCGACATAACGCCTGCATAGAGAGTTTTTCCAAATAAGTTTCTATACCTTACAGTGGCTCTGTGGTAGAACACCTGACTGCCACGCAGAATTCTTGGGTTCGATTCGTACTGCGATCCTAATCTTTATTCTTTGCATTCGTCGGGTGAACGCTGCCGATGTCTGTTTCTCTTAACGCTCTCGTATTTAATTTACCAATGTTTCTCGCAATTCCTGGGTCGATACAAACTGCCAATCACCTGTGGCGCATACTCGTACACTGCGGCCTGTGGTAAACGGGTATGTGCCACACGTGTCTGGAGGAAAGGGTTTGACGACGCACGCGACAGGATTTTCACGTTATTCATGTCATCACGATACAGTCATATTCGTGAAATCCTCTTACCCGACCATGCCAGTTTTGTACTACACCAAGTTAGGGGGCCATCACGAGAGCGCCCAGACGTAGGCGGCTAGATAGATAGATAGATAGATAGATAGATAGATAGATAGATAGATAGATAGATAGATAGATAGATAGATAGATAGATAGAAACGCTCAAAGTGCTTGAGGTTCGCTAAGGCATTTTGAAACGCCAGGCCTGCGCGGAAAGCGCAGCACAGTCGCAGCAAAAGCTAGAAGAGCGGAATTTCTAGAGCCCGTTGTAAATTCTCTAGGAAGTACTAATAAAAGTACGCTAGCAAGGTAGCCACTACGCCATAAATCATAATTTTTGTGGAGTTGGGAAGCACGCATTACGCCATTATTCTCCATTCTGCGGAGAAGCGAGGTACCAGCTAGACATCTGTCAGGCATTACGTGCACTTTGTTGATGCGACGGATGATGATAGTGAAGAAGTATGGCTGAGCCGTTTGTAATGGGTTGGAAGCTTTAAACGACCCACTAGTTACGTAATTGGCATTGCGTGACGCCCGGTCGTTATTTCACTCTCCAATCGCGCTATGCAACATGTGTCAACGTGAGAAAGAGAGAGAGAGAGGGCAATAACTTTATCGAGACCCTGAGGAAATAGATCATGGCAGTCTTATGGGCTTCCTTGACAACTAATAGAAGTGAATTTACGAGGAACCCACTACGCTATAAATAATCATAATTTTTATGAAGTACTGAAGCAGCCACTATGCTATATTTCATCATTATGCGGAGAACCGTGGTACCTTCTAAACACCTGTAAGGCATCATGTACACTTTGGTGATGCTGCGCCTGATGACGATGAAGAATTATGGCTGATGCCTTTGTAATGGGTTGGAAGTATTCAACAACCTACTCATTGCGCAATTCGCATTTGTGACGCCTGGTTACAGAATTTGCGTTGTGTGACGCCTGGTTCTTACTTTGCTCTTACCACGCTATATTACACATGTTAATGTGGTTCCTTCGTGACACGAAGCCTGTATAGGGTCTTTTTGCAACAGAGTTTCAAGTAGCGGCATGGCTCTGTGTTAGAATATTGGGCTCCCACGCACAGGACCCAGGTTAAAACCCAGTTCCATCCTGGATATTTTTTTTCTTATTTCGCGCGATAGCATTTCCGGACACCGGCAGCAGCGGCGGACAACTACGGCGCCAAAAACGGCCGTTGTCGTGATCTCATAATAGCTTTCGCTGTAAAAAAGCACACAATTGCGCCACAACTCGCCCGGGCACTTCGCAACTGATTTTTCATTGAACACCCTAGGATGGTTCACAATGGCCAGTGTTATAGGCGCCGGCGTTCCTTTCCTCGCGGCACAGTTGAGGTGTCCACCGAGAAACGAGGATAGGCTAGTGATTGAGAAGACGATGCAAACGGGGCCCGATTACGCTGTCGAGTTTTATTTTTGAAGGCGAAGCTCAAGCGTCCCCCCAGCTGTTTGTGTTTTTTCTCATATCGGTATTGAAACACAATTGATTCTTTTTCAGGTGTAAACACCAAACTGATTCTTTTTGCTTCTGTCTGCTTCTTTTTCAGGTGTGAACAGAAAGATCCTGAAGATACACAGTGCGCTAAACAGAATGGCACTGGAAAGGAGTTTCCAGAGTGCTGTCCTAGCTATTACTGTGAATAAGGAGAACATATACGCAGTGTGTGAACAATGTTCCAGTTAACCTCCTTGACTTCCGCATTACATTTATATATAGAGTTAATAGAAAGTACCAAATAAATGGAGTGTTAATAAATTACACCCTTAGGCTCATGAATGAGCAGCCTTAATTTTCTGCTCAATCGACATTATTGACGGGCACAGCGTAATCCGCAGAGTGAGGATATATATATATATATATATATCGGTCATGGGTCATTCCATGCCAAATGATCCAGCGTTTTTCCGACCATCACAAATATGGCTGAAAAAAATTTACATGCTTTCCTTGACGTGCGAAACTCGTTCTGCTCGTTTATTTCTGTTGCCAAAAATTTTCCCGCCTATTTGTGAGTCTGTAGTTTTGTGCCGACTGACCTAAAGGGCATCAAACAACAACTTTTTTTCAAAGGACGTTTATGGCATGCGCTCGATAAAATGGTGTTTCCGGCAAGCTAATGAAGTGATGTAACTGTAAAAATAATGACTTATTTATGTATATCGGTTCTTCGAGGGCTTTTCGCACGAGCAAAATTGAATAAAATTGCAAAGTTTTATTTTTTTTTCAGAAACAAGACAAACTCAAAGGGTAGAAATGAATTATATACTGGTGGCTTGTTCGACATACTACAAAAGAAAAATAATTTAGTCGCTGAAGGTGTAGCAGATCGTCTGAAAAAAAAAAGTAGCGAATATCACTCTTTTGTAGAAAAGCTCTGTATTCAGCGTAAAAAAACTTGCCTGGGTGGTCAGACTAAAAATATGCACTATACCTCATTTGAAAGCTTTATGTATTAGCTAAACATTAGCAAAGTTACAAAAGGGTATTATTTTTTTAACTTCAGAAATATTTTTTTTTGAAATTTTGTATCTCCACCAGCTCTTGTATCTCCACCCCATTTCCTTTTCCACTGCTTTATAGACAGTACCATGTTTGACGTCTGCATCCCAGGTCAGTGGGCATGGGCTGAAGATTGCCGTTGCGAGTGCTTCATGCCGCTTGAGTTACGTCGGCGAAAAGCTGGTGGAGATACAAAACTTCAAAAACGAATTTCTCAAGTTAAAAAAATAATACCCTTTTGTAACTTTGCCAATGTTTAGCTAATACATAGGGCTTTTAAATGAAGTATCGTGCATATTTTTAGTCGGACCACCAAGGCAAGTTTTTTTTACGCGTAAAACAGAGCTTTTCTACAAAAAAGTGCAACAGGGTGGCTACTTGGGCTGGTTGGTACTGCATTCTAAAAGGAAAAATACGCTCTTTGTGCGCAAAACGTTTCAGAAAAGAAGACAGATAGGACAGAGCGCACACTTACAACCAGTTTACAACCAGAGGGCACGTGAAATTCACGAAGCTTTTTTGATTCGCAAGGCAGGAACTGAGTGTGTAAGCGCCTCGTCTATCAACTTGTTGGACAATGAATACGAGTATATTCTTAGTTGAAATATGATTTCAAGATGTGAATAAGATGTTTTTGCACGTGCCCTTTCCCTTTCTCTGTGTGTCATCTCCTCGCCCTCATGAGCGTATATATTTTCGCGTCATCTGAGCAATAAACTGGTTGTGAGTGTGCGCTCTGTCCTATCTGTCTTCTTTTCAGAAACGTTTTGCGCACAAAGAGCGTATTTTTTCTTTTAGAATACAAAAATGTGATATTCGCTATTTTTTTTTCAGACGATCTGCTACACCTTCAGCGACTAAATTTTTTTCTTTTGTAGTATGTCGAACAAGCCACCAGTATATAATTCATTTCTACCCTTTGAGTTTGTCTTGTTTCTGAAAAAAGATATCAAACTTTGCAATTTTATTCAATTTTGCTCGTGCGAAAAGCCCTCGAAGAACCGATATACATAAATAAGTCATTATTTTTACAGTTACATCACTTCATTAGCTTGCCAGAGAGAGAGAGAGAAAAGACATTTATTTGGTCCGGAGGGAAGCCTATGAGATGTTTACACATCCAACTCATGGCTAGTCCCATGTCGGGACGCCGGAAACACCATTTTATTGAGTGCATGCCATAAACGTCCTTTGAAAAAAATTGTTGTTTGATGCCCTTTAGCTCAGTCGGCGCAAAACTACAGACTCACAAATAGGCGGGAAAATTTTTGGCCACAGAAATAAACGAGCAGAACGAGTTTCGCACTTCAAGGAAAACGTGGAAGTTTTTTCAGCCATGTTTGTGATGGTCGGAAAAACGCTGGATGATTTGGCATGGAATGACCCATATATATATATATATATATATATATATATATATATATATATATATATATATATACGGGCATATGGTTCGCCGTCATGTTGCGCTGGTTACGATATTAGCGAGTTTTAGTATATCGGAAAACAGCAAACTCAAGGACTTAGCGTTAGCGTTGCGTGCTCCTAACCGCGCATGAGCAGAACGTAAACGTACCCCGAGCTCTTACGTAGGAACGCTATTTCTGGAATATAGCGTTCAACGCTAACGCACGCAAGAGATCGTGTACGTAGGGCAAGATGGCGGTGCCTGTTAAAGCGAGAGCCGTCCACTTCGAATATTTCTAGTCGTCGTCCTGCATTATTAAACTCATTCATTCCCAAATAATGTTCGTATTTGATTTAGATTTGAGTGATGAGGTTTCGTCAACCGTGTACCGCCGATAAAATAGCTCCATTTTTGAGATACAAATTGGATTTGCGGTGCAGAAGGCTTAACAAAATTTGTTTACAAGGTCCGCTCATGTTTTCTGTAGCCGCGCAGAGATGGCGACGCTGTTTTCAATCGCCTTTTTCCGAGGTACGGCCACAAGTCAAGCCAGGACATGTCAAGATTCGTTTCCCTCATGTTTATCGCGGCAGTGCACAAATCTGATGCTCGATGCGTGTGCGTTTCACAAGCGAGGACGACCTTACCCTCGAACGCGGCATGCCGACAGAAAGCTATGTGTTTCCGCTCGTCAGCACTCAACGCTACTGCAAACACGACGTGGAGACGCAACAACGGTGACTTTGGATGAGCTCGACTTAGTGACGCTTTTGCGCATTCTACAGTTCATTTAGTGCTTTTATGTCTAAATGGCGCCGTATGTGCTTGCGTTATCGTTAGCGGGAATGCCTTCCGCTGTACTAAAAGACCACCACCAGTTCGCACGCAGCGCGTTCCGTTTTAGCGTTAGCGTTGAGACGCACGCTAACGCTAACGTAAGCGTTTCCCGCTATACTAAAACTCGCTATTGTACAAGCTCTCATATACCAATGCACTATAAACAATTAACTACTTCTGCGACGACACGTTTCACTTTCGTGTTATACCGATTCCTATGACGGAGGGATCAACCAACCATCTTTTTCTTTTCTGCCATCCTTTTTTTTCTTTAACGCTGACATAAAATTATGAAGAAAAGGTCAAGTGGTCACGCTTGAAATGGGTGGGATAACACACGCTGATTATACTACGTGCGTA
Organism: Rhipicephalus sanguineus; assembly: GCF_013339695.2. Lineage (NCBI taxonomy): Eukaryota > Metazoa > Arthropoda > Arachnida > Ixodida > Ixodidae > Rhipicephalus > Rhipicephalus sanguineus. The sequence continues at coordinate 147,518,217 of NC_051182.1, forward strand.
TCAGCATATTTACAGCGGTACTTATTAAGCTTTTCGTTATGCTTGCGGAGTCGACAAGAAACTATCAGCGACCAGCGTGCTCTCTGCTCTCTTCGTTTTCTTCATGTTTTTAGTCAGTCTTCATGCTTAGTCAAGCCAATCATGCGAGCCAGGTCATAATGTCGCTAATTAATGTACTCTTAATTATAATCTCGCTAATTAATGCATTGCTAATTAGAAGGTATAACTAAGGCTTACTCGTCGACTTGTAAACAGGACTTTGTTAATTCGAACAATGCTAATTAAGATCATACTAATTAATAACTTACTACATAGAACCATGCTATTAAGACCCTCTAATTAAGAGCTTGTTAGTTAGGGTCATGTTAATGAAGACCTTGCTAATAAGCAAGGCCTAATTATCACAGTCTTAGCGCAATCCTGATTAGCAATGTATTGCTTAACGTCGTCCTAAACTAATTAATCATGAAAGTCCTTAATTAACTTGATTTTAATTATGACGGTCTTAAAGTCATTACAATGACCTGTATTAGTATGGTCTTAATTAGCTTTATCTTTCCATGGTATGGCTTAATTAACTTGATCTTAGCATAACTTCGCTTTTTTATTGAAATAAAAATAAATGAAGGCTTAATTGGCTTGACGATGCATGAAGACTGACTAATACCATAAAGAAGAGGACGAAGAGAGCCAGAGTGCGCACCTGCCTCTGATAATGAGAGTTTCTGGTCGACTCCGCACGTCATAAGGAAAAGCTTTACAGCTCCGCTTTAAAAATGCTGATACGCACGTGTTATAATTAGCAGGTGTAATCACATCCCATCCATCTGAAGCACGACCAGTTGACATTTTCTTTAAAACTTGATGGCATCGTTCAGAAAAGAAAAATGATGACGATAGCGGTGCTCAAAAGAAGCGGGGCTAGCCCAAACCTACAGGACCAAATCCTGGCCGTCCAGTGCGCCCGCGACAAGGCCGTTAGGCTAGACCTGCCGGTCCCAACGTGGGAGTAGCCGGGTGGCGCGGGGCAAACTCTGCGTCTGCACTGGACTCTGAATAAAGTTGTACTCTCTCTCTCTCTTTTTCTCCCGTTCTCTAAAGAGCTTAGCAGACGACAGCTGCGCCGGACTGCTTAAGGCGCGAATGCGCGTATTCTCGTTTATTTTGCCGCTGCGCTCCGTTGTACGGCGCTTATCAACTCGGCGGTTTTAGCTCGTGCGTCCAGGTTAAAACATGGACGACTGTACCTCTAGCCACATAATTATTCCTGCATGCTCGCTAGAGCTGTCGCTGCTGCATCAGTGTTGAAGATCAAAGGAGGCATTGAATGTGTATATGTTGCTGCAAATATGTATTGAAAATGCAACCAGGGAGCTGCCGCGTCACTTCAAATAGCGAAAAACCTTTTATCGTCTACTGGTGGATAATCGCAAGTACGTGAGGCGCGATCTCACACATTTACAAGGAGGATAACGGTAAGCACGAACTCCAAACATGTCTGCCACTGTCGTTTGCTTGCGCTTGCATACTACTTTAAATGGCCGATGATTTTGAATGTGAAAGTTTTGAATGAATTACCGATGATTTTAAATGTGTCGGAAGCCGTACTTTTCTTTAAGCAAAGCAAGAGGCAAAGAAGATGATCTAACCAGAATTGTAAGTGGTGTAAGAGCGCGTCTAGTGTCCGATAGGCTGAAAATTTTTATCTCTTGAGAAAGTTTTGATTGAGGCGTACTGCTTAAGCAACAAAAGAATTCTTTCGACCTTATAATAACACTATGCTCTCTATTCAAAATCAGGTGCCCCGTGAAGTAAGCCAGCGACCCACATTTCGTGGCACCACATCATCACGCAGGTAAATTTCCGGATTGTTGTGCAAAAGTACAGGTTTTCCCGCTCAATTTAGTCCAAGCGCCAGCCTAATTGGCTGGCGCTTGGATTAAATTGAGCGGGAAAACCTATAGTTTGCGAAGAACATTACAGTTAGTAACTTTGGGGTGTCTAGCCATGACCTCTTTATGTACGCTGGTAAACCTGCAAAACTGGCCACAAGGCGAAAGACGTATCAGACAATAGAAAGATGACAATGTAATCCACCGGAAGCACCAGCTCAAAATGTGCACATCAAACCCGGGATTAAGCATGCTATAATATCGTAATAAACCTGCTTTCTGCAATATTTATTTAAGATGATAAATTATCTCTGGTAGCAACCCCCTTAAAGGGCCCCTAAACAACATCTGAATGTAGAAAGAACGAGCGCTTTATTCTGTCCTGACGTTTCCCGTCTTTCCGCCACAATCATGACGACAGCAGTCTGTTGACGTGACGTCACTAGGAAATGAGCTCACGACTGGTCCATTTAAGAGGGGTATCTGTCATGAATTGTCTCCTACCCTGCTTTGCCATGCGGGCACACGCCCGTTCTGCTTTGTCTCGCATGACTATGATGCGCTGTCAACTGATCTCACTTTGTTTTGTGCGTTTTAGACTGCTCAAGCGGAGATAGCAGCGTACAGCCGGAAAACGGGAAATTCTCATTGGTTGCCCGCTTAGTGTGGACATTTTCCGCGTGTTTTATGAAGAAATAAGCGGCGAAGAGAAGATAGCGCCCGCAGGAAGGGTAGTGAAGGCAAGGAAGAACAACTCTTTTTCGTTTTTCAACTCGGAGTGGTTTAGTGGTCCTTTAGGGGGAAATCATTCTTGTCAAGATTGCTTTATTAGCAAGAGCATTTAACTATAGAGTATGTGTTAAAAATTTTTTCGCCGGTTTTAATATGCATTACCGTGAATTATATCCAAGCATTTTTTATGCCATCCCCAGGAGGAAAAGAAATGTGAAATAATGGCAAACACAGCCGAAATAAAAAAAGTTTGCTAAGTTCGGTGCGCCTTGGCGCCTTTCCTATTATACACAGAAACTTCAAAACAGTGTCAAGTGTAGAAAAGAGCCTCTAGAACATTTATGCTCAAGACCGTTTTCCTACGGGCAGTGGAAATAAAGAAAAAATTAGTTAAAGAAGCGAGTTTTTGAAAAAATCTTATTTTGAAGTAATACACAGCACACACAGCAAGCGTCATTTAGGCCAGTTAAATCTCGTGAACAAAGCGAATGAAAACATTAGATATTAACACCGTGTTCTCACTGACATAAGCACTCTTCGATAAAAAAATTGTCGTCAAAATTTAGAGAAGAGTTTTTTTTTTATTTTAATATATGAAATAAGCTTTTCTGAAAAAACTCGCTTCTTTAACTATTTTTTCTTTTTTTGTGGTGCCCGTAGGAAAACGGCTTTCCGTATTAATATTGCAAAGGATCTTTTGCATTCTTCACACTATCTTGAAGTTTCTGTGTGAAATAAGAAAGGCTCCAAGGCGCCTTAGACTTAGCACACTTTTTTACTTGGGCCGTGTTTGCCATTTTTTTCGCATTTTTTTTCCTTTTGAGGGCGGTATAAAAAAAGCATGGATGTAATTCACAGTAATGCATATTAAACCCAGCAGACAACATTTTTGACGCATCATTTATAGTTCGCGTTAAATTCGGCCGTGCAATCCGAAAACATTGCAGTGAGCAAAAACAGGACGCCCGCGCCGCCACCTTCAAATATTTTTTTGGCGCGCTGGGAGCATTTTTTAGAAATAAAATTTTCGGTTCCGTGCACTTTGAATGTTCCCACATAACATGTAAAAAACCCAAACAAAACAAAAATATCGACCGGACATGCATGTTCGATCTCTCGTGGAATCACCCTCTTCACCGCGACTACTATTTTTACCTAAGTCGACCACAAACCCTTTTATTTTGCGATCATTGACCAGACGCCAGAAACGAAATAAAAATTACACTGTCATCATAATCATTATCATCACCAGTATGTAAAAGCTGGCTGCTGGCCAGCAATAGAAGACACTACAGCCCTGTGCCCACTGGACCTCTATGATGAACAGAGTTTGTCCGTCATTGCAGCTGTTTTTTTTCTACTTTCGCAATTGTCAAGACTAATGCGACAGCACTTAACTATTTAAAGCATGATATATCAGTGGGAATGGCTTGAATTTCCGTAAGCAAACTTAAAATTGCTTCGTGCATGCGGTGCTGGGGATCTAACGTTCAGTCGCTTAAGAGAAGTCACAGTTTCAACACAAAAGGAATACATTGATACAATATGGTGAGGCAGTGCATTGTAGCATGGTTATGCCAAGTTATTAGAAGGTATAATTAGGACAAACGGTGAATAAAATGTGAAATAATGCTACTGAAAGGTGAATGAAATGTCCATTAAAGCTAATAAATGTAGTGACAGTGTGGTGCAAGTGAATGAAATGTGAATTGACAGTGAATCGCACAGGTGTTCGCTTGGGCTCGCCTTAGCTTTGGCTAAGGAGAATGTAAAATTTTATTCATTCATTCGCTAAAGCGTTCGTGCAGACTTGATACTGGCATCTGTGAGCACTAGCTTCTCTTAGTTTCGCACACCGTCTTTGGGCAGCAGTAAGGGTACCGACCAGAGGCATTGGGCGCTCGAGCGGTGCATCCATCAAAGCCTTCTTCTGGCTTGGTGCAACTGAAATGGAAAGAAGCGAAGGTAATTTATTTTAACGGACCAATGCAATTTTCGCTATATATAGCGCACAAATAGTACAGTATGAATCACACTTGTCTAAAACGGTCGAGGCGTAGCTGTGCACGCTAGTGCCGTCCGAAGCTGCTACCTCTCGTTAGCTACAAGCTCCCCTTCATGACTGCATGTCACAAGGACCTGGCATTCGGTATGTCTTCTTTTTTGATAACTTTACGCCAACGAACTCCACCTATTTGTCTACAACGGCCGACTGGCCGCTAAAGAAAAGTGCGATTAAGACGCCACCCGTGCTCACGCATTCTTAGAAAAAGAAATGTGGAGCTTCCTAATGTCGCATTTATTATATGGCTCAATTATATTGCTCAATTATATTGCTCATTTATACCAACATTCGCGTGCGACAGGGTAACAGTGACCCTGAGAAACAGTACCTTTCGAGACACACTCGTGATATCAGTGCTTTTGTCTACTTCAATCTGTCATTGCAGTAACTAGAAAGAAACTTATCGCCATACACTTCATTGACCACTATTTAAATGATGCTAAGTACGCAGGACGTTTTTTTATTTCGAAGACAATTTTTGATTATCACTTCGTGTATGTAGCTGAAATATACTTATTGTGTTATATTAGTCGAAGATGCAGACATTCCTTACTTTAGAGATCAAGGTACATCACTATCGAGTTACCGAAGCTTTTCTTACGAACTAAATTACTGTACTGCGCGTTTCCAACAAAGGAATTGGAGGCTACGATTTGGCCAGGCCAATTCTCTTTTTACGAATAATGAAACAAAGACTTCAATTAACAGTCGGCGGTTGTTCACACGGTCGAGTGTGAACGCAACCGCACCCTCCCCTTTCTCGACGTGCAGGTGGCAAGAAGGGGCAGTGACCTGGAGTACTCCGTTTACAGGAAGCCGACGCACACCGGCCGATACCTTCAATATGATTCGTCCCATCCCTCCACCCACAACGCCTCCGTTGTGACCACATTACATCAGACAGCCAAAAAGATATGCTCCACTGACACGGAACGCCGGAAAAAAGAGGCTCGAGTAATTGAGGACCTCAGAAAAAACGGTTATCCGAAAAATTTTATTCGATCCGTCGCCCGCCGCGCAGAGCAAAAGAGGTTACGCGACTCCCAGCCAACATTGACGGGCAGCTCTCCAAAACGCGTGTCGGTCCCATACGTCCAGGGAGCCAGCGAGGCGTTGGCCCGGATTTTCAGAAAAGAAGACGTGCACATCGCGCACGTGCCTTCATGCACGCTGGGCCGCTTCCTTCCCCGCCCGAAATACCGACCAACAAAGGACAGGGTGCCCGGCGTCGTTTACAAAATACCGTGCGCCGATTGCCCTTCGTCGTACATCGGCGAGACCAAAAACTTCCCCGAACGAATTAAGCAACACGTCAACGACGTCCGGAAACTCAACAAACAGCGCAGCGCCGTCACCGAGCACGCCGAGACGTTTGACCACAAAATAGACTTCAAGAGAACGGCCATCCTTGAAAGGGAAACCAAATAGAGGAGGAGAGAGAGAGAAATAGATGAAAAGGAAGAGGCAGGGAGGACCTGGTGCGAGCGACCGGTTTGCTACCCTGCGCAGCGTGGGGATATAGGGGTCGGAAAGCGGACAGAGAGTGGAGGAGGAGATTACTACTGGAGTCGTGGCACATTCAGCAAACCACTCAAAACATCAGCCGTTCCCTCGGAACTCTACCCCCAGCGTATGCGCATGGGCTACGCTCCGCGGTAATGCGTGGGCTCATTAACCACCGCGAGAGTGCCTTAAAGACGCCCCTGCCAAGCCGCCGCAGTCCCCCCTGAAGAAGGAACTAAGCTGGTTCCGAAACGTCGGGTTATTACATGTTTTCGTAACTTTGGTTGGAGAATAAGTAATAGTTATCTCAAAATAGTATATTCATTGCTTCTTTAGGAACCGATATATGTGGCTTCTTTTCTTTTTCTATGTGGAGCTGCATTACTCATGTATTGTGGTATCCTCGGAACATTTATTTCATTCCGATTAATTCTGTCCTCATAATGCATTTGTTCGCGCATTTTGCCAACGTGGAAAACACAACCTAATAAACGATGTCCCTCGCGTAAGATATGATTAGATGATATTTTGGGCTAGTTAGTGAGGCAACAATACAATACTGTTTAATTAGGTATCGAGCAACCTCGAGAAATTTTCCAATCGATGCCTCCGTAAAGACACAGCTGGTATACAGATGGCGCCACCCCTTCAGCAGTCATGAAAAAGCCAAGGACAAATTATGGGACGCACACTTTCGAATATGAAGCTTTTTTTGTGAAAAAAATTCGGCAGATCCCACGTACCGTGGGAGTCGATGTTATGCGAAGCATGCGGCGGGAAGCTGATTGTGGCGTAATTTTTTACTGAGCGACACGTTACAAAATGACGCTAGAGATTTGTATAAATTTTATACGCACACATATATATTGAAGAGCCACATATGTGTTATATAACGAGTTGTTTACGGTTGGGTAACGCTGCCAACGGCAACGTGGGTATTACCAACACCAGAAGCGGTAAGCTGATATGCAGTGCTTATACTTGTCCCTTATGATGGAGAACGCACGCACGTTTCACGAACCCATGTGCATGTGTGGAAGAAGTTCTTGACAGTTCTTGAACAAGGTCATCATCACCGTGATCAGTGAGCACCAGCAGCTGGTCATGACTTGTAATATGGTCCGGGCGTGATCGCGGTGACGAGGGGTCCATGTGTAGCGAATTATGTTGTATGGTAGAGCTGTTGGAATTCGTGGATGCCTCGGTCATTTCGTCGACAAATTGTCTGTCGATAGAGCCGGAGACATGTCGAAACCTGAAGCCACCATTCGCGTTCGTGAGGTATAGTCCTCGTGCGCTCAGTTGATGGCGCCACCGCTCTCCCGAGTGCGCAGCGCCAATGCGGCCACTTCGGGCATTTTGTCCCTGTTCTCCTCCCGGCGCGTACCTCGAAGTTGTGTGTGGCGAACGTCGATGCGTGAAAATATCAACGCAAAACAAGCCCTGCTTGCTTTTTTGCGGCGACGGACGGATAGCAAACGTTCAGGAATACTTGAAACGAAGTAGTTCGCTTCGGCGTGGCGACTTGTACGCCGCTAATCACGTTTACTGCGTGAGGTAAGAACTCCCAAGTGCCGTCGGTCCGTCGAAAATATTCGGAAAATGCGTCGCACAAATAAAAAGCGTGGAGTACGACGAGCGTTTAGAAGCCAGTAAACTTTTTTCTTGGCGTACGATAGAGAATACTTTTTATCGGCAGCCTCGCGCGTCGCTTGTCCTGTGACGGGCGCGCATTAGCAGAAAGCGGGGATAGTTGAAATGACATATTAGCAACGATAAAAAGATAGAGACCGCATGAAGTTCCCGTCTTTTAGTTTTCTAGCGTTGTTGGTACGTCAAACACTTTGCTAAATTATATTTTTGAACATGTGCAACTGTGTTTTCTGTCTAGGTCGTGCGATCATGAAGCCGATCCTGAGGCCCCTCAGTCCTACAGTCGTGCACAGCCGACAAATTGGGCACTGCAGAGGAGTGTCTTGCGCCGCAATCGTTGCCACAAATCTCCGTTCGGGCGAACAGTAAATAAGAGGATCAAGGGAACCAACAATGTGTCAATATTACCTGGGGCAGTAGCGCAGCCAGAACTTTTTTTTTCGGTGGGGGTTAAATCATACTTTATGTATCTTCGTCCGTGCGCGTTTCAATGTGTGCGTGTATACATATCATAGGTTGGCAAAAAAATTGGAGCTCACTCAGACTCACTCAAGAAATATATTTTGCTCTGAGGGCTCACTCAGACTCAGACTCCCTCAACTTTTTCTCAACCGGGCTCACTCAGACTCAAACTCCCCTATACATTACTCAGCCGGACTCACTCATGGCTTCACCTTAGTCTGAGTGAGCCTGAGTGAGTTGACTCATTAGTCCGTTGCCGTAAAATTAGCTTTTTGGATCATAGTGTCAATCCTTTTTAACGCCAATATCTCACATAATCGGTGCTATACGATACGCCTTTCGATCTAGCACCTTCAAATACGAGTTATCATATATCATCATTATCGTATATCAATCCAGTAAGGACATTTTTATGAAATATGCAACTCACAAGAGATATTTTTATCATTTTTATCAAGAGCTTCCCATTAAAGAGTTTGCTGGGGGAGGTCATAGCACCCCTTCCTCTAACTCATACCTCTGATCAATAAATATTAAGGTGGCACGTGAATCCTAGTGTGTTGAGATATGTGTGAATAGACTTGAGTATGAACTTAAGCCGATATAAGGCTGCTAGTAATGCTGAAGATGAGTAGATAGGACCACAAGTCGGCAGCAAAAGGTGGAGCTCACCCGGGCTCACTCAAGAAATATATATTGCGCTTAGGGCTCACTCGAACTCAGACTCACCAATATTTCCCTCAACTGGACTCAGTCGGACTCAGACTCGCTAAAATTTTCTTCAAACCGGACTCACTCGGACTCAAACTCACCAAAATATTACTCACCCAGTCTCAGACTCACGACCCGATCTGAGTCTGAGTCAGTCGACTCATGAGTGAGTTTGCCGACCTATGATACATACACATGCAAAATTAAAAAAAAATTCGGGAGTAAGGGCGAGGAAGGGTGTCAATAGCCAGTGACTTGGATAGAAATCGAAAGAAACTGTGCGAAGACAGGACCAGTTTGCTTATCGGGCGCGCCGAACGGCTGCGATCCAACGTTTTCGCCGATCAGCCTCGTACGAATTCCATGGAAAATGATAAAATTGCACATTCGGCAGTTACCCGGCCGTGTTCTTGTAGCTTTTATGACACGCGAACTCGCAAGAGCAGATAGAAGTCGACTTTTTTCGCCGCGTACACACGCTTGCGCTGCTAGGGGTCATTGCCAACCTGCTGCGGCCAAGCGCGGCGGTACGGAGGGAACAGGGACAATTTGCCAGCAGCCGCCGCAGTGGCGCTGCATATCCGATTTGAAACAGCAGCGCACGAGGCCTATAGGCTGTGGAGGCTGGTACGCCTGGATAGTGCTACGTAGACCAACATGAGTGGATGGCGCTTGTATTCGTAGACTACATGGGCGTATGTGGCCTACGTAGCCTAGCCTACAAAGCGGCAGTCAATCAATTTGGCATTATCCTCAGTCATCATGAGGCCATCGCCCAGCCTTGTAAGAAATGAAGAGGACACTGCGTCGTTCTGGCGGACGAACTACACTTTACGGTGCGGTGACATGGATATCATACGCAACTTTCGTTAATGTATTCCTCCGGGGCCGAGCACTGCTTCAATATATCTTGCTGAATCATAGGAATACAAATGTAATGTTTATTACACTGCTATAAAAGTGGAGCCAACACTGGAACTACAGACGTTAATGTGATATGACGCCTGTATCGTAGGAGTACACATCGTAGGAGTATCATGTAGTGTTTATTGCTTTCGTGTAAAATTAGATAGCCAGCACCACAACCACAATTGACGTTGCACCGATATTACGCCTGCGTAGGCTGTTTTTCCAAACCAGTTTATAGACCTGGCGTGGCTCAGTGGTAGAATACATGATTGCCACGCAGAATGCTTGGGTTCGATTCCTGCTGGGATCCTAATTTTCATTCTTTTCATTCGTTCAGTCAACGCTGCCGATGTTAGTTTTCCTTAACGCTCTAGCATTTAAGTTACCAATGTCTGTTCTCGCCGTTCTTGGGTAGATATAAACTGTCAATCACCTGTGGCGCATACCCGTACACCGCGGCCCGTGGTACACGGGTATGTGCCACACGTGTCTAGTGGAAAGGGTTTGACGACGTACGCGACAGGATTTTCACGTTATTCATGTCATGATCAGACAATCATATTCGTCAAATCCTCTTACCCTCCCTTGCCAATTTCGGTCTACACCAATTTAACGAGGCGATCATGAGAGCACCCAGACGTAGGCGGCTAGATAGATAGATAGATAGATAGAAACGCTCAAAGTGCCAAAGGTTCGCTAAGAAATGCTTCGCATTTAATATGCATTCTAACACCGTTGACGTATAGTAAGGAATTGTTGAACGATTAAAAAATTTAAACATTTCATACTGAGCGCGTTTTCCTTTTCTCATTCAGATGTATTGCACAAATGTTAAGTGATCTTTTCAGTGAAAATAACGAGGTTTCGGTTGCGGCATTTGTAATGTATTATTTAACTGCTTTGCAATGTGTTCAAAACTGAGCTGTGCGTACTTAGGACACGTCGGTTCTACTATTCATGGCTTGAAAAGTCCGCTGTCTCTGCTACTGCTGCGAGGTAAAGGCCCAGTCGGGAGACTAAGCCCTCCTTTTGCCTTACCTCGCGGGTAAACCATGTATCTGTTATGCCTGAATAAAAGAACAAGAACAACAACGACAACAACTACTTATCCTAGATGCTATAGGGAGACAGCTAAAAGCTGTTAAAGAGCTATTACTATAAATAGCTCTCAAATGCATTCATGCAATCCTAGCGAACACTACGAAACTACGAAGCCAGCTACTCAATGGCACATAACGACAACACCTTAACGCAATTTATAGTAGCATAAGTACAAGACGTAGCCTTTTGACACTGGTGTATTTTTCATCATGTTGTGATTTTAAGGGACCATCCGCTAAGTTGTGAGCACATGAAAAATATTATTTTGTACTTCATTCGCGTCAACCTTTTGTGACCGCCCGGTACAAGATCTTTCAATAAATGTGCCTGAAATTAAAAATAAACGAAATGCGATATTTGCCCGCTGTCTTCATAATTACTTTTTCTGTAGTTGCTGACATCTTGAAATGTGTGGAGGCACCCATCACGGCAGCAATTACTGAAATAAAATAATTAACTTTTTCATGAGGGAATACAGGAGCTCGGGCCGAACGGGAGTATTGGAGCCCTTCCTGCGAAGCGCCTATTGCCGCTTTGAGATTTAAAAAAAAAGAAGCGGCCTCTGTCAATTATTGCGGAGTAACGAAATCCGACCAATTGCGCTGGCAAAAACGAAACCGAAACGCAGAAGAGTGAAGCATTCATACTCTTCTGAGATGTCCATTATGAGTGCTCGTTGTTGTATCAGCCATCCGTTGACTTAGCGTCGTGGTTATGCCGGCAGCGCTTGCGATTATAGCACGCATGGCGCACGAAAGCAGAACTGGCACCACTGCATTCGTTGCTTGAACAGTGACGTCATTCTGGTGGTCTGCTAGTTGCGCTCGTCCGCGCTTCACTTTCGCTTTCACCGGTGAATTTGCTCAAATTTGATCCCTCCGCAATAATTACTGCAGGCCGCTTTTTCGGAACCTTGAAACGATGATGGGCCTTTCAAAGGGTTGGATTCAGTTCTCCCATTTCACCCGAGCACCTGTCTCTGCTAATTAAGAAGTCCATTAAATTAATTTAACTATTGCAGTAAATGATGTGTCGAGTCACCTTAAGATCTCTGACTCCACAAAAAAAGCAGTTATGAGGGCAGCGAGCAAATATTAAATTTTCTGTAATTTTTTCGGATTTCCGGACACATTTCTTCAAACACCTTGTATACATGTTTCAGACTATGTCCACAATGATATTATTTGTACGGTGGCGATCGTAGCATACTTAGTGCATTGATGTTTTTGCTTTTTCTTTCTTTTCTTGCTTGTTTGTTGATTCCGTATCAACTTCATGATATTGCGATACCTCGCTCAAACTCAGCCAGCCTTCGCATGTTTTCACACCTGAATAAAAACAAGATGCCTACTTGTATTAACCCGACATCGTTAAAGAGCTCATTTTCGCAGAAATTCCGGTGTGGGCCTCGGCGTCGTTGGTTGACAGCAAAAAATCAGCGTTGCTCGTGAGCGAAAACTCCAGATAGATTCAAGTAAAGAAGTAATAAAATTTTTCAGCACGAATGGGAATCTAACCAAGAACTTCCGCGTGGTAAGCAGGTCTTTTACCACAGCGCCATGCTCGTGCTCAAAATTCTTTCGCAAGTAAAAAAAGCTTTATGAATGTCACGTAGTGCGAGGAGTGCCCTTAATGCATCTAAAATTGCATGTCTGAAGCTTAGAATCGTACGATGTGTCTAAACATGGGAATTACGCAACGAGTCCTTCGTTTAAAGGCTCACCAATTGCAAGGCAGTGATGTATAAATAATCGTCATTATCAGCAACAGCATCAACAACGTCTGCAGCTGCACAGGTGCGCGCATTGCCTTAGGGACGCGTAGTGGGTATACATTTTCAAACGGCAAAAAGAATAATTCTGGCGTAGTGGGCACTTCACAACTGTACTTACAGTAGGCATTCTAGAATAGTTTGAAACGCCCAACTTACACGCGCATATACGTTACTTTCCTTGCGGCATGGTGTCCGCCGAATAGCGAAGCGAGGCTAGCGATTGAATAAGCGATGCGAGCGGGGCACAATTGCGCTATCGCGTTATACTCTTTAGGCGTAGCTCAAGCGTCCTGCATGTTTTTTTTTTGTACATTTTAACAGTGAGCACCCCGAAATGTACAACCAGTCGAATAAAACGTTATCCTTACACACATAGTTCCTGTCGCATGCATTATGCATTTTAGTTGGTTGCGAAATTATGCGTTAACACTTAGGTATTTTCTGTTATTACCAAATACTCACTTCAAAGTCCAAGTTAGATTGTTGCGGGCCACGCATATCTGAACACTGCAATTACCAGGAGGATACCAATTACCGCCTTCTTTGACGGTGTGATTTCCGAATACGCATGAATCTGAAAATTAGGCAAAGTGAGCGTCAGCGCATTGTTGGTTTACAGGAGGTTGAAGTTACTTAAATAGATTATGTTGGGGTCTTTGATGTTTCAACTGTTCCTTCCCGACCTCGCGACCAGTGTACTGGACATAAAAAAGGCGGTGCAGAAAAGCAAGCAAAGCCGAAGTCCGAGCCGAAACCACTTAGGCAGCTTCTGTAAGAGGCGAGCAACATCTTTTTGAATGTATTTCCTCCCTCAATACCATTTTCTTATGGGGGCGCCTCAAAGTAATGGCGTCATCCACGAGGAAACGCACGTGCGTGTCGTGGTCAAGTATACGAAATCATTTTAGGAGCTATCTTCGTGCAATTCAAATAATTTAAATCGTGCGAGCTGTCTTATGTCCTCTTGCAAGAATGTCGCAAAAAGGTAGCTTTTGTAATCAGAAGCTTGCTCGCAATGCGAGAATGTACTTATGTCCAGTACACCGGAAACCAGGATGCAACTGGTGCTCATCGTGCTAAACAGGAGGGAGAAAAAAGAAAACTAAGAGGGAGCGTCACGTGACAATCTTGAAGCCTAGCCAGAAAAAAATAAAAAGAAAAATGAGCATGCTGGGTATTATACTAAGAGCATGGAGCACGAGGAGAGACCCAGCAAGAAAGAAATTGATACAGAAGCATGATGGGAATTCTACCATGCATGAGCACGAGGAGATAGCGGCGTCGAATGAGGTTGACTTGTGGACGGCAGGCACGCTCCCTCCTAAGCCTTTTTTTGATCTCCATGGTACTAAACGCAGCCCGTGTGCGACAGTTATCCTATATGCGAAACTTATTTTTTTTCTTTTTCTCGGGTCAAATATAAACCGCCGTTGTGTTTTCTAAGACAATTAACCTGCCGACAGGGCCAAAAGCAACATTCTTTCAGGAAATAAAGCAGAATCTGCATACCCATTAGTGCAACAAGTACATCCCAGTGCGCACTATACTGGACTTGGCTCTCCCGTGAAAACTATTGCACTTACCGGCTACTTTATTTTTTTTGCATGCTTTTCAATAGCCTCTTAGCCAGAAAAGAACAATAAAAATGTTTGTTCTACCCAAAAAAAATCGGGACGGAAAGGTATATGTGCATGGTATGTGTTAATATTTGACGGTATATGAAGTTACCAGTACCTTGGCTAAATGTGAGCTTCATAATGAGCAGGTGAGCTTCATAATGATACAAACGCTAATTCAGCTCCATTTAGGATGACCACTGTTGTAAGGTTAGTTTCGATTACACTTTTGCGCTATCCGTGATAAGATGACCGCAATCCTCTCATTGCGACCGAGTTTCTTGATCGCATATAGGCTGATGTCCGTACCCCTCTGCTGAGTGAACGCTATTGGTCGCCGCGGTGGTACAGTGGTTGCGGGGCTCGTCTGCTCACCCGAAGGTCACGGGCTCGATCTATGCCGCGGCGGTGGCATTTCGTTAAAGGCGGAAATGCTACAGGCACATGTACATATATTTAGGTGCACGTTAAAGAACCCCAGGTGGTCTAAATTTCAGGAGCCCTCCACTACGTCGCGCCTCATATAGTGGCTTCGCCACGTAATATTTCACCAATTACCACTATTAGTGAACGCTAGCGCGACCACTGGTGCTAGAACAAGGTGGGTGGATTTAAAGCTAAACTTCTCCGGCAGACTTCTGGCTGTGTAAAGCAACAATAGAAAAAAAGGGTCTCCAACTAGTTTTGCTTTGAACAAAAGAAAATTGCCTTTTTTGAAGCCAGACTTGGGTGGAGAGGCATCTCCAAGTAATGTTGAGCAAAGTATTTGTGCAGAGAAATTTTACAGGATCTGATGTTTGACTACGCTTATCGCACAATGTTCTCGAAAAATCTTATCGCCAGATAAAGAAAAATGCGTTGATCATAGTAGGTTGCATTTGAGTACGTACTGTTGACCACTTGTACAGGACTCGAGAACACATCACTTCGGGCAACTCCGCGAAAAAGCACCTGCAATGAGAATATGAATAAAGTACACAAAACGCATCGAAGGGGCTGCATGATCGACACTCTTTGATAACTTCGGCCTAGATGGATAGATCTTGCGGCAGTGCGATACTATCCTGAGACTCAGGTTTATAATGACGATATTTATAAGCTGTGTGAATGTTTCATTCGATTCACCTTTGTTATTTCAAACGTCAAGCTTCACAAATCTTGTACGAAGGTCATTTCAAATTCTAGGTGGGTAAAACATAGTCGTGAATGTCGTGACTTCGAGGCAACGTGAAGAAGCTTTATAATTAATCCTTATTATCTTTCTCTATTAAGATGTGTAAAAAGGGTGAAGCGAAGATTGGGGACAATGTCCCTCGTATCACACTTTAGAAACAGGAATTAGTACCACAGTAGAGCCAACGCTTCATGTTCGAAAGGCAAGTTTTAACCAAAAATTTTCATACAAAGAACATCCATGAGATTGGCGGATGTATAAACTATAGGGTTTTCCATTAAGGACGTAAATGCTCGCTACCTGTGGCGGTCATGTTGCTTTGGTGGCGTGTGTCTAATGTGTTGTTTATTGTTCGCTCATTGATGCCGAATTACTATGGCAAGTTACACGATTGAGCAGCACGTCCAAATGCTAAACATTTGTAATCGAAATGACTGTTCGTTAGGTAAACGTGTTTTACGGCAAGTGTGTGGTGGCCCTTAAAAGTAGACTCTCCAACATATGGTGGCCAAATTCGAGACGACCGATTTGGTTAACGATTAGCCAACACCCGTACGTCAATGGGACGCCAGATCGGCCGAGAACGTCGCCGCGGCCCGTGAAAGTGCATCAGAAAACCAGATTTCTCGCCGTGCAGAAGAACTCGACCTTTCGCAGGCTTTAACTTGGCGAATTTTGCGTTGGTACTTGGGCCCACACCCGTACAAGATCCAACTGGCACAGGAGCTCAACATTAACGACCACAGACAACGCCGTTTTTTCCATGAGTGGGCTTCGGAACGTTTGGAGCAGGGCCTCAATTTTGGTCGAAAAATCATCTATAGCGATGAGGCCCAATTTTTGTATGCATGGCTATGTTAACATACACAATTGCCCTATATGGAACTACGCCAAACCACATGAGGTTCACCAGGTGGCAGTACATCCACAAAAGGTGAATGCTTGGTGCGTATCTGGGGCGGCGGGGTCATTGGTCCTTACTTTTTTTAAACGACTTTGGTGAGGCCAGCTTGAACAGCGAGCGCTACAAAACAATGATAACCTATTTCTTTTGGCTCAACTTGAATGATATGCACCTAGACGACATGTCGTTCCAGCAGGATGACGCTACGTGCCATATTGCGCACGTCATGACGCACAGTCTGGTTCACAGCAGACGCAATAAAATAGGACGCTAAGAGCACGGCAAAAAGCGCAGAATATTCCTGTTCTGATGCGAATACTATCGCCTACTGTGGAGAGAGAGTGCAATAGCAAATTTGACGGACATATTTTATTTCGACAGCAATCCTATTACGAAGACTAGTGGCAAGGATCCAATAAAACATGTTCGATAATCGTCATTCATTGTAGTTCTGTATGAATGCTGCTGCTGATCCCATTCAAAACGAGGTAGGCGATGGTGCACCTTGTTATCGAAAATATTGGATGAAACTGCATTTTATTACATACCTCTCAGCAAAGCATTAGGGTTACCGGTACTTCACTTATCTGTCTTCATCAGAAGCTACATTTATATAACTGAGTACAAAGCTTCGTCTTAATGATTTCATTTTCATACCTTGTGTGGGCTTTTTCACCAATAGTCTAGCGTAACTCGCTTATCTCGACCGCTGATCAATCGAAAGGGCCATGGCACCCAATTATCGGAAATAACCTGTGTTATGCGTGTTAATCCTGGTGCGTTCACGAGCAAGCTGGCGAAATTTTAGCGCATTTGAACGAGTACCTAGTTTATGATTGAATATTTTTACAAACACGCCAGCAGCCATAGAGTCGGGCAACGCTGGGGCACTCGCATGCTGTGATGTAACAAGCTGCCTGCTATGCGAGCGTCTGCATTCCGGAGAAAGATTCTGTTCCGTACTCAGCTGCGCGTGCAATCGAGCTATTTCAGATTTGTTCACCTTGCCATTGAGATTGAATGATTTTAAACTGCTGAAACTTTCATAGAAGATTTGTGCATATGACGTGACATACGCCATGTTACAATGGTGGTCGCCGATGGTGGGCGGGGTTTATAGCCCCGCCCACCACCGGCGACTAATAAGGCGCCTCATAGGGTTCATGTAGCACAGAAACATTCTTTTACAGTACATTGCCTATATATATATATATATATATATATATATATATATATATATATATATATATATATATATATATATATATATATATGTATAGGCACGATAGACCCTTCACTTCTATTTTTCTTTTAAAACCGCAAATTCCTAAGTGATCGTGTCATGGCCACTTTAACATTAGCATCAGCACGGTATTCCAGCACCTCGGGAACGTGTTCATTTTGACATTCGCTTTGATCCCTAGGCGAACATCTTGGCACTCAACAACGATATGCCGAGCAATTTACAGAGCCTATTTACACGAAACAGAGAGCCCATTCTCTTGGGAATATTTGCTGCCGTATGTTTTATCGTAATCAAAAACTTGCTAAGCCTCAACTACTATAGCGCTGTCTTTATGATATACAGATTGTTTTCCTTCTAGTTTTGCTCTTGTCGTATTTTGATATCTCCATAATGGTCCTCTTTCTTTCTTGCTCGTGAAATGTACCGTACATTTTCACCATCTGGTATTCTTCAACGTGCACCTAAATCTAGGTACATAGGCCTCGAGCGTTTCGCCTCCATCGAAAATGCGGCCGCCATGACCGGGATTCGATTACGTGACCTTCGGGTCAGCAGTCGAGCACCATAACTACAGACCACCGTGTCGGGTATAAACGTGCAAGATCGAAAGTTGGTCCAGTAAGATATACGATGGATTATTCGAATTTCGAGTACTCGAAATTTTTGTAATGGGGATTTTCAAATTGAATACGCATATTACAAATGCAATATTCGACTGATATTCGAAACTTTCGAATATTCGCGCTTCTCTAGTATGCAGCCAAATGTATTCTTTATAATGACATTCACACAATTCATTTCAACTCCTTCGAAGAATCAAGGACTTTGTACTTTACATACTTAACTGAATGTTACTCTCAGTCATTTGCCATAGGCGGTTCTCGACCTACATTTACTATTTTAGTGCTATTCTCAAGTGGGAAGGAATTCAGAAGGGTCTTCGTGCGAAATCTAAGCAGGGAATCTATTTGAAAGACTGACGTCAAGATCGCTTGAAGAATGGACGTTGTTGAATGTCGCTACAGTGTAGATATACACGCTTGTTCGTATTGAAAATTTGTTTTTAGTTGCCTTTGTCAAAACATAATCAAGTTCTAAGCCGCGGTCAACATTCTCAAATATCCTTTATTAAGTGATATATTAATAGTAATGCTGGCATGTTAAGTCGCATCGCGGGACCACGGCTTGACACGCCGACAAGCCGAGACCCTAAGGTGCTTCGCCCCTAAAAGACGGTATTACGTCGATTACCGGGCGCTCAACAAAATCACGTGCAAGGATCTACACATTATGCCACGTATAGATGACGCCTTGGATTCGCTACTGGAGGCCGAGTACTTATTGAGTCTCGATCTGCGTTCGGGATACTGGCAGACACCGATGCATGAGGGCGATAAAGGAAAAAAAACGGCGTTTTCAACACCAGATTGGATTTACGAGGTCAGTGTAATGCCATTCGGCATCTGCAATGCTCAAGCAATATTTGAGCGCATCAATGACACCACTCTGCGTGGCCTGAAGTGAAAGACATGCCTCTGCTATCTGGACAATATTAAAGAGTTTGAGAATTAGGGCCCC
Source organism: Rhipicephalus sanguineus (assembly GCF_013339695.2). Classification (NCBI taxonomy): domain Eukaryota; kingdom Metazoa; phylum Arthropoda; class Arachnida; order Ixodida; family Ixodidae; genus Rhipicephalus; species Rhipicephalus sanguineus. The sequence continues at coordinate 147,537,537 of NC_051182.1, forward strand.
AAGGAGCTTGGGGACCCAAGAAGTTTGCGAGCCCCCCAAGTCACTCTTGGGCTCTTGCGCTCGCGTTGTCCCAAGACCCAAAAATCGAAAACTAGCGTGGGTCCCCAAGGCGTCTTGGGTCACCAGCGAGACGACGCAGACGCAGCGCGGGCCACGACGCAGTATAGCCCGCTTGTCGCGTGATTCTAATTTCGCCACGTGGGGCGCCCCGTGCATTTGACCTGACGCAGCTTGCGTTTGACCCAATTCTCAAACTCTGCTGTTCTTCCGAACGCAAGAGCAGCCTGCCCAACGCAGCTTGGGGACCCAGTGTCTTGGTCCCCAATTCTCAAACCCTCTATTGTTGTTTTCTCGTCAACCTTCTCTCAAGACCAATAACGTTTGGACGAAGCTCTGACGTGCCTTGCGAGCGCTGGCCTTCAGCAGAACACGAAATTTGCCATTTTGCCATCTTAGGCCACATTGTGAGTGTGGATGGCATTCATTTTAACGCGGTAGCGTTAGAGAGCTCGTGTCGCAGAAATTCCGCTGTCGGCGTCGGCACCGTTGGTTGTGAGCGAAAAATCATCCGTGAGCGAAAAATCGAGAAAGTAGCAAATAAAATAAACGATAAAATCTTCGGTCCCAATGAGGATCGAACCCGGGCCGTTCGCGTGGCAAGCAGGTGTCTTACCACAAAGCCACGATGTTGCTTGCAGCTGCTTCGGACAAAAACACTACATAAATGTCATGTAGTGAAAGGAGTCTCGACGCATTTTGTTCGGCAGGTGTCACGACGAAAACGAGCCCATACGGTAGGCGCATTCGCGAGGCCATCAAACTACGTCGAAAAACGCCGGGATAGTGCAGCCATCGCCGCTAAATACACACACGAACTTTCAACAGCTCTAAAAATGGACAACTATGTCCATCTAGAGGAAAACATATCAAGCCAACGCAGCAAACGCTAGATAATGTGCTGCCATCTGTGAGGTATTGTGAGAAATATGTCTCGCCTTTTCATGGCTTCCGAGAGGGCCGGCGCGCGGCGTATATCTTGGAGGCCATGCGACTCTTGCTTTAGATCGAAAGCCTGTAAAATTCGCGCGCGTGCGTGCGTGTGTGTGTAACAATACACATTAATAAGTATGCACTTAGTGGTTGAAGTGCGCACTAGGGGCCGGATTTCGCTATCGCGTTCAACTCTTAAAGGCGAAGCTTAAGGGTCCCCCAATTTTTGATCACCGATAACGTTTCGGCGGTTCTTCACTTCCCTCGTCCTGAACGGAACAAATACTTACGCGGTTTCCTTGGCCTCGCTTCCTGTTTTCCCCGATTCATACGAGACTTTGCCTCAATAGCTGCACCTTTCTACAAATTAAGCGCCTCTGGTGTTCCCTTTGACTGGTCTTCCGAATTTAAATCGGCGTTTAGCCATCTGAAAACTAACATCTGAACCAGCACTTCGCAATTTCGATGAAACAGCACCCACACTACTGTACACCGAGGCTAGTGGTCAGGGCATCGATAATATTCTCCTACAACGCGATCAGTCACCATTTGAAAGGGTCATCGAGTGTGCAAGCCACGTGCTGACCAACGCCGAGAAGAATTATATAATCACTGAGCAGGAGTGTCTAGCTGTCATTTGTTCGGTACAGATGTATTGACCTTATCTACTCGGCCGTCATTTTACCATCGTTACAGACCACCATGCCTTATGCTGGCTATCCACACTCAAGAACTTGTCAGGACGCCTTAGCCGCTGGATCACACGTGGGCAATAATACGACTTCACTATTATCTACAAGTGTCGTAAAAAGTACCAGGACGCAGATGCGTTTTCTTGCTGCCCGCGTCCTACGACACCATGCACTGGCTCCGCTACTAACTTCAGCAACGAGCTCTCAGACGGTACTTCCACATATATTTCGTCTTTAGCCGCCATTGACCAGATTTCTCCTGACTACCATGGCTGCATCATATCTCATCAACTCGCTGACTCTTACTGTCAACGCATCATGGACCGCCTTCAGGGAACTTCGCGGCCGCCTAACGCCCGCCTTCGTCGACAGCTGACACAGTTCAAGCTCGACAACCACGTCCTCATAACTATCTCCCTGACGGTTAACGCTGGTTGCCCGTTCTGCCTCGCTCTCTTCTAGTTGATGTCCTTAAGTATTATCACAATGACATGACTGCTGGTCACCTTGGTTTCCAGAAAATGTACGACCGCATCAACGGTCGATTCAACTGGCCTGGCCTATCCGCCAGTGTAGCTAAGTACGTCGCTTCCTGCAACCTTTGCGAGCGCCGAAAGCTCCCTACATCAGCTTAAAGCGGAGAGCTGCAACCACTTCGGTATCCATCGGCACCATTCGAAGTCGCTGGCATTGACCTTTATGGTCGTCATCCCACGACTCCCACTGGTAATCGATGCAGTGACAGCTGTCGACCAGTTGACATGTTATGACATGTTAAGCCGAAACAACCTGCGTGACTTCGTCGTCGGCTTCTCAAGTGGCTGCATTTGTACTTCAAGCCTTATCCTACATCACGGTGCTCCTCGGGCCATCCTGAGCTACCGTGGAAACGCCTTCCTTGCACTAAATGTGATCGCTTCGTCATGTCTCTCATCGCATTAAAGACGTATTAACTGCTACGTCACCTATATACATAGGATGAAGACAGTCACATGTGGGCCGGGCCGCTAGCGAAAAGTCCACGGGCCGTATGCGGCCTACGGGCCGCGTGTTTGAGACCCCTGGTCTACAGTATTGATGCGCGCCTTCCTCCTGAAGCTCTCTGCACCTCACCTGGTGTTGGACTGCCTCTGGGATCGGCCCACTCTATACTAAGCGACGATGCCACGTGTACGTCACCAGATGACACCACAAATGTTGGCGATATGTGACATTGTTGACGATGCCGTGACATTGAGGTCATGTCCGTTTCAGTGCGCCGACGGAGACGCATTCGTTCACTTCCACCCACTTTGAATCACACTTCATGTGATATGCGTAGACTTCCTTATCGATACTAGGGGCGGAATATCTTTTTATTACATCACGATGCGCAGTGTTGATTCCTGACCTTTATTTCAGCCGGCACATTCCAACCGTCAACCTATCGCTTATGAGGGACGACGGCGCTTCTCTGCCGTGTGTCACCGTCAAAAAATACTGAGGCGCTGCGCAAAGCCCATGCCTAGAGCCGCGGCCGCTTATTATGCGACAGTCCGCCCGCACGGCTTTTTTGCTCGAGGCTAAGTTGAGATCGATGCAATACGATAGCGCATGAGTGCAGTCACAGGCTATTATTACATATTCGGCCGTTCTTTAAGCGCCTGAAAAAAATTTTTCAGTGCAGCTTGTACATTTCCACAAAAAATTGGTTCGGTCGTTTCTGAGTGCCCTGTACAACGTAATAAGAGCACTTGGACTTAACAGAGCATTGAAAATTTTGAATAATTGATCTTAGTTTATTAACTAATTAGGTGCAGTATAAAAGTACTTTGACGAACGCGCGATGAACACAAACCATATATTCTTGGTTTGAATGAGTTGCGAATAACCACGTTTTTTTAAATATTTGGTTCTAGTTACGCACAACAGCCTGCATAACCACTCTAGTACGCTATATTGTCCTGCATTTATTATTGCGATAGCAATTATATGAACACTCTGAGCAGATTTTTGCCATCGCCGTCGCCGTGATGTTCCGGATATGTATATATATGTACGTATATAAAAAGAAAAATACACCAGAAGAAAAAAATTTCGAAGCAGCCGACCGGGGATTCGTACCAGTGACCCCACGCTCCGCAGCGCCCTGCGTTAGACAACTCAAACACGCGCCATGCATGCGCCGGCGTAATAACGGCGAGCTATTTATATTCACCATTTACCGCTGGCGAGACGCAGATCTCGGAGGAGCTTGAGCGTGTTTTCTATCAGCAACGCTCCTACATTTTCTTTCAAATTGGAAACTACCCTTGAGACGCGCACGAAAAAGTGGCCCCTTTCTGTGCCCTTTCGTGATGTGAAACGAAAAAAAAAAAAAGAAAACCGGAAACACCATGCGTTAGACGCCACCGTGTGGCAGGAGACGCAGAGGGGTCACTCCACGCGCCGCAGTTTAAAAGAAAAAGAAATATCTAAAAGCGTCTGATTCTCCATTGTCGCCACTTGCAGCGCGTTGCTCAAACACAAAGACGTAACAATTGTGACAATTGTTACTTCACGCTTGTCCTGTGTATACCTGTGCGTTCTTTTCGAGCATCCTTGTTTGTGCTTAAGCGGCGCGCTGAAAGTATAGAGCTGCTTGTCGTTCTTCGTAAGACATTCCAATTTCTTGCTATCGTATTCATTGCTTCAACCTTGCGGCGAAATTGTGACTTTTTACAACGACTTCCATATTTTCCAAATATAGTATTCGACATAGCGTGTATTTTATAGGGACACTAAAGAGAAACAATGAATCGGTTTAGATCGATAAATTGTGCTCTCAGAACTCTAATGTCGCTAATTTCGCCATCATAGGTTTAGTAATGGAGGATAAAATCAAGTTCAAAGTTTCATTTTTAAATTTCGCGCCGACATCTCCCCGCGTGACGTCACAGATTTCAAAGAGTATTTATCGTATTTTGGCGCCATTGGCTCAACAAAATTACCCCAAATTTGGTATGTTAAGTCTATGGCCCCCTGAGAGGACAATGTACTTCGTTTTTACCGATTAGGAACTACGTAGTCCCTATAGTGGGCGCCGTCAAAACATCTGACGTCACGGCGAATGGTGCGGAAACTTCAAGGTGGCGTTCGCCACCCACATTTTCTTTTTGCGCGTATTCTTGCTTAATTAGCGTCTTCTCGCAGCAAGCGTGGTGTTCTTGGTATCGTGAAAGAGTACGTTACTAATATGAGAAAAATCGTTCTGGTCTTTAGTGAACCATTTCTATTCTGAGAAAGAGTAAAGCTCTTTCTCAGAATAGAAAATCTATGCTTGGCGCGCCTAATTATCTTTTACTTTCTGCTATTTGTGCTTACTATTCTCATACTGCCGCATATAGGTGAATGAACCCCGATGTCACCTCATTTCGACTAAGGCCAAACATTGAAAACACACGTCACCGCCGTTTCAGCTGAAACACTGGACGTCAAGCCACACAGCTGACGCATATACCCATAGCGACTATGCCGCGGTCAATACACCAAAGTGTCCTTAATGCTTCTGTTTAATATATTAATGAGAACTAACAGATAATAATGCCAAGGAAAGTATAGGGGTTGTTAATTGTAATAATTGGGTTGTAAATGTGAAGAAAGTAAAGTGGACGAAAAGATACCTTGCCGCCGGCAGGGAGCGAACATGCGACCTTCGAATAACGCGTCCGATGCTCTACCACTGAGCTACGGCGGCGGTCATGCCCCCGTCCACATTATCGGGTATATATGTGGATTTAAACCTAGGAGTGTTAGCGCCATCGCACTCCTAGGTTTAAATCGCACTAACTCTTGTCTTCGGCATTTGTCTTCGGCATTTGCATAGTTGGCCCTGCTTTAAAGGGGTACTGACACAAAAATATTGGCCTCGCGTTTTTTTGCTTCAATGTGTTGCTGGGTGCCTATTAATCATAACACGGTACATCGTTTGCTAACAGATAATTAATTACAGGCACCTCATTACCGAACAGTCTCAGTTTCAGTTTCAATAAGGACAAGCCACCGAGTGCAACTATCACCACCTAGCGGGTGCAGCGCTCGATCACGTCAGCACGCAGAACTGTGACGCACTTCCGCGCGGTTCGCGAGCAGCCGCCGAGAAGTAGGCTTCCGGAGCGAAGGCGGCAAAAAAAAATGGCGGCTATGACTTCACCATAGCTTGTTGCAGCGTGGTCACGTGAGGGAAGTATTGGGGTCACCGAGGGTCACCTTTGAGGGTGTCAGTAGCGCGAGGGTGTCGATCGCTCACGCAAACTTCAAAATTCATTTAAAATACCTTCCAAGCTATATTCGCTGTTGATATTTTGCAGATGATATATGCAGGTTCACGGGAATCGATCCCGCAGGCCAGCTCGGCCGCGAAATTTTGTGTCAGTACCCCTTTAATACTATCGTATTTCTTCTCAAGCGCTATTCTAAATTATTATGTCTTTACTCTGACTACATTTCGGTTCGTTCGTTCTTTCCTGCTCCTCTCCTCAGACAACGCGCTATCCTCGTCCTCAGTACCTACAATCACTGCACTTTAACTTGCCGATTCCACGTACAGCATTGCGCCTGGGCTTCCGCATAATATAAAACCTATTCTGTTCTTGTTTCTCCGTTAGGGATTTTCCCTGTCTACTATGAAAATCTATGCTTTCGAAAGAAGGTGTTGAATATGTGGAGTCGATTTTCGTTCACAGAGTTCCGCTAGCATCTCTCCTCTGTTATTCCTACATTCAGTAATGTGCTCACTGATTGCTTCCCATTTCTGTTGTCTTCATATTTTAGCAGCGAAGCGGTTCAAGGTCGCCGTCATTTTTCTGTCGGAAACAGAAACGATAGTCATCGTAAACCTGCACGCGCTCTCTACATTCTCTTCTTCATCTTCGTCCTCTTCTGCTTCGTTCACAGAACACGTGCGCCTTTCTCCGGCCTGGCCTGTGTAATAACCCTGATTGTTGATAGAACGAGTACAGAGAGAGAAAAAGAAAGAGAGAAATGAAGAGAGATAAACAGAAAAAGAATATATAAAGAAAGCGACAATTTCTTGTCGAAAAAAATTCTTCATGAGGTGGGATTTGAACCCGCGTACCATCGATCTGAACCACTCGGCTATCCAGGCAGGCTAGCAGAGCATAGCATAGCCTTGTATACTAGAGTGTATTGTCACGGGGTCGTGACGTCGACAAAGGTAGCAGTCGGCGTGTTCAGGATTATTTGGCCGAACTTGTGGCCGGGAAACTGAAAGACAAACTACAGCAATACACGCTGTGCACTGATAGCGGCGAACTGGGCGTCGGCCGTCGAAAAACTGGACATCGCTGGGATGCGCCGTCTTTTTTTACGTCACGCATCGAACTTTACAGCCTTATCACTGGTGGTCGCGCAAGCTCTGGAATAATCTCGACTATTCGCGTCATGACAATCTTAACAAAATGATCTACTGCAATCTGAAATCTCAGACATTGTGGCGCGCTTTGCGCAAGGCAGCAGCTGCACGTGCCATGGACCGGTAACAGAAAACACAGAAAGAAAGGAGCTTGTGCGGCAATATCAAGGGGGCGGGAAAGGGAAGTGAGTATGAGAAGGAGAGAAAGGTGGACTGGAGATAGTAAAAAATAGCATAAAAAATGAGACATAGACTATATATATATATATATATATATATATATATAGAGAGAGAGAGAGAGAGAGAGAGAGAGATGTAAATAAATAGAAATAAACAGAGGAAAAAGAGAGAGAGAGAGAAGAGGGAGAAAGGAAAGACAGGGAGGTTAACCAGAAGCAGTCTCCGGTTTGCTACCCTGCACGTGGGAAGGGGAAAGGGGATGTAAAAGAATGAAAGAGAAGAAGAAGAGTTTGTGACGACAGCACGCGACAAAATACTACAACAACAATAAAAAAACAAACAAACAAACAAACAAAACGAAGTCATAACAGCAGTCCAAGTACTACACAGCAACATCAGTCATTTTTCTTCCATCAGTCATTTTCTTCCATCAGTCACAGTTTGACATTTAGTCTGGTTGCTTGGAGAAACCGCAACAACGCCTTCAGAGCGGCTCGTGCTGAAGACCGGGTAGGCCAGGGCCCTAGGATTTTCTTCTCCGTGAGAGGGCGGTTGTCCAGCTGGCCTAGTGCGGCTGAGAGGGCCGCTCTTTCGGAGTTGAAGCGAGTGCACTCACAAAGAAGGTGCGCGACTGTTTCGCTGCACCCGCAGACTTCACATGACGGGCTCTCCGCCATTCCAATAATAAAGGAATATGCATTTGAGAAGGCCACTCCCAGCCATAGACGGACCAGCAAGGTGGAGTCACGTCGTGATAAGCTGGACGGGATGCGTAATTCAAGATCAGGGTCCAAGGTATGCAGCCGTGCACTTGTAAATGTCGATGATTTCCACAAGTTCAACGTTATACGACGAGCTAGCACACGAAGCTCTTTTGCGGCGTCCGATCTTGAGAGGGGAATGGTGATACTGCTGACACCGTCGTGAGCGGATCGGGCAGCTGCGTCCGCTTGGTCATTTCCCTGAATTCCACAGTGACTAGGCAGCCACTGGAATATTACTTGGTGCCCTTTTTCTATTGCTGCATGGTGGATTTGCCTAATTTCCCCGACGAGCTGCTCATGTGAGCCATGACGTAAAGCAGAGGGTAGACTTTGGAGGGCTGCTTTGCTATCGCAGAAGATCGACCACGAAGTAGGTGACTGCTCCATGACAAATTGAAGAGCAGCACGGAGCGCTACTAGTTCAGCAGCTGTAGTTGAGGTTGCGTGATACATTTTGAGCTGTATTGTGGTAGCTCTTGCAGGAATTATTACGGCGGCGGTTGAGCTTGCAGTCATAACTGAACCATCAGTGTAAATATGGGTGTGAGTGATGTACACCTCATGTAAATACAGTAGTGCAGCCTGTTTAAGGGCAACCGATGACATTCTTCTTTTCGTCGTAATTCCAGGTATGGTAAGGCGCACTTCGGGTCGATGTAGGCACCATATAGGTGAGGATGGTCTTGCTGCAGGCGTATAGTTCGATGGCAAAAAAGTACTATGGTCAGCAATAATGCGGCTGAATGTTGTATGCGGTCTTTGTGCAGGTAAAGATGCCAGATGGTGCGAAGGTACCCGGGCAAGGTGTCGAATATGAGCCCTGAGGGTATCAGTGGTTATGTACGTTGACACAGGATGGTCTCCTGCAATGACGATTGTTGCCGCTGTAGACGCACATTTCGGAAGACCGAGGCATGTCCTTAAAGCTTGAGCTTGCAGGCCCTGGAGTGCATTCAAATTTGTTTTGCAGGTATTTCCAATCACAGGAAGACTGTACCTCGCAAAACCGAGAAATAAGGCATTGTAGAGCTGTAGCATAGACCTTACTGATGTGCCCCATGACTTTCCACCCAGAAACTTGAGAAGATGCGCTATGGTAGTCAGCCGTCTCTTCATGTACAAAACGTGTGGCGTCCATGATAAATCGCGGTCGATGATTACGCCTAAAAAACGGTGCTTCCGGTCGTGGGCAACTGCGTGCCCATTGATCGTTATTGTGTACTGCCGCATTGTCTTGCGTGTAAATGCGACAAAGCAGCACTTCTCGGGTGACAGTTCTAGATTTTGATTTTTCAAGTACAACGAGGTCAGCGTAGCTGCCTTTTGTATCCGGGCTCGTATTTGTAGGCGTGTCACTGCAGATGCCCAGATGCAGATGTCGTCTGCATATATAGACACATGGACTGTATTGGGCAAACATTTCGTGAGGCCAAGGAGCACAAGGTTGAATAGTGTCGGGCTTAACACACCACCTTGTGGCACTCCACGTCCTGTCTGATGGTAAGATGTGGCGCCTTCCTCAGTGACCATGAAAAAACTTCTACCAGTCAAATAGCTGCGTATCCACTCGAATGTTCGGCCACCAATTCCGACTTCAGTCAACGCGTCTATTATTGCGCCATGCGTTACATTGTCGTAGGCTCCTTTTATATCGAGGAACAATGCTGCTGTGAGGCGTTTCAGGCGTTTCTGATGTTGGACAAACGTGACTAAGTCAATCACGTTGTCAATAGAGGAGCGCCCACGTCGGAAGCCTGCCATGGAGTCTGGGTAAACGCTGTACCATTCCAGATACCACTCCAAGCGTGTCAGCACCATCCTTTCCATAACCTTCCCAATGCAGCTGGCTAGAGCAATGGGTCGGTATGATGACAGATCTAGCGGCGATTTGCCAGGTTTAAGAAGCGGAACCAAGCGGCTGCACTTCCATTCTGGCGGCACCAAACCCTTCCTCCAGGACTCGTTGTACATACTTAGCAGCATGCGTCGCGCCTTCTCTCCAAGGTTTCCGAGCGCTGAATATGTCACACCGTCAGGCCCCGGAGATGATGAGCGCCTGCAGCTTGCCAGTGCCGCTTCAAGCTCCTCCATTGAGTACATGAGGTCCATGCGGGAGTCCCGGGACGCAGGAGTGGCGCATTGTATAGGTGCACATGTAGCCTGAGTGCCAATTAGTTTCGCGCAGAATTCTTCAGCCACCTCAATCTCTCTTCGACCCTGCTTCAGAGCGAGAGACTTGAAAGGGAAACGCTGATGCGGTAGATCACGAAGTCCGCGAACGGTCCTCCATATTTTAGACAAACGCTGACGTGGATCCAAGGACTCACAGAATAGCTTCCATCTTTTAGATTGAAGTGCGTCAATACGGCGCTGAATCTTCTTTTGCAGCCGTCTTGCCTCTCTGAGGTCGTGTATTGATTTCGTTCGTCTGTACCTTCTTTCCGCGCGTCTGCGAATCGCCCGTAGGCGCTGTAATTCGGCTTCAAATTCATTATAATTCGGAAAAGGCTGAAAGGTGCGCGTAGCCTCTTTTATGGCATTGCGAATTTCATTGTCAAAACCTGTTGGAAGCGTACCTTCACAGGTTTCCTCCATGTGCAGCCGGAACGCCGACCAGTCAGTAGTTCGTCGGAGAGCGGTAGAGGTGCCCTTGGATAGTCCCTTTATCTTCAGATAAGTAGGAAGATGGTCACTTCCATGAGATTCGATATCCGCGAACCATTTTACGTGTCTTTCCAAATGCCAAGAGACCATGGTCAAGTCCAAGCAGCTGCTGTATGTAGTTCCCCGCAGATATGTCGGACTACCATCGTTGAGGCAGCATAGATTGTGCTGTGTCGCAAATAATGCCAATCTTCTTCCCCTAGAATCCATCTTCACGCTGCCCCATAGTGGATGATGGGCATTAAAATCTCCAGTGAGAATCCAGGGACCAGGCGTTGATGTTAACACGTTGTGCAGGCGTTTGAAATCAAAGTGGCTTGAAGGAGAAATATATACTGCAACAAGAGTGAATGTAATCTCCTTCGTTTTCACTGTTAGGCAAACGTACTGGTTGCTATTGTCCGGTGGCACTGGGTGCTCCACGTATGTAAGTTCACATCTAATATACACAACAACCTTGCTTCGTTCACCGCTGGTCGATGACAAGAATGCCTCATAACCAGATATGCGGAGAACGGTCTGAAAGTTCGGTTCACAAATTACGAGAATCGGGAACTGATTCTCGAAGACGAAGGGCCTAAAGTCAGATATTCTGGGTTTGAGGCCACGGGCATTCCATTGAAAAAGAGACGCTTTCTTGACTTCACTGCGGAAACACATCGATGAGTGGGCCATGACTTCAAACGATGGTCTCAAGCACTGAGGTCAGATCATCCAGTACCTGTAGAGCGCTGCGAGCAGCCGGAGTATCCATGTTCGTCAGTAGTAGGCGCATGACATTCGTGAGAGACCTTAGCATGGTGATCACTTGTGAGTCTCTCTCTCGCATCTCGTCACCAGCTGCGACATTAGAGTTCAGTGGGCGAATGCCCTGCTGTGGCTCCGATGCTTGACATGTCTGCGGTAGTGCTGGCCATACCTCACCTGACGAAGCCGCGGCGGCATAACCGCTTTTCGTACGGATGGTCTTGTCTATATTTGGGTTGGTTGGAGGAGGAGGACGCGGAGGGGTGGAAGGAGTCGCTGCAGGACGTGACCTCTCCCTTATGCCAGACGATGACCTTCGTTTACGTGGACGTCGACGCCTTATGGCGGTGGCAGCATCTCTGTGTGATGATCCGTCACGGACCATCTTCCTCAATATCTGCTGCTCCTTCTTTAGCTGCGGGCACTCTTTCGAGGATGCAGCGTGAGGACCCTGGCAATTGGGGCACTTGAGCTCAGTTGCACGGCAAGTGTCAGAGTCGTGTGACTCGGAACACCGTGGGCATACTGTTGAATGTCGACAGACTGCGCTGACGTGTCCGATCTTCTGACATCTTCTGCATTGCAGGGGCTTGGGTATGAAGGGCCGTACCGCATGCCGAAAGAGGCCTACCTTAACATGGGATGGTAGGGAGTCACCTTTGAAGACGAGTCTCACACAATTCGAACTGCCAAGGCGTCGAGTGTGTAGTATGGTAACGCCATCTGTCGCTGGCTGGATCAAAATCGGCAAGTCGCTGTCGATAATTGCTGCGTCAATGTCGTAGACAACCCCAGCGGTGGTGTCGTTGCTCTGTGGAACGACGTAGTGGACGTTAACATCGCCGAGGGTTTTTATTTTCATCAGAGCGTCGAGTGCGCTTCGGTTGTGAACATCAACTGCAAGGACATTTTTTCGCTTATTGATTCTGATATCCTTTATCTCTCCTGGAATGAGAGCTTCCAGAGACATAGAGATGCGTTGCCGATTAAGCCGGTTGAGATTGTCCGTACTTGTATCAGGTACAAATAGAATAGTGTGCGCTGACGGTCTGCGTTGTGGCATCACAGTTGACTTACTTGATGACGACCTTCCGCTGATGTTTCTTCTTTTTGCCTTTCGGTGGGAAACTCTTTCGAAGCCTTCTTCGTCAGAAGTATCATCACTTGAGCACGAGTACAGCACGGTGTCCTCACTGCCGGTTTGACTCTGGGGGCAATTTCTCTTCCTGGCGCCAGCTCCTGCCGACGTCGTGACGTCGCGTCGGCACTCTGCAGGTTCCACTTCCATTGCCGAAGCAACGGGAGTGGTGTCTTCCAGTATAACACGGGAAAAATTGAAAAACTGTAGCGGAACGAAATAGTGTTCTGGCTCAGAACCACTTCGTCTTCTTCTTCAACAGAGGAAAAAAGGACTGAAGAACAGATAGAAGAGAGAAGAAGACAGAAATAATTTAGGAAGAAAGAAAGAGAAAATTTGCAAAACTTAGCAAAACAGGAAAACCCAGCACTACATAGGTGCCCGTCAGCTCCACTGTCTCTTTAGCATTGCTCCTCCAGAGCATGGCTACGCTAAATTTTCATGCATTGAAGTGTCCAATGACTTGGATATGCCGAGTACCGACCTTTTTCATTACCAATGTGGCGACACACTGCGCACAAACCGGCGCAGCCTCCGCCTCGTCACTAGCTAGCCCGGCGTGACACGGCTGCATGTTGTACCACGCCTGCGATAAGGGACAGCGCCACCGCAGCGTCACCGGAGGCTTACGTCACCGATGGTGGCTATAAAAACAAGCTGCCAAGCTCGAAGGTGATCTTTCCTTCGCTACCCGACTGAGCGCAGCGTCGGTATGCTCGACCCGCTGCTGCTACTTCGTTAATAAACAGTCGTTATATTTTATGTTGGGATGCGTCCTTCCATCGACACGTCATCCCACGTCAACGTAGTATACTCACGCAATTTTTTCAAATTGTTCATTGTCATCGCTAGAAGTTGGAGCGCAAGCCACTTTGAGTTTATATCTGTTGCGTCAGTTTCATCACGAGGCTTGGTATTCTTTTACTGGTACTACTTCATCGCAGGTTCATTTTAGAAGTAAATGCGCTGGTACTTCTGACTAACGGGATTAGCTTTTTAGACGAGATAGCTTTAATAAATAAGCTTTAAGCAGCGCAGCGTATGCGGCATTTACTTAGCGAAATTTCATCACCGCGTGGCGGAAGCAGTGTAGCCATAGTCGCACTTGAGCCATTATGCCTAACTTAACTAACGAATCTTTCATAGGTACTATAGAATCATCTAATGTTCCCGAAATATCTTTGTGCACCAAAAAGACCTCGAGCCACATTCTTTCTTATGAGGGGGTCCTCTGTAGCAGAGGACGTGCCCGTTAGTATGTACCGCATGTGATTCCACCTTCTTGTACGCTCATAAAGGTGAATATTATCCAAGTTAACATTTTCTTACTCATACAGTAACTCTGGTTGTCTAGCTTCACTTGACAGGGTCCTTGTGTTGAACGTTCCCAGGTTCAATTTCCAGTAGCGGCCGGCTCGAATCCAGATATATCGCTAGCATCCTCCAGTGCTTTGCAAGTCCGACGGCCTCTGTAGTTAGATGTTCTACAGCTACTAGATTATGAGGACCAGGGTTGAATCGTGAGCTTCTTCTCAGAGTTAGTAGCCAGATACCGCACCAGGGAGACTGTTTCCGGTTCTGGTGAGTCGTATAGAAGTAGCAGAAAGAGTTTATGCCCATCAGGTGCCTCTCCTGTCCACAAGCCACTCACAAAGGAATATAATAATAATAATATCTGGGGTTCAACGTCCCAGCTCACAAAGGAAGGCAATAGCCAATGGTGGTTGCACGCTTCAGCATTTCACTAGCAACACTGACTAAGCAAAAAATAGATACCTCCAGAAAAAAAAAATGTGCTGGACAAAATGAAGCCGCTAATAGGCAGCATGGGGAGGAATGGTGCTAGCGCATCGACCCGCCAACTCTTGAAGTTATGCTTCACACCCGTATCGGCAACCTTACAACACTCATAGCCCTCCTCTCTTGCAAAAGTTCTTCGCAAGAAATAAAAAAAAAGGCGTAAAGGCTGTGGCCTTTAAAGTATATCAAATTCGTATATTATATATACAAGAACTTTTGCAGACGGCATATCTAAATGGAGTTCATAGTTGTTTGTTAAAAGGTAAGCGTTTACAGCGTTAAAACGTACCGTGGTAAGTTTAACACAAGCTATAGTTAATGTTAGCTAGTCCTTTCACAAAATACATCTTCACGTTCTTGAACTTTCTCCAAATAAGAACAGGAACTTATTACGGACTGTAGTAATGTATCATGTGCTTATGTTTGCTTATGGTGTGCCAGCGTCTGGTGAACATTCACGACGGCTGCGCCCGTACTCTCTGTCACGTCAACATTTATTAGAATGCATTTGACCTCAATACATTCAGCGTCGTACAGATAATACGACCGCAATTTGTGTCATGAAATTTTTATTAATCTCACAAACGCCTCTCGCAAGCGTTTATAACAGCAGTGAATGTAGAAACGATGTCTCGCCATCTCTATTTCTGGCTGTCTTCATGTCATCTCTTGGCCGAGGTACGATAAGAGGGCAGACGATATCACAACACTGTGCTTTGTACATCGCCCCTTCGCCCTTTTGTTAATCGAAGTGTCCTTACTTGCTACATCATAAGAAGTGAGGAGAATATCGACTCCACAGAACCCAGCGGTAGCATTTGTAGAATGTGTTGTAGAAAATGCACACGCTGACATCTTTTATTTTATTCGGATATTGCATTACAACGCTGCATTGCGCGAGACACACCAAGTGGCCAATACTTGCAAAATATGGTACGTAAAAATAATTTCAGTTTCTCACTGGCTTGTAAGGCACTTTTTTCATTCTTCTTTGCACGCTGTTTTTGTATATAACTACGTGTTTTGAATCTTGCACAATGATATATTCTCGCGAAATTTAAGGAGGCTGTTCGCCTTGTGCTCAAGCAGTCTGTGATGAAACGTATCCCCCAAATTTGAGAGTTCTATTCTTTGTATGCTTTTGCAATATAGAATACCAGTTTATCGCCTCAGCTCTTTGATTTTGTTTTGTTCTTTGACGTATATACTCCAATGTGCACTGACGAAAGGCTTGTTATTAAGTGGATTAAGTGACGATGATGTGCAACTCGGCACTTGAAAGTTACAGGGCCTACTTATTACATGCAGATCTGGCATGTTTGTTCGTCACAATGATTTTGATCATAAACCTATATGCCATTATCTTAACGACACTACATATGAAATGTATAAAGCATGCATATCTTTTTAGTGGCGGCGACAAACATTTAGAAGTTCTAATGCACATAGAGCGCGTTAAATTTATCATAAACATCCTATTCTAGGCTGATGTTTGCAGTAGGAGGCATTCTTTGTCAATTCCATTAGCATGAAGGAATGTGTACTGATAGGCCTAGTTAATAAACGAAAGACATCTGTGGCCTAACGGGTCCTTCATGGATATTTGCACGAAGTCATGTCTTCAGCAAATAGCGTACAGCAATGAAACGAAACACAAGATAACCATTTAGGGTAAGGCGGGGCAAAATAAGACGCGGGGCAAAACGCGACATTTTTAACGCGATAGCGTTAGAGAGCTCGTATCGCAGAAATTCCGGTGTCGGCGTCGGCACCGTTGGTTGTGAGCGAAAAATCGTCCGTGAGCGAAAAATCGAGACAGACGCAAATAAAACAAACAACAAAAATCTTCGGTTCCACTGAGGATCGAACCCGGGCCGTTCGCGTGACAAGCAGGTGTCCTACCACAAAGCCACCATGTAACTCGCAGCTGCTTCGGAAAAAAACACTACATAAATGCCATGTAGTGGAAGGAGTCTCCTTAACGCATTTTGTTCGGCAGGTGTCACGACGAAAACGAGCCCATTCGGCGATTTGTAGGTGCATAAGCGAGGCCATCAAACTACGTCGAAAAAGGCCGGGATAGTGCAGCCATCGCCGCTAAAAACACACACGAACTTTCAAACAGCTCTAAAGATGGACAACTATGTCCATCTAGCGGAAAACATTTCAAGCCAACGCCAGTTTCTAGAGGAGGCGTTGATCAAGAAAACAGCAAACGCTAGGTAATGTGCTGCCATCTGTGAGGCATTGTGAGAAATATGTCTCAACCCTTTATGGCCTTCGAGATGGCGGACGCGCGGCGCATATCTTGGAGGCTATGCGACTCGTGCTTTAGATCAAAAACTTGTACCATTCGCGCGCGCGCGCGTGTGTGTGTGTGTCTGTGTGCGTGTGTGTGTAACAATACAAATTAATAAGTATGCACTTAGTGGTTGAAGTGCGCACTAGGGGCCGGATTTCGCTATCGCGTTCAACTCTTAAAGGCGAAGCTTAAGGGTCCCCCAATTTTTTACTTTGCCGCCCTCTACAGCTAATACAAAAAGTACCTTTTCTTTGTTTCTCTATTTCAGCGATAGGTGCCAGTAGTTTTTGGCGTTTTTTGTGTAAAAG
The DNA here is from genome assembly GCF_013339695.2 of Rhipicephalus sanguineus. Lineage (NCBI taxonomy): Eukaryota > Metazoa > Arthropoda > Arachnida > Ixodida > Ixodidae > Rhipicephalus > Rhipicephalus sanguineus. The sequence continues at coordinate 147,554,514 of NC_051182.1, forward strand.
TTGATACAGTAAAACCTCGGTGATACGAATCTCGCGGGGTTACCAAAAATATTCGTATCATCCGAAATTCGTATCACCAGAAAACAGGGAAAATTAATATGCGACAAGCGACAAAAGAATGCTTGCATATGTTTTCATTTATTGTTTCTCAGGGACACAGCAACGTCATGAACAGTTCTGAATGATTGCCAGCATTGTTTTTAGATGTCAACGATCTTATTTGTACTTGTAAATATGCGGCGCGTGCGCGCGTGTGTAAATAATTAAACAGGTGTGCTGTGACCCGTGACAGCTAGTAGCCCCTTCCAAATCTGAGTGCGCTTTTTTGCATGACACTAAAGTGCTGCGGCGAAAATGACTTATGGAGCGCTTTGCACGAGTTTGAACGACAGAAAATTTTAGGACCGCTGTCCTTTGTTGTTGTTGATTTCTTATCGCGGCGCTATTTCGTATGTTTTTCGAGAGATTTACGGCCGTGCCCGCACAATCGGGAGGTTTGCTCAAAAATCGTGAATCTCCTGTGGAAGTCGAAGAGTTAGCAGGTGTGTTGCTAGGCCAAGCTCCTTCGCGAAGACATGGCTTGCATCTACGTGGCAGGCACGTGTAAACAAAGTACAGTGACGCCATAGGGGGGGCAGGGGGGGGGGGCGTCCGCCCCCCAGTCCCCTAAGAAGAGGGGGGCGCAAAGCCTGCCCCATATATTGACTTAACAGGGGGGGGGCGCCGCGATAAACCTCCCCCCCCCCCCCCCCCGAAGGGGAACCCTGCGCACGCCTATGAGTGACGCTGGCTCGAGCACAACACCACGCGTCGACGCGTTAAAAAAAGAAAGAGAGAGAGAGCGCGCGCTACTTTAGCGTCACCTGTAATCTAAACACGAAGGTACATGAAGGCGCATTGAGACCTCCAAGATTCGCGCGCAGTCTCGGATGTCTCGGAAGTTACGACACGCCGCTGATGGCCTGTTCTGACGAAATGGTGGCGCGGCGCGCAAGACCGCGCGTGATTGGCTTGTCTCCCACGACAGCACGGGCAGCATACGTTCGTACTTGCGCGGTAGCGTACGTTCGTATCAACAGCACCGGGTGAAAATCGGTTCGTAACAACCGTACTCCATTACATTGCAGGCTAATGGGCCTTGGCCGGGACCACAGAAAAATTCGTATCACCCCGAAATTCGTACGAGCCGTGATCGTATCACCGAGGTTCTACTGTAATTGCTCACAGCGCTCGCACGGGAAAAATTGCGTGGCTGATGTCAGTGTGTTCGTGACCCGCCAAAAAGGGGCGAAATTCTGCTCGGCCAAATTTTCGGATCCGTGCATGAAGCTACTCCGGCGTCATACAACAACGTAAGTATTTATATTGTTACTTAATACTACTAGCTACATTCCACCAAAAGTTTAGTTCAATTGGTGCCGTGGGCCAAAGGGCAAAATATTTTTAATTCGAGCATGTGAGAGGGGTAAACCTCGACAAAAGGGCATTGAATTGCCCCAGAGTGTCCCTTACAAAAATCCCATATATGGACTTATATAAAAAAAGCCATATATGGGTATATTAAAAATTGGGCAGATATGGACTTATATGGCCATATAAGGCCATATATGGCCTTATATGGCCATATAAGTCCATATCTGCCCAATTTTTAATATACCCATATATGGGCTCTCATATATGGCCTTATATGGCCATATAAGTCCATATCTGCCCAATTTTTAATATACCCATATATGGGATCCCTATATAATGTCATATATGGCCATATCTGGCGAATTTTTATATGCCCATATATCAGCTTTTTATATTTTGGGTCGTAATCGTAAAATAACAGCGGAAAAGACGATGGACGAACACACAGAGACAGCACGATTTACCGTCGTTGTGATATTTTGGGTGTCATATATTGCTGCACCTGGGCAGTGTAGCATATTAAACATATAAAGACAGGGACCTAGAGCTACTCTACGGTGCACATCTGAGGAACAGTGTTGCCATCAAATAATAAGCCATCTTTTACTGGTACTTATGGAAAGTTTGTTGGTGTCAGCCACTTCGAGAACTGTGGTGGTTGCTATCACTATTTCTATTAGACACCTTACACTGCCACCTAGTCAATTGCATGAGAAAACTAGTGTGTGAATCTCACAGGGAACTTGTCATTCCTGGAAATATCACATCAATTTATGCAACTGGTTTATCCAACCACATGAAGCCATGTTTATGAAATAATTCGAATTCATTGAATGCATACTGCCTTACTTTCAGAGACATCATAAAAGAAGTCTTAATCAAAACATCTGTTACCCATATGGGCTGCTGGGGCAGACTCGGACTGTTTAATATTATGCAGCTGCAAAAAACAGTACATGATAACACTTGACGATGGTTGTACATGCAGATGAACCACCGATTTATTCTTTCGGCCTTCTGATAACTTTCAGCATGCCCCGCTCTGCCTTGGAAGAATTAGCTTCAGGATTCTCCGTGTCGAACTCGAACCATCTGAAATAAAGCAAAAGTGAATTTTATTTTAGACGAAATTTTCACACAGGACACAAATACTGAAATCTATTGCCAACGGAACAGTTATGAGGTGGCTGTACAACCTGCAAAAAGTGGTTAGAGCCCTAACAGATATAACATGCTTATCACATTTCAAGCACTGATATTTAAGCAGAATGTAAATAACATGAGTAGCATAGTTACTCAGCTACAGCGTGCAGCATTTCTTCAAGCAAACAGGTCTGAAAATTCCACACGCATTACAATTCACTACTCGACCAAAACTGTGTTTGTAGCGCTCACAAAAGCAGTAAAGCAATCAACAAGGTGGTGACCAAACAGTTCCCATGTAATGTATAAAGAGTGGCGACAGTAATGTGCTGGTTTAATAGGAAAGCTCATTTAAAAAGCTTTAGGTATAAAATTTTGCCACAACAGATCATGAAATGTGACCTTCATATTCTGAATATTGCATGCATCAAAGGTTGAATTGGTGAAGTTGAGGCATGATAGCTGCAGACTTATTTAAAAAGCATGCAGTTCATGTGTGAGAATGGTGAAAATAAATATTACGTATCAGGATATGTCAAGTCATAAACTCTGTGTGCTGCATTCTTTTCTGGTTTAAAAATAGGAGGCATATGCTGCATTTTTTCCCAGCTTAAAATTGGTTTAAGTTGAATTAGGGTGTGTTAAAAACAAGTGGGTGCCAGAACCATCTGTTTGAGAACATCACCTCTGTATGTCCCAACAGCAAACATGTACATCTTTTTCATTTGCATTATTTTCTCTAAGGGGACCGGGGGGTGTCATATTTTGTGGAGCCATCGTCTTGCTTTTCAGCTCCATTTGGTTGCGGCCCTGTGTATTGCTAAGGCTCCTTGAGAAAACACCTCGAGAGAATAAATCAGTTGTTCTTGCATGCTAGATTGGACAGTCATCTATATGCCTGCTTAGCCCACAAGACATCCTTGTGCCTTACTCTGTTCCCTATAACAGGTAATAAACTTTTCCCAATTGAAAACAAGAATGAGGAAGGTTATTTTAGGCAAACTAACTTTCGCTAACTTTCATATTATGAATGTAACAGGTACAGAAGAACTGAGTGATTACAGTGAAAACTCGATCTAACAAAGTGATAAGGATGCTTGAATTATTTTGTTAAACCTGGAAGTGTTCTTTACGCATAGCATACAAGAAATAACCTGTGTAGCTGTATATATCACATGACTAGCAATTTTTTTCCTAAGATATTCTGCTTCAACGTGCCTTACTTTAAATTTCCTCACTTCCTTTACACGAGTCGTGTTTCCTGCATACCAGTCGCGGTCACTCTGCCTTACTACAGTGAACATGTGGCCACGAGAATTTTTTGAAATGCTGCTCTATTAGCGGAGTTACATGCGTATGATGATCAAAATGCAGCCCTCCCTCGTTTCACTCTTTCATGCGCTACACTCCATTCGTTAACTTATCTCTCCTCCTGGGCAAGTATTTCTCCTCACCGTGCGAGAAGGATAAGCAGCGAATACGCATACCTGCAGGCAGACAAACAGGTTCTCTCAGCTGCTGACATGACCAGATTTTCTGGTCACGTCACTACCAACTCTGGGGATACCGAAAGGCCCAAAGAGGAGCACAAGATTGTTTTTTATTCCGTGGCTATGTTTGGCATTGTTTATCGTTGCAAAAGTTTGAACTCAAAGCACACATTTACTTGATATGTTAAAAATAGTGAAGCTGGTTTTGAGGCCCTTCAGCATTAATTAGATTAATATGGTTCTTTTAGTTAAAATTCAATTAATCTTTTACTGAATCAAGATTCTGATCTAACAGAATCACAAATAGGTAGGCGAGTTGGTTTGGGTTCATAATGAAGGGACAAGGGGGCAGCGCTAGGACGAATACAAAGGACGAGAAGACAGGACACAGCGCATGTCCTGTCTTCTTGTCCTTTGTATTCTTTCTAGTGCTGCCCCCTTGTCCCTTCATTTTGATCTAAATTTTGAAATAACCATTATTAATTCATACTGATTATTCTAACTTTTTTTTCAACAATCACACAAATTATATAGTAAGTCCATTTCTGTTAGCCTATCCATTTCTTAAGCCAATCCTCCAAAGTGAGTGTTGTTCAGAGCGCGATGCTCTCAACCATTATTGTGAAAAACACGATTACCGCATCAAGTTCAACAATGCCGGTGAAACTGACACTAAAATTAATCCCATGAAGAGACTTGGAATCATGGGAGCTTCTAAGCTCATATGTGCACAGCCTTCGAGGGCACCAGCAAAAAAGGGCAACACGATTGCATTGATCGTAATGGAAGAAAGTACAACAGAAAAGCGCTTGTATCTCAAAGGATTTCAGATACAAACATGACTTCCATTTTCTTTACTGGCCAATTGTACTATATACAATTCACCCAGTCTGTATTGTGCTCAGTTGTTTCTTGCGTGCTCCGTCATCTTTTTCTTATCGACATTGTTATGAAGTTGGTGCAGCTGCTGTGTAAGTCTCCCTGGTGTAGACACTCACCCAGTCTGCTCAGGGAATCTTGCAGAAAATGCCTGTAAGGACTTCTTTTGGCAGCTTGTCTTTTCTCCATATGAGCCCTTGCCCAAGTTTGTACGCAGGAAGGTTAGCAGCCCCAACATCATAATTACACCGTACGCGTCATGAGGTCTCACTTACCCTGGCATGTAAGAAGTGCATTACTTCTGTCGGATACTGGCAGGCCAGGAGGGTTTGGACAAACAGTGTTCTACAGTTTTCATGTACTCAAGAGTGGAACTATTTGTCGAAAAGTACTTTTGAGTTTTGTACATTTAGAAAGTCAGGTCTTCAGGTTTCGTGCAAATGTGACTGTAAACGGTCCAAGAGGCGCAACTGCTGACCTCTGTCTAATGCAGACATTATGCACAGATGGGCAGACATTAAGCTCAGGTACCAGTCCCTGTGTATCCTTTCTGTAAACACTGAAGGAATGCAGTGTTCTGTTGTTCCTGTTTGCCAACTCATCCAAAAGAATGTTAATTTCTAATCTGCTCCATCTCTACTGTGAATTTACTGGAATCTACCCGATGGTTTAACCCTTTCCTTACCAAAGATGAGCTGAGCTCGTCCACACAATTTGTACCGTACCGCTCACACCAAAGACGAGCTAGGCTCGTCCACCCTGAAACAAGCATTTGAAGGCGCCGCAGTTAAGCTACCCTGATTCAATTAGCTGTCTTCTCTTTGGCTTCAACAGATGGCACAGTAAAAAATTTAAAAACACGCTCAAAACATGCATTTTAGTCAAGGAAGGGCTTGATTCTGGCAACTGGAATTAGAAAATGGCATCCTCCTCTGTGCGCAAGAGGTGCGTGCTTGCTTGCAACAGCTCCATTCAAAAAAAAAAAAAAAAAAGTGCTTGTTTGCCGAAGTGTTGTGAAATGAAGAATTGCAGTTCTCCTGTGAATGCGGCAGTGACTACAAAAAGCAGCATAGTTTCTCTAAACTGCTGGATTCGGATGACGATCGTGCCTCAATACGTCGACAGAGGACGCCGTTAGATGTAACCAAACGCCTACCAGCACGTTAAAGGTTTGTTTTCAAGGACTCGCTAGTCCAATTGCGCTTTACATTTCAAATTTCAATGAGACATTTTCTGCACTGAAGGCTGGAGATGTTAGGGTGCTTTCCGTGGTGCAGTGCGGTGAAGTCAATCATCTGCATATTTTATAACATACAAAAAATATGTCGCATGTATAATGCTAATAAAGTGTCCTTGAATAATTTTTTTAGTTGTTTCAAGACACTTAGAATCAACCAGCCAAATATAAAATATGGGTATTTTTGTATCGATTTTGGCCAAAAAAAACTCTCCAGGGAAAGAGTTAAATGGGTGTGAAAGCTTTCAGAGCAGCGCACTTAATCAGGCAAAAACAATAATGTACTATCTGCGTCAAATGAAACCCAAACAGCGGCAAGCCTTCACAATGGTACAGTGCGCGCCGTCCTGTCATTACCATTGACAGGCGCGTGCATCCGGTTTGGCCACACTGCGCATACGCGCACCCGTCCCTGGTGATAACTGGACGGCGCGCACTATACCATTGCGAAGGCTTGCCGCTGTTCGGGTTTCATTTGATGCAGATAGTACATAACACACAAAAATGCTTGGCTGAAATGTTTGTTTGTTGGGCTGAAAGAAGTGAGGGCGTGATTTTGCAGCCACTGTGACAGTCACCCATTGGCGAGTTGTGGACTTTCACATCAACAACAATGTCAGTGGGCATGGAAGTATACAGTTCTGGTTACTTATATTATCATTGACATGACCATTGAAGTGCGTACTGCTGCTCTCAACGCTCATCCAGCCCTACAAGAAAGGTCTCAAATCGATGTTCACGACTTGAAGAGGCTCCTCAGTTTTTCCCTGGGCAATAACTACGTGTGTTTCGAAAAGCCCATGTTAAGTGCAAGTCGAAGGCACACCACGAATCTGACAATGCAGTGGCTGGAATATAATTCCATTGCTTCTTTCAGCCTAAAACCAATTATTTTTGTGTGCTATGAATATTATCTTTTTTTGTGTGTGTGATTAATCGCTCTGCTTTGGAAGCTTCCAAATGCATCTAATCTATCCAGTAGATTTCTTTCAGTTCATGGTGGAGATGGAGGCAGACTGGGAACTACCTTTTTTGAATGTATTGGTAAACAGGAATAATGGAGCACTCTCTTTCAATGTTTACAGAGAGAGTATGCATTGCCCAGTACCTGAACATAATGTTGTTCTTCCAAACACTTGTGAAAGGCCAGTAGTTGCCTCCCTATTGAACCGTTACAGACGTATTTGCATGAAACCTGAAGACCTGACTTCCTATTGTAGAAAAAACCAAAAGAACTTGTCGATGAACAGTTACACACCTGCATTCATGAAAACTGTGGAGCACCATTTGTTTACGCCCTCCCAGCTTCCCGATGCCTGACAGAAGTAAAACGCTCCAATTTCTTACATGCCAGCATAAGCAAGACCTTATCACGTGTACTGTGCAAATATAATGTTGAGACAATACTTCTTTGCAGATTAGCTGGTTCATACTAAATTCTGGTCTTGCTGCACAAGCAGAAAGAAGAAAAAAGGCCACTCTTTTTCCTTCCTTCTGCTTGAGCAGCAAGACTGGATTTCCGGATGACGTTGAGGCTGCTGACATTCCTGTGTAAAAACTGAGGCGTGCACTTGTAAGTGGACGACGTCATTGTCACCATTGCGCTTTTTGTCGAGGTTGCACTTGGATACTATTATTCGGCCTAAGACAGAACAAAAAGAAGACCATTCAGCCACTCACGCTGCCATGCATAAAGTCCCTCCAAGGGCGATGACCTTGATCTTTGATGAAACAGCAGCATGAGGCACAGGCGATGCTTCAGTTGTGCAATGTTTCGTTGTGCGATAGTACTTTTGCTGTTTCTCTGACAGAGAACACCGCCACCGCCACTTTTGGTTTTCCATTTACAGTCGTGGGCCAAGATCGACCTGCACAAGGTCGCAGAAGAGGTTTTTAGAATTTAAAACATGACATCCAAACTGCTGCAGAAGAAACAGCTCCCATTTTGAAGAGGCGAACTCAGGCATTCTTTCTTAGCAGTTAAGCTCTGCATATGCAAGCTTCATTTTACTTATTTTTCTGAACTGCCACAATCCATCTAAAGCCAACCGTAATGTTCAAGGTGAATGTTTATACTGTATGTAAAGAGAGCACTAAGCTAGGTCACGGCAGCACAACCACAACTCCAGTTAACGGGATATTCTGGGCAGATTTTTTTTTTAAAATGGCACATTTGGACACTGATGGTGCAACTACATTGAAAGAGATGCAAAAATTACCTCAGGGTGATTCCACGAGAGATCGAACATGCCTGTCCAATCGATATTTTTGTTTTGCCTGGGTTTTTTATATGTTAAGTGGCCACATTCAAAGCGCACGGAACCGAAAATATTATTTCCAAAAAACGCTCCCAGCGTGCCAAAAAACTATTTGGAGGTAACCGTGTGGCCATCCTGTTTTAGCTCATCGCAATATTTTTGGATTTCACGGGCAAATTTAACGCGCAGTATAAACATTGTGTTGAAATTTTTTCTGTTGGTTTTATTATGCATTACTGTGAATTACATCTATGCTTTTTTTATGCTGTCCTCAAAAGGAAAAAAATGTGAAAAAATGCCAAACACAGCCCAAATCAAAAAAGTTTGCTAAGTTTGATGCGTCTTGGCGCCTTTTCTATTTCACACAGAAACTTCAGAACAATGTCAAATGTAGAAAAGAACATTTCCAACATTTCTATAGGAGATCGTTTTCCTACGGGCAGCGCAAAAGAAGAAAAAAAATAGTTAGAGAAGCCAGTTTTTTAAAAAAAAGGTCCATTTTCAAGAAATAAGATGAAGAAAACACCGGTCTCAATTTTAACGACAATTTTTTATTGAAGAGCGCTTATGTCAGTGAAAACACAGTTTTAATATCATATGTCCTCATTTGCTTTGTTCACGAGATATAACGGGCCAAACTGACCCTTGCTGTGTGTGCTCACTTAGTGTGATCAGTGGTTATCAGCTTGCATTGTGCGTAAATCTACTTTGCTCTGGTAGCCTGTCAGGAAAAACGTGTTCTCAGATTTTATTTGTGTCTAGCGTGTGCGAAAATGGGCTGCTGCCATCCTCTGAAGGGCTAACGCATATGTAGTTTGCAGCCTAGAACCTCACCTACAGGCATCAGAGGAAAGGTGGGCGCACCTGTTCAAGATATCAATCGCTTCTTCTTCCTGAAGAAATGCCTCGACTACCTCATCGCAATTCTCATAGATGTAGACAGATTTTCCTTGAGGCGCGTAAAGCAATGCTAGCAGACCTCACAGGTGTCGCGAAGATCCTCATCCTATGGCAGTAGCTTCTGGAGGAAGACAACAACAAAAGCAGGAATGAAAGAAAATTGACGCAACGAAAATGTTTTTGTCGGCAATCTTCTTTTTGCGGATGCACAAGTAATCGGCACAGAATACTCAGATCTAGCCATAGGCTGCATGCATCCTGTGTAGTGAACAGCTAGACCAAGTCGAAACGTTTATACTGAACACCGCCGCACACATTTGTTCAGTTAACTACTCATGGTTTCATATTTTATGACCAAGGATGTCTAAATGCTTTGGGGTGTGATAATTAATTTGTGGGCCAGACTCCTTGACAAAATTAAGGATAATGCCCGTCTGGCGCCACCAGTGACGTCTGCTGTTCTCAACGTGGGAAAGCACTTTAGTAAAGTGCCAACAAAACATCATAAATTGGGCAGCTTCGGCCACTTATGGCTTAATCGTGCCGCACCGCACATTTTCTGGATGCTAAAATGCTGAGGTAAAGGTTAAGATGATACAGGAAGACGTTACCTGCGACGCCGAAAACATGATAGCGGGAAGCGAAATTAACGACTCAGAAATGACTGAGATAACTTTTTACGTATGCTGTTTAGCACAGTGTGCGTTGAATGGGGAAGATGGTTAGAGTGTACAATGCACGTAATGAAAGGGAAGCAAGCAGGCAGTGAGAAAGCACCTCAATAACAGTGCGCCTGCTGATTGTATAGGTCGGCAAACTCACTCATGAGTCGACTCACTCAGACTCAGATCAAGCCGTGAGTCTGAGTCTGGGTGAGTCCGGCTGAGCAATACGTTGGTGAGTTTGAGTCCAAGTGAGTCCGGTTGAGGGAAACTTTAGTGAGTTTGAGTCCGAGTGAGCCCTAAGCGCAACATATATTTATTGAGCGAGTCTGAGCGAGCTCCACCCTTCATTGCCGACCAATGGACTTATCTACTCACCTATCGGCATTACTATCAGCCTTACACCGGCTTACATTTATACTCAAATCTATTCACACGTGCCTCAACGCACTAGCGTTCATGCTCCACCACAATGTTTATTGATAAGAGGTGTGAGTGGGGGCGGTGGTGCTAAGGGAGGGTTCCATTACCTCCTCCCGCAAACTCTTGCATGGGAAGTTCTTGATATAAATATCTCGTGTGAGTCGCACATTTCATAAAAACGTCCTTACTGGATTGCAACCACTCATAACTACTATTTGAAGGTATAAGATCAAAAGGTGTATTGTAGAGCGCCGATTATGTGAGATATTGGCGTTAAAGAGCATTTACACCATGACCGGAAAAGCTAACTTTACACCAGCGAACTCATGAGTCGACTCACTCAGACTCAGTTCAAGCCGTGAGTCCGACTCTGAGTGAGTCCGGCTGAGCAAGATGTTGGTGAGTTTGAGTCCGAGGGAGTCCAGTTAAGAAAAAGTTTAGTAGTCTGAGTCCGAGTGAGTCTGGCTGAGGAAAATTTCGGTGAGTCCGAGTCCGAGTGAGCTCTCAGTGCAAAATATATTTTTTAAGTGAGTCTGAGTGAGTTCCAATATTTTTGCCGACCTATGGCCGGATTGTGGCATTTAGTTACAGATTAAGCTGGCCTGCCGCTGCATACAGATGCTTTGTTTGGTGTGCAAGGCAAGTTTTGGCAAAGTTACCTAAACCATGTGCTCACGGTGTCTTGCGTGCTCCTGATTAGCGAATAATGGCAGGGTAAGTTCAGGTTGTAGGCTGCAAACTGCGTAGGCATTAGCCCTTTAGCACTTTCGCACATGCTAGACACAAAATCTGAGAACACATTTTTCTTGACAAGTCACCAGAGCAAAGTTTTGCTGCAGCAAAACAATTAAAACTAGATTTACGCACAATGCAAGCTGATAACGACCATAAATCGCACTGAAGTGAGCACACACAGCAAGGGTCATTTTGGCCTGTTATATCTCCTGAATAATGCAAATGAGGGCATATGATATTAAAACCGCGTTTTCATTGACATAAGTGCTTTTTGATAAAAAATTGTCGCCAGAATTGAGACTGGAGTTTTTTATTATTCTATTTTTTTGAAGACGAGCTTTTTAGAAAAAAGTTGCTTCTTTTAACTATTTTTTTCTTCTTTTGCTGAAAGCAAATAGCGCGAAAAAACGTAAGGCTAAACGAAGAAGGCTACAGCACAAGCGCATACTAACAACTGAAGTTTTATTAGAAAGACGAAAATATATAGGCAACCCAAACCACATGTTCACCACAAACACAACCGAAAACCTTAGATGTGCGCATCCAGGTATGTTATCTCTGCCTTAGTTAACGCAAGGGAAGGCTTTGCCACACAGTCATCTCCAGCTTTCAAAATGAAAAAAGCCTCAACTAGCTCACGTGCCGTCTGGTCCCTATGACGTGCGAGCACTTTCGCATCAGACAAGCGAGGAGTACACCTACACTCACGGCAGTGCAGGGCCAAATTAGACGACGGCTGCCCATTCAAAGATCGACGGTGATCTTGCAGGCGCGCATTCAGACAGCGGCCTGTTTGTCCTATATAGTATTTACCGCACGTGAAAGGCACCTGATATACAACCCCCTTGCCACAAACCGAAGGGCTGTCCCTGTGTTTCACCTTACACTCGTGCCATTTCTGCACAGTCCCATCCACCTTCCTTTCAACAGCGGCGCATACTCTACCAAGCTTATTCTTGGCCGAAAAAACAACGTCTATATCATATCTGGCACCAACCTTCTTGAGATGATGGGAAATACCGTGCAAGAAAGGGATACTAGCGAGAGGATTCTTCTCACGTACCCTATCATTTTCGACTGAGCCTTTCAACTCAGATTTCAAGGTGACGAGAATCCTTTCACACAGGCGGCCCAAATTAGCAGTAGGATAGCGCGCTTCTCGGAGCCTGTCCAGCTGCTTATTGAAACTTTCACACAACAGGTATCCCCGCTAGTATCCCTTTCTTGCACGGTATTTCCCATCGTCTCAAGAAGGTTGGTGCCAGATATGATATAGACGTTGTTTTTTCGGCCAAGAATAAGCTTGGTAGAGTATGCGCCTCTGTTGAAAGGAAGGTGGATGGGACTGCGCAGAAATGGCATGAGTGTAAGGTGAAACACAGGGACAGCCCTTCGGTTTGTGGCAAGGGGGTTGTATATCAGGTGCCTTTCACGTGCGGTAAATACTATATAGGACAAACAGGCCGCTGTCTGAATGCGCGCCTGCAAGATCACCGTCGATCTTTGAATGGGCAGCCGTCGTCTAATTTGGCCCTGCACTGCCGTGAGTGTAGGTGTACTCCTCGCTTGTCTGATGCGAAAGTGCTCGCACGTCATAGGGACCAGACGGCACGTGAGCTAGTTGAGGCTTTTTTCATTTTGAAAGCTGGAGATGACTGTGTGGCAAAGCCTTCCCTTGCGTTAAAGGAGTACTGACATGAATTTTAAAATTTTTCGGGTTCTTGCTCTAAATGAAAGCACGGGTGTCGAGAACCCTAAAAAGAGTGTCGTGGTGCCTGGGGATGCACTGCATATATTTTTAATACCGCTTCTTTCAACCAGCAGTTTCGGTTTCAGTTTCGAGAGGGCGGCTTCATAGTGACGTGTCAAGTCTGTCCGTGACGTCACGGGCAGACTGCAACCCACGAAATATGCACCTGCTGTCCTTTGCTGTCAGTCGAACGTGGTTCATGATGAGTGAACTGTCGTCCAGTGCCTCCGACAGCGATTTCTGTGATTTAGGCTGCATGCAGAACCCAGATTTCGCAAACCAAGTGAGCTGACTTGAAACGTCATAGGACTCTCCATGCGGTGAAGCTGCCTTGCAGATGCTGGGAGATGAAAATTTTAAAATCAAACTTAAATATTTATACGTGTTTCCCGGATGCGGTGTGGGGAGAGCGTTAAGACTACATGCCAAGGAAACCAAAAACGTCCGTTTTGCTGCACTTCAAAATCGTGTCAGTACTCCTTTAACTAAGGCAGAGATAACATACCTGGATGCGCACATCTAAGGTTTTCGGTTGTGTTTGTGGTGAACATGTGGTTTGGGTTGCCTATATATTTTCGTCTTTCTAATAAAAGTTCAGTTGTTAGTATGCGCTTGTGCTGTAGCCTTTTTCGTCTAGTCTTACGTTTTTTCGCGCTCTTTGCTTTCATCATGAATTACCAACTCGCCCAACAATCAATCCTTCTTCTTTTGCGCTGCCTGTAGGAAAACGATCTACAGCAGAAATGTTGCAAAGGCTTTTTTGTGTATTTGACACTGTTTTGAAGTTTCTGTGTGAAGTAGAAAAGGCACCAAGGCACATCAAACTTGGCAAACTTTTTTTGATTTAGGCCCTGTTTGTCATTTTTTCACATTTTTCTCCTTTTGAGGACGGCATAAAGAAAGCATGGATGTAATTCGCAGTAATGTGTATTAAAATCAACAGAAAAAGTTTTCGACACAGAATTTATAGTTCGCGTTAAATTCGGCCGTAAAATTTTAAAATATTGCAGTGAGGAAAAACAGGACGCCGCGCGCCGCTTTCAAATATTTTTTTGCCGCGCTGGGAGCGTTTTTTGGAAATAAAATTTTCGGTTCCACGCGCTTTCAATGTGCCCGCATAACATAAAAAAACCAGACAAAACAAAAATATCGACTGGACATGCATGTTTGATCTCTTGTAGAATCACCCCTCAACTGAAATACACAAGACATGTAGCCTCGATAGAAGGGAGACAAGACAGAAACGAGACAAATCTCATCTCCTTTCTATGGTGGTGAAAATATCTTCAGACACTCTTCCGTTGATACCCACTCCAAAAGTTCAGGAGAGGAACGATATTTATGCATGAGCATGCCCCACTACTACAGTGAAACCTCAGTGATGCGAATCTCACGGGACTACCAAAAATATTCGTATCATCCAAAATTCGTATCAGCAGAAAGCATGAAAAATTAACATGCGACAAAAGAAAGCTGGCGTACATTTTCATTTATTGTTTTTCAGGGCCGCAGCAATGTCCGCAAGAACCCTGAACAATTGTCAGTTAAGTTTTTAGATGTCGGCAATCATACCAGTACTGATAAATATATGGCCCATACGCGCATATTTATTAATGAACCAGGTGCGTTGTGACCCGCGACAGCAGTAGCCCCTTTAAAATTTTAGTATGTTTTTTTTTTTCATGACACCAGAGTACTGCAGTAAAAGTAACGAAAGAAGCGCTTTGACGCCATGGATCAAGGCCACAAAACTACAGAACCACGGTCTTGTGTTATGATTTTGTTATCGTGGAGGTGTTGGGGATGTTTTGGGGATATTTACGACCATGCCCGCACAAGTGCAAAATCAACGGTCGTGCATGTTGACGCTGTGAGGCATGACTCCTTCACAAAGACCGTCCTGGTCTTCTTTTGGTCCTCGTCCACCTTTCATAGGATGTCTGATGCATGAGGCACGCACGTGTAAACACAGTACAACGACAGTAGCCCGCATCGACGCATTAGAAAAAGAAGCATGGCACTAATATCCTCTGCAATCTAAATGCGAAGGCACACGGAGGCACTTAAGAGCTTCAAAGATTCGGGCACACAATCTCGGAGGCCGTGACGCATCTCTGAGGGTTTATTCTGACCGTAAGAAAAGTGTTTTCTCATACCGTGATTCTGACAATTTGGCGGTGCGGCGCGCATGCCCACGCTTGCGTTCCCGCGCTCGCACGTGCTTGGTGCATCTTCCAGGACAGCACCAACAGCACCACTTCGTACCTGTGCGGTAGCATACGTTCGTATCAAACGTCACTGGGTGAAAATTGGTTCGCAACAACCGTACTCCATTGCATTGCAGGCTAATGGGCCTTGGCTGGGACCAACGAAAAATTCGTATCACCCCGAAATTCGTATCAGCTGTGATCGTATCACCAAGGTTTCACTGTATTTACACTTACGACAAATGAGATTAGACGATAGTAATGCAGCAGCAAAGGCAAATTCTGCATGAGTGGTACCATAAACAAAGCATGATTTTAGAAGCTTGGGGCAAAACAGTGCTGTGCAGAACACATGCTGAGAGCTGTCACATGCTGGCTTCTATTCTGAGCCTCTGATTACAAGGCATTCTCTTGGCAGCCAAATAGAATGTTGAACAAGATGTCAGGACCATAGTTTTGCATACTCCCACGGCCATATTGAAGTGTGTATGTGCCACGGCATAGCGACGACGATGTAACACAATTTTCAGCATGGGCCAAATGCCGCACAGATTTCACGTGTACCTGCCAGGGCATGGTGACGACAATGAAGGACACTGCTTGTTCAGTATCTATAAAGCCGGTCAATCTGTCATGCTCTCTGGTTTTTCTGGTCTCTCCTACTTTTAGAACGGCGCAACAAGGCAGATGAAAAAATGAATGATCACACGAACACAAGTGCCATCGATTGTTCGTCTTTTCGTCTGAATTGTTGCACCGTGCTAAATCTATGCATGCGTACCAACTCGCCCAACTGCCAGTGCTACTGTCCTACTTTGTCACAATATCAAGGCTGCTGAAAGCCACAAAAGTGCGGCTGTGACTTTTGAAGGCCAACCGACTCAGCAACCATATGTGACACTGTACTTTCACTGCTCTTACACTTTTCATTTTCTCACGACAGTGATGCATAACTAAATGGACTCAGAACCACTTATCCCCCCCCCCCTACCTGTTTTCCAGTTTTCTGTCCCTTTTGCCTGTATAAAACTATCAACTAGCATTTGAGGCTTTGTGTTGTGCGTCACTTTGTTTGTGT
This sequence comes from Rhipicephalus sanguineus, assembly GCF_013339695.2. Classification (NCBI taxonomy): domain Eukaryota; kingdom Metazoa; phylum Arthropoda; class Arachnida; order Ixodida; family Ixodidae; genus Rhipicephalus; species Rhipicephalus sanguineus. The sequence goes on from NC_051182.1 coordinate 147,570,689, forward strand.
CTGCCTCCGAACTTGCGCTGCCATAGTTCTTAAAGTAAGAACAAAAAATAATTTAAAGAAAGGATGGCCAGGTAATGCACCGAACCGACAAATGCCAACACCTTCCCTTCATTTGCGCTTTTTAAGCAGAGCATAACTGAACAAATGAATCGATCAGAGCTAATTGGGATTATATGATCAGTGCACAGTACCCACGGATAGGACACTCGGAGCACATGGCTGTCGGTATATGCAGCGCCGCTCGTGGGTGCTCATGGAACGAAGGTGTTGCATTGAGGTATAGAGCGAGGAGGAGAACATCGACGCAGCAGGTTTGCTCCTTCCGGTCGTCAACTAGTCGGCCTTTTAGTTCACCACACTCGCCAGCATGGCGCTGCAAGGCTTGCGTGCTTTCGTATGCCAACCGAAATGGCTCCCCAGTGCGCACCTCCTATATTGCGGCGCGAGCAGAGGACGCTCTCGTTACACGAGCTTTGGCGATGTGGAACGCACGCTGTGCAAGTAAGACACAGGATTCAGCTAAGAGATTGTGCATTACATGTGTTCGTTGACGCTACATTGGCCGCTGCTTGCAACACGATGCAGATTGGGCGTTGAACATGGGCGAAGAAAGCGGGAAGAACACAGACATTATTTCATTTCACCGTGATTTGTCACTGCGATTAACCGCGACGATAGCGGGCCCTGCACTTAAATGTTGGCAGAATAGACTGCTTACATGCACACTGTAAAGCACAATCCCTTAGTCTTGCACAGCATTCGTGCTGCATCACAAAAGCGCGTGTAACGAGAGCGCCCTCTGCTCGCGCGGCAATATAAGAGGTGCACACAGGCAAGCAATTTCGGTCGGCATATGAAAGCGCGCAAGCCTTCCAGCGCCACACTCTCAGCGTGGTGAACTACAGGCCGGCTTGTTGGCGACCGGGAGGAGCAATCCTGCTGCGTAGATGTTCTCCCCCTTGCTTTATACCCCAATGCACCACCTTGGTTCCATGAGGATCCACGAGCGGCGCTGCATATACCGGCGGCCATATGCGCTCCAAGTGTCCTATTTCAATCCGCGAGTATTGGACATTATACATGCTATGCGAGGTGTATGCGACTCCTGAGAGGTACGAGGATTATTTACATATTCGACTGCACCAATTTTCTCTCTAGCAAAGCGGCCTACCTTACCGCGTTGTATGCATGTGTCTAAAAAGAGGAAAGTAAGAAACACTGCCGTAAAATCCCGAGCAAGCGCCACCCCTACAGTGAGGGATAATCCGACAAGATTTGGAGGGGGGCCCTTGCTCGGTCATGAATCAAAATTGAAGGTGGCCGTGGATGAGCCGCTAAGAATACAAAATGCACACCCGTGCTTCTAATGAAATGCTTTATTGAATACGCATGCATTCCCTGTTTTCATTCACACTCGTTGGACAAATGAAAACAGTGAAAATGGTGGGAGGAGAGAATGGGTCGCATATTTGAAATCTCCCGAAGAAGGGGGGGGGGGCGCTTGCTCGGGATTTTACGGTAAGCAATAAGCTAGGGAGAAATGAGAAACAGTAAGCATGACAGAGCTGTGCAGGCAGCAGCATTGAATATGTGTAAGGTCACACTTTGTAACTGCGTGCAATACTTTCAATGCACTTATTATAAGGTCAAGAAGCATTAATCAATTTGACGTGCAATTTCTTGAAGTTGCTCACTATTAACATTATTACGTTTACCCAGTTCAAGTCAGTGTCTAAGCGCATAGTCAACACTTCACCATTAGTTTCAGCTTATTATACCGCTTCGCACACGAATCGCATTGCACACGAACGTGAGCACAAGGCTGCACAGTAAATGGCGTTGCAGCATTGCTTTGCTGTCTTAACAACGATGCAATGCGAGTGACGCCTGCGTCCTGCTCACTATGATGCTCATCAGACAAATCGATCATCATACGCATGCATGTTATCTCAGTTGTTACAAATTTCCTTCCGTAAAGCCGTACCGATGCGTCGTGGCTCTTTCTGCTCGTATGAGCGTAGTCATAGCGAATCGGTAGCGGGGACAATGACAATGTTTGTCACTCGCAAATGGGCATAAGGCTGCGTCTCTACAACGCCTCGTACGCGTGCGATAACACAGCCTTCCGCTGAGTTGCGTACTTTGCATAATAACATGTGCCACTTACCTTTCATACTGTCACGCAGTCGGTAGCCGGTCTCGTGTCGGTAGCCACGGGCGTCAGCCATCAGCTGAGGACATGCTGCGGAGTCCTACGAGCGCCCGTAGTACATTCCTTCGATTCCTTGAACGACTCGTACGTGACTGGCGCTCCAAAAAACGCACGACTTGCGCACGATCTTTGCACATCGCAAAAGGGAGGGCGGCACGTTCTCAGATGAAATTAATGTTCTTGAAGACGTAACGAGCTCACGAGACGCTGACACAGAACAAAAAATAAATGACATTTGGCTTTGACTGTGGATGGCTTTGGCTCGTAGAGTTGATGAAAAAAAAAAAAAAGAAAAATACGTGAGCGAGTCAAATTAAAAAGTGCACGCATGTTATTCGAAAAAAATAGTTTACAATGAAAATAATAGCTTATCTTGAAGAGCAATTTATGCAATGTAAGCCAAATAGTACTTCAGCAGATTTGCCTTTTTTGTTGTTTGCGTTTTCATAGCAGACGACAGGCTTCTAGCGCGGACAGTGCGCTTTACTTTTCCATCGGCGGTCGAAGCAGTGCTCTGCATTACTTGTATGTACAGTGCGTTCTTATTTAATCAGAGGTCGATTAAAAAATAGTAGAATTTTCACATAAGACAGCATTTTCTCTTTCAAACAGTGGCATTTCGTACGTACATTGCGTCGAAGCAAAATGAATTAACAAGCTATCGTACTCTGCTGGTGTCGCCGCTACGTACTTACGACGCTAGCACGTACATTAGAGCTCCCTGTACGGTAGAAAATCTTTGTTTATTGAGGTAATTAGCCTTTGTTCAGTGCGGAGTTAGTGATCGAGCGAGATCGCAACTAGCGCGTCTCGGAACAGTACGGAGCTTCATATCTAGATCACGCCGGGTGTTGACGACGTAGCACTGATTTAATTGGCGCGATGGTTATTAAGTAGAACACAGATATTATAGGTCGCAGCTTTTACTAAAAAAAATGAAGCCTTCGCACTGCCAAGCGCACGGGCGGTATCCAATAAAGAAAAAGAAAGAAAGAAAAGCGCGCGGGTGGTGTAGCCGGTTAACGCGCAACGCGGACAGCTTGGTAGTGCTGTTGTCTGTGGGTTCGACTCATGGTTAATTTAAACTTCTTCCTTCCGTCTTCTTTTTTTTTAATATTTTAATACACTGCTGTCTCCTAGTAATGTACTGTCTGCACACTAAAGAAAGTACAAATATACACCAACTATTACCCATTATGTTGTTCTGTTGTGGCACTGCTGTTTGCTTGAAAACGTTTCGTTTTTCACTGCAATATGGTTCAAGATATTACAAAATAAGGAATGCTACATGTGGAAGAACCAGATGAAAAATGAGGGGCACAATGTCAAGAGACCAAAAATAGGCAATATGGATTCTTTGGAAAGTCATATCTGCATGATTGAGCTAGAATAAATGAAAGTAGGTTCATTGCATAGTATATGACTTTATAAGCACCCTAATTCAGGGTGTTTCAAGAAATGTGTCCGAAAATCCTCAGAAATAAAAATATGAGATATATTCACGCTGCCTTCATAATTATTTTTTTTTGTGTGTGGTGGCAAATTAAGCTGAGCAGAGGAATAAAATTACGACAGGAATCAAAGAAATTGGGTTATTTAACTTTTTAATTAGTGGAGACAAGTGGTCCAGTCAAATGGGAAAATTGCAGCCCTTAATTCTGCGAAGAGCCTGTTGCCACCTTTTGATTTTGCGAAAGCAGCCGCTGGCAATTACTAGCGAATAATGAAATCTGACAAATTTCACAGGCGAAACCGAAACTCGGAACAGCACAACTACCTTTCCGAGATGTCCAGAATGAGCGAGCGTGTTTTACCAGCCACCGATTAATTGACTTCGCTTCGGGGTTGTGCGGATTTCGTGTGCAATTAGAGCACGTATGGTGCACTTACGTTAACAAATGCAGAACTAACACCACTGCAATCGCCGTCGTGAATAGTGACGTCATTCTGGTCGTCTGCCAGTTGCGCTCATTGGAGCTACGGTTTTGGTTTCGCCAGTGAATTTGGTTCAATTTCATTGCTCCGCAATAATTACCAGAGGCCGATTTCTCAAGATGTCAAAGCGGCAATGGTCTTTTCGCCGGAAGGACCGCAATTCTCCCTTTTGACTCGACCGCGTCTCTCCGCTAATTAAAAAGCTAATTAATTTATTTTGTTTAATTATGGCGTAATTGGTGTGTCTAGTCATTTCAAGATGTCTCCCACCACAGAAAAAGTAATTATGAAGGCAGCGAGCAAATGCTTCAGTTCCCTTATTTTTGGCGATTTTTGGACACATTTACATTCATATTTGCATCCATATATGGGAGTATACAGCAATATATGAGCCTTTATATGCATATAAATACACTCATATATGGGATTATATAGCCTTATAAGTGCTCTTATATGCATATCAGTACAGCCATATATGGCAGTACATGACCTTATGTGAAGCCGTATATGGCAGGTTATGGCAGTATATGGACTTATATGAACACTTTTATATAATTATATAAATTCATATATGGCCATATATGACTTTATATGTCCCCTTATTTGATCATATACGTCCGTATATAAAACATATATGGGCCATATCTGGCATTTTCGTAAGGGGTGTCTTTTTAAGTGAACCATTTATTTACGCTTATTATATATAATATTTTTTTTTGTTTAGGATGATACGGACGTACAAGAGAATATCATCTAGTTTCCTGGGAGGAAAACGATATGAAAAATGCACTGAATGCTTTTCAGGAGTTTCGGAGCAACACAACGTCGGGTTCTGTTTCGATTCAATGCGTGGAGTGCAAAGACTGGGCTCATGAAGACTGCGTGGGGGCCTACTGAGTGAACTTGAAGTGCTTCTACTGCAAGAACTCAAAGGATAAATTTTTTCACACTGTCTCGTTTTGCCTCACGCAGCGTCTAGTTTTGCCCCGCAGGTTAGGGCAAAATGAGACATCTGGTGCATTTTTTGTTTCTTTTTAAAATAAACTTTCGAACAGTCGCAACATCGCCATATTTATGTAGCACATACCTTGTACCCAAAAGAAAGTTCCTGTATTGATGTTTTATGGTAACGAGTGAAATAAAATAAAATATTTGCTATTTTCAAATTTTTGTCGCATTTTGCCCCGCCCTACCCTACTTCAGGTGTTGCTACAACTAGTATCAGACAGCTGTAAAAAATGCGGAGGAAGCAGCCCGAGAGCACAAATGCACAAAATATTTTCGCAGATAAATTATAATCGAATAATCGAAATACAAAGTGCACAGAAACCCATGGAAACATTTAAAGATTATCCTCTGCTGTTTCTATGTATTACTGACATTCTCGTATAAAATCTGTACGATTCATTTCTGAGAAACACATGCTATGCAGTTTATGTTAACAACGCAAAAGTACTAAACTGTTCCCAGCAAGCTGCTCTTTAGGGGTACGTTTAATCTTGCGACGTTGGAGGCACGGACATACTGGGGTGAGTTTCATTTATTTTGCACGCACTTGTTTTTTTTTTCTGCGCATGACCTTAACCCGAAATGTCAGAAAAGTTTTATTCGATTATAACACGACGATTATCACTGCTTCCTTAAACCAATTCTAAGCATCTGTGTTTAAACAAATGTGCGGGTGTTCAAAATATTGGTCTTCTGTAGAATGAACATTTGAACACAATTGTGCTAGTGATACTCCTATGTATATCCAATAATATACATTCTATTTGATTTGAAGGTTGTCAGCACCAGTAGTGATAGTGCTGTTTAGGTCTTATTTTCTAAACTATATTAGTTAACTTCTCAAAGTTGGGTAACAACTATGAATACCAAGACGCTTAGCGCCTGGTTAAGGTGAGTGATAGTTTTAATTAAAGTAAGCTCCTTAAGGATTTCAGGCAGCTGCAAAATGAAAAAAATTACAGCATATCCACGGCTGAATGATGAAGAGCTTGGGCGAAGCGCCTCAAGCAATCATGGTCTCGGGATCCGCTTCTCGTTGAGCCCGTTTCGCAGCGGCGTCCTTGGCGCACACCGTCTCGGGATCCGCCTGGCTGCCGCCAAGCGAGCGCCCGCCGCTGCGCATCGTCCATGCTCCACCAACGATCCGACACGTACGGCGACGATCCAGGAGAATGAGAGAAGCGCTCGCTCCCCGCGCATCACCGCGCAGCCCGCGCAGCAGCCAATCGGAGAGCAGCGGCACTTCCAGCGCCATCTAGTGTCGATTCACACAAGCGCCATATTGCACACAATTCTATTGGGCAAACGCCACCTAGGAAATGAGACGAGAAATGGTGATGACGACACAGATTGTGTACAGCGTCATCTAGAATATCGTCCCTGAACTGCAGTTTGTATGTACTTCTATGAGACAGCGTCATCTATTATACTGTTCGGGAGATACTGCCGGTTACGCCGGACTCGTGACAAGGTTAGACTAAGAGGAGCTACGCCCCTAAAATGGAGGATACCACAGAATACTGGATGGAAGGACCGTGAACCTGGAAAGCCCATGTGTCCAGGCAACGTGTACAAATAGAACATTGATGGTAGTAGGGTGGGTGTCATTGTTAATAGATTTAAAACAATGTGTAGTAAGTGGTAGGTAGCTAATATCGTCTGAAGCGTCACATAATGCAATTATCTTGACTGGATCTGTTGAGGAAGTGGCACGAATATGCCTAATAATGGCGCTAAAACCATAAATATGTAAAATAGTCAGTTTCACCGCAAGGGCGAAGCAATGAATGCGATAGCAACAAATTGTAGTGTTACACGAAGTGAGGCTGGCAGCTAACTGTTTTGTATCCGATCTCGCGTAACTACAAAACGCTGGTGTAAGAGGATACGGCCGCTCCAGGGAGCGATGCTCTTCGCATAGTCACATCGCGTTGAGCCTGCAGCACGTAGAAGGGTACACGAGCCGCCCGCTGTGATGGCTCTCGAGATAGCGCGCGCGCCGGCGATCGCCACCACGCCCTTAGATTCAAAGTTCAAAGGTGCTCTTCGCGACGCGACACTCCCCCCCCCCCCCCCCCCCCCACGCGTCTTTTAAGGCTAGTTAAAGAAGGCCGGGCGTTTCATGTCTGTTTCGACCGCAGGCCTCCCTCGAGCGGGGTGATCTTATCGCATGCACTCTCCGAGCGATGGGCCGGCTTGTTTAAACTCTGCTTCGGTCGCGTTCATCTCTCCCGCTCGAGCGCTTTTACCCGTGGTAGAACATACAATGCGCGGGGAGATCTTATCAATTTGGACTTCATACCGGAAGGATATGACGGCGACGGCGACGGCAAAAACCCGTCGAGACTGTCCATATAATTGCTATCGCAATAAAATTATCTGTAGGATAGCATGTGTAGCGCTAGAAACGAGCAATACACATCTCAGTGTGTTTCACAAAGTCTGCGCGTGGCCCATTTTATGTCACGCGGTCACGCTATGTCAAGTACGCGATGTCAGGTTTTCAGGTATGACATGGCTCCTAGTGCTCTCAAATGTATGTGTGTAAATGCATATTTGTAAATTGAGCCGGAAAAGTATTTTTTTTTTTTGACATGAACGCATTTTTCAGATCGCCTCGTGTATTGTTGAGAGGAGTGAACAAATGACATGGGATAATGAAGCTAAGGCAAGCATTTGTGAATATTTGATGTTGTAACAGAAAAAAATGTAGAAAAGATAGTATAATATAACCTCGTTATAACGACGTTATAATGCTATTGCGAGCGTCGCCCCAATATCGGCTATAACAAAGAAATGTTTGGTTTGCGCGAGGGCAAAATTCAAATGGTTGCATGAACAGCAAAATAATGTTTGAAAGACAAATCACAATCAGATTTTGTTAATACAGTTGTGACGTTAAACATTTGCTGAATATAATGGTCACATTCTGCTGTAAATAAATGAGAACGCCGGCCTGTTGGTCCAAGAAACTTTGTTCTATTGTAACTTTAACATCTGATGTTTCGGTCTGTTTAGTTTGAAATGCTAGAGGGAGACAGGTAATTATTAAAAGATTAACTCGCTTATAATAGAGTTGAAGCCTAGAAAAACCTGTTTTTCATCATCTTCAGCTCTATACGGCCTCGTGGCGCCATCAGTCAGAAAACACAGTAACCGGAAGCCCCGTACGAGTTTGGAGCACACTAAAAGAACGTGGTTTTTGTTGTGATATCTGCTTTCCAATACACGCCAGAGTGGCTTTGGTAACAATCGTCTGAAGGTTGATTAACTCGGGGAATGTTCCATCAATTAACGCAGAATTATGGACATGGTGTTCTCATTTCAAGGGACGTTAAAGTGAAACAATGAATGGGTTTAGATTGGTAAATTGCATTCTGAGAACTCTAATGTCGTTAATTTCAACATGATAGTTTAATTAAAAGAGGAAGTAATCAAGGTCAAAGGGTCATTTTTTTTTAATTTCACGCCGAAATGTCCGCGCGTGACGTCACCGATTTCACAGTGTTGTGTTGTTTCTTGTTTTGGCAACATTAGCTCAACGAAATTTCCTGAAACTTGGTATGTTAATTCTATGGCCCATACCGAGGATAATGTATTATATTTTTACTGATTAGTAGACGCCGTCCAAAGCTGGGACGTCACGGCGTTTCGTGCGGCAATTTCAAGGTGTTTCGCGATCCGTGTTTTCCTTTTGCGCACTTTCTCGCTTAGCAAGCGTCTTCTCGTGGGAAGCGTGGTGATTAGGAATTATGAAAGAGCAATTTCCTGATATGAGAAAAATCGTTTTTCTCTGTAGTGTCCCTTTAATATATGGATTGATTTGCTACTACCGTATTTATACACTGCTAGGCAATGGAAACGCGATACTCGGAGCGCGTGGCTGCTGGCAGTGAGGGCGACTGTGAACGCGAAAGCGTTCGTGACACGACGTGACTGGATCCCGTAGATGGCCATTTAGTCTGTGGTTCTCGGCGGCGCCGGCGGAGCGCTGCTTGCCGTGGCTTCAAAACACAACGCTCACGCGCCTCTCCACGCGAAGCAGCTAGAACTGGCGGGCATCCATGCTGGCGGACGAGCGTTACGGAGCGTCGCAGCGCTCCGCCGGTGCCTTCGAGAACCACAAACTGAACGACTCTCTACCGGAGGCAGTCACCATGCGTCACGAGTAGTCACGAGCGCTCTCGCCCTCATCGTGACCCTCACCGCCAGAAGCCACACGCTTCGAATGTTGTGTTTCAATAACTGAGCACTGTGCAGCCTTTGTCGCTTGTATTTGTAAAGCGAAAGCCTTAGATGCCTCATCAAACGCGAAAACTGGCGGTCGGTGTCCAGCGGCGTCGGGGACAGCACGAGTGATGCAAAAGATCGTCATCACGGGATGGCGTCACAGTTCGGCAAAATTTGTGGTGTTATTATGGCGTCATCATGACGTCACGTGACGTAACGTCACGTGATGACGTCATCACATGACATCGTAGCTTGGTCAAAGGTGGGCCGATCACGGAGGCAGTGCAAAACCAGCTGAGGTGCCTCCGATCCCTGAGGCAGTGTAGAACCACGTTAGGTGCAGAAAGCTTTCGGAGGGTGGCGGGGCAGCATCAATATATCGACTGAGAATAAAAAGATGGCTTTCGCGTTCGAGTCGTCTTAGGTTAATGCATAAGTGCCGATTGTTTTGTTTGGCACATTTGTGTTTGTGCTCTTACTTCTTTTGAATTTTTTTTATTATGCCCCACCCCATTTTTCATCTGTCTTTCAGTGGATAAATAAATAAAATGGAACTAACCGTGTTAGGTGTGCGCAGGCCAACTTCTTTAGTTTTTACTTTTCTTTCACTTTCCGCTTTCACCTAGCGCAGCGTTGGGTAACCTCATTGCCTTTTCTTTACTCTTTGTTTCTTTGTCTATGAAAGTCGACCTCAACATCTTTTATTCTTCTGTGCCAGCTGTTCGATCATCAGTGAAATATAAAATACACTATTTTATACGTCGAAACACTCAGCGAGCTATACAATCTCGTCGTATTTTCCTTCTGAATGCTTTCACGCGAGGTTCGCACGTGTGCGGAAAGAATGCATGCTTTCCGCCTGTGAGTCAAGTACTCCTTTCAAATATAAGCCAACGACGGTAACGGGGTCATAATTCACGCGGCACACAGTGCATACGTTGACTACTGGGCTTAACAATGAGGGTCAACTTACTTGGAGTCACTGGTATTGTTAAAATTTGTGCATAATAGTGGAGCTGAGCCGTGCTTTTATCGAAATCGGTCCGAAACAGTACATTAGAAATCGCGAAATAATTCTATGCACAAACGCTTTCTAGCAGTCTGCGTTGGTGCGCTTTACTGAGTCCACGGTACCATGGGCGGAGTCATCTCTTGGCTGAGGGGTGATGAAGACGAGGGTAGGTGTCGTAGCCATTACGGAATGCCAAGAAATCCTAATGTTGTAAAGCGCGTTATGTACTGTAACAAAATTGTACTCTCAGACTGCTAAATTCCGCACAAGGAGCATTGTATAGAAGTACACGTTGCTGGGCTAGTAGGTTCATGTTCAAGTACACTCGACCCCTTCCCTCGTGATTTCCTTGCGCAAAAACAGCCGTACTTTTGTCGCTCGTACTTGAACAAGGAGCATTGACAGCGTTTTAGGCGGTTGTGTTCAGCATATTCCCGAGTTCCGCATACAGGTTCCTGTGGCTACGTTTCAGTTTAACCACGCTGGCGAACTGGCAATATGTTAGGGCTGTGGGACGTCTGTTATGGAAACAGAGCGTTTGTTAAAGCATTATCTTTCTCACTGTAAGCGTTTGTCTTGTCTCCGCAGACATATTTATCGACTTCTGTAGGATGACTTCATGGCTTATTGCTTATTTGAGGCTTTTAGTTTACCTTTAGCCATTATCATCTGTTTGTTACCCTTTTTATTTATCCTCCTAGTGTATATGTGTGTTTTCTGTTACCCTTTTTCTTCTTCAATAATCAGTTAAGATTTCTGCTTTGTTGACTTTACTACCATTATCGTAACTACCTTTATTTACTACCTAGGTTAGGACGGTTGGGACAAAGAGTTGTTACGTTTTGTTTAGCAACCATAACTACTTACTATTTTGAAGGGCGTTCTTTTTTTTTGGGGGGGGGGGGGGGGGGTTCACACTATATGAATGTTCACGTGTGTCTGTACGTGTGCGTGCATTTATGCACATTCAAAAAAGAAAAACTTCAAGAAAGTTTGAACCCCCTCGAACACCACCCACCCCTATGGCAGCGCCAGTGCCCTGTTTGAGTGCTGTTTCTTAGGTTCGGCGGCGAGAGCCGACGTGGCTCAGGGCATTGCCGTGTGCATCTGTGCGGCGTCTGAGTGGGCTGGCTTCCATTTCGACTTTCACGCGCGTCATCGCAGGGCGACACGATATCGCCTTGCGTGAGCGATTCTGGGACATATTAACGCCCGCGCCATATTTCCGGACCATTTTAAATGTTTGTAATGGGTGAACGCGCAACAACGCTGTCAACGCCTTCTGTGCTGAGGACAGGCGCGGCCATTGTCCCAGGACCCGTTCTTCCGACAAAGGGCGATTGTGAGGTCTATCTAACGCATTGGAAAGTCGTTTTCTTGACGCACTGAAACGGGGACATTAATCGAGAAGATGGACAATTGTTTCTACGCAGCTGCAGTTATCGCATGTAGAGTTGTTGGCCACTACAATCCGATAGGAGCAGGTATCCGTGAAGGCTACGCCAAGCCACAGGCGGCACAGAAAGTTCTAGCTTTAGAACTACAGCAGGCGTCTGGTGCCCTTTTAATGAGTCGTATGTGGTAAACAGTTCGTTTTGCGATACAAGCTGCAAATGTATGATGTTGTGCCTTTACTTAACTACCTGGTGTTCAGCTGATGATGCGCGAATTTTTCCTCAATAACTTTGCCAGGCACCATTTTGCCGCATTCCCTAATCAGCCTCATTTGCGACAATTAGTTGCAACAGCTGAAATAGCGCCATTTGTTACCAGCAGCCCTTAAGGTGCCTGTTCAAGATGAAAAATCTAAGTGGTATTCGTAGCAAAAAAACAATGTAATGTCTCAACGGGCTGTGTATTTAATCACGCATTAAGTTATCTTGTCTTCACAGAAACGAATGCCGCTGTAATTTCTAAACAAATATTGCGTCCAAAACTCTCAAAAGTTCACAAAAAGCGACAACATTACTAGATTTATTATTTGTCCTTATTTATTACAGTATTTCTTGAGGAAGACGAAACCTTTGCTACGGAGAACGTCACCGTTGTGCGAGGTACGTAACGTAGCTAGATTCAGTCGTATTATTTAACGTCTCCGTGAGACCAGGGGTGCTATGCAGGATGGCCCGAGCTTCTCGGGCACACGAGTTTGCTCCGAGCTTGCATTACGGTGGTCATGACAGGAAGACAGTGCGGAGCACGCGATAGCAGCGTTGATAAAAACGGCTACAAGAACGAGAATGGCGTCACAAGCGCATGTGCGGCATTTGCGGCGGTTTTCAAAGGAACACCGCGTGCGAACGCGTCAGCGCCGCCACTCAGTCAACATTTTGACAGTGCAGCGACGTCAGCGTGAATGTCGCGCTATCTTTTTTGCCAACTGATGATCGCGCCACCCACGGGCGTGTTCGTGGGCGTTTGTCCTCTTTCGGAAAATTCTTTCGTTCCACCTGCAGCATGGAAATTTCCACTCTCGAAGGCAACAAGGGCGCACGCGCAGCACTCTGGTGCAGCTCGTTTCGCTTCTCTCGAATATTACAGATAAATAAACGGACAGGTTACTGCTATACTTACATTACACGTCTGAAGTTTTTTTCTGTAGTAGCGAATCGGTAGAAACAATGCTTCCACAAACAAGTAAATAGTAAACAAGTAAATAGTTCTCGCCGAAAATCCCACCAGGGGCGCTTGCTTCATAGCTGTGAGTGGTACGTCATGAGAGCGGTGAAAGTGAATGCGAGAAATCGTAACCACGTGATGATATAACCTTTAGTTCTTCGTGCGTGTGTGCATAGTCTGTGCGATTAGGCTCATAGATGAATCGTGTCGCTCGCTGGCGTTGCGTCGTGAGCACTGTTCCTCGGCAAGAGGAAACGCGGTGGGCGGACCCGCTCTTCGCCGCGGGCGTCTGTCAATCAAATTGATTGACGCGCGAACTCGGCCACAAACTCGTTGATTCTGAAAAGGCCCCAGTTCAACTCGTAACTGTCATAGTGCCGGTGTGCTTGTCAAGTGTTTTATGCGGTGGACGCTACTCAGCAGCTTCTTTGCATATAAAATAATTTGGTCAGCTTGCACTACTTGTGCGAAGGCTGGAGCCATCGGAGGAGCTTGTGGTCACCTAGCTTCTTCCAGCTTTTTACGTGGCTCGTCTACTCAGTATGCTTGGTCTGCTTCGGAGTAATGACCGTGTCAGCAGTTCGTTCTCAATATTGGTGCTACTGATTAGGAAGGTCTTAACTAACATGATATTGAATGTCCTTTCTTAATTGTTAATGTTTTAATTACCACGATATTAATCACCCAGGTTTAATTCGCAAGGTCCTGAATAGCACGGAGGTAATTAGCATAATTCTAATTAGCACGAGCCTAATTAACACGGCTTCAGTGAGTAAGGTCTTCGTTATCTTGGTTTTAAGTACACGCTCCTAATTAGCGCCGTGTTAATTAGCACTAATTGTCGATGTTTTAATTGCAGCGGCATTAATGACTCAGGTTTATTTTGCTAGGTCCTGAATAGTACAGAGGTAATTAGCATAATTCTAATCAGCACGATGCTAATTAACACGTTCCTAATTAGCGCCGTGTTAGTTAACATTAATTTATAGTGTCTTAATTACCACGGCATTAATTACTCAGGATTATTTCGCAAGGTCCTGAATAGTACAGACGTAATTAGCATAATCCTAATTAGCACGACCCTAATTAACACGATCTCGGTGGGTAAGGTCTTTATTATCTTGGTTTTAATTACACGCTCCTAATTAGCGTCGTGTTAGTTACCATGCTAACACCTAGCTTTACACGACTTCATTAGCATGGTCTTAGTAAGACGTGGCTTAGTTAGCTAGGCCTTCGCATGATTTGCTCTAATCAGCTTCGTCATAGAGCGCCCTGACTTAGCTAGGTATACCGCCCAGCCAATTAGCTAATCAGCCGGGCGCACGTGCTCTGGGAGCGAGCAGACGATGAAGAAGAGAACGACGAGGGCGCGCGCCGGCCGAGCAATGCGCTAGAATGTACAGGCCGACCATGGTGATTATACACGTGGCCTCGGCGATTAGCTCTAGCCGCCGTGTTATAAGGCGCTCGGTCGGAACTAATCTCAGAGGACACGGTACTGATTATCCTAAAGGATACTTAGTGCAGACATTAAACGCTTGAAAATGAGTTCAAACGGCCCGCGCACACATAAAAAATATAGTTAGTAGAGCTTTCTGCCACTTTTCTTGCGTGGGTGCACTTCTGCACTCAGTGGAACGACAAACAAATGAAAGAAGTTTGACGACACCACCCAACATTCTCGACCGCCCTTGACGTGACGCCGCGTTCCATCGTAACCAGTGGAACGGAACGCGCGCTGAGGGATGGATTTCACCTTCTCGTACTATTAGCTCGTTCAAAAGGGGGTGTCGCCAGAGCTCGGAAAGATCCCGAGTTTCGCCAAACTCGGGCCATCCTGCATAGCACCCCTGAGCATAATTCACGGAACTTGAATGTATTTTTCTGCCAAGTTGTATATGTTTTAAGTTCGTGCTAATGATTGTAGCTCACCCACTTGGTTCGTAATGAATAACTCTGAACAAAGGGGACAGCTGGCATGGACAGACAAATTTTGCCAGCTCATCACGCATCGAAGTCTGTCATACGGGCAAGGCCCAATTCCCAAACTATGTTAAACATGTTGACACATTAGTCACAAACATTAGGACGCGAAAACGAGCTCTCACTGCGCCGTCTCTTACAACGGGCATCTAGGGTGCGCGCGCGCCTGCTCGGCAGACCCGCGCTCGTGGCCGCTGCAGTGACCAAATAATTTCAAAATTAACGTCTTCAGTGCCGGCGACACCTTTTTCGGTACCTGCTGGCCTTTTAATAAAAAGAAATTCAATCCTGCCTGCATTTTATACACTTGCTGGGCAAGAAGTCGGAATTGCCAATCCTTGCCTAAGGGTCTCATTGGAGGGGCCGTAACGATTAGTGAAACGACATTATGCAACATGTTTTCAATGATTGTGAAAACTGATGTGGAGGAGAATAAGTGGACAAAGTTTAAGAAATATAAAAAATGGGTTTTTTTATTGTTGTCAGAAGTTTCCATTGTTCGGTGTTTTCTTGAACTTAGCCCGATCATATCTCTTTACTGAAAAGTTATATAAATATAAGATTCGGCAGTTTGGTAGATAAGCATGCGAAGAACGTAATGCGGAATTTTTCTCTCTCTGGCACAAGGCTTTTTTGAGATAAAGGCATTCAAAGTAAAGAAAATAACGTTTCCTGGGCCAATTTTGAGGTTTTTCATAAAAACATCTACACTACACATAAAAACTAAAAATACCTCAGCAGAAGCCAAAACATGCATATATTTAGTTAAATAAATTTCAGCTACCTAACTTAATATATTTTGTGCAATTCATAACGAAAGTTGGCCAAAACAGCACAGCGGATGAGCGCTCCACTCCACCTCTTCGTCATTATTGATTTCCTCTGCTTCGAAAAAATTTTTGGCGGCAAAACAAATTGCGGATCTCTTCTTTCCACTCATCAAGCTATAATATATAAAATTTTGAAATAAATTTAAGAGGTCGACCAGCCATCGTTTGTTCGATCTTACGTGGAATCACCCAGAAATAGAAAAATGGACAGTCATAAAGAGAATAGACAGAGAAAAAGATAGAAAGACAGAGAAAGACATAGACAGAGAGAGGAAGAGATAGGAAGAAACAGACACAAGAAGAGATAGAAAAGCACAGAGCAAGACGGAAAGAGAAAGAAAGAAATAACTAAGAGTTAAACAAAGAAAAAGAGAGAAAAAAACACAGGGAAGGAGAAAGAAATAGAAAGAAAGAGGAAGTGATGAATACAGAGAGAGGCAGAATGAAACAAATAGAGATAGATAGAAAGAAATAGAAACAGATACTAAAATAGATAGAAGAAACATGGAGAAATATTAATAAAGAGAAGAAGGAAGAATTATAAAAATAAATAAAAGCAAGGAAGGCCACCCAGCTCGGCTTTTCCTTCAGGATTGGGACCGCTAGAGCGAAGCTGCCATAATTTTTTTCTTACATTGTAGGGATAGTAAATTTGAAGCAGCTAAATCTAATCCACTGAAGTGGCGCAGTGTTCCTATAGGGGTCTTTTACTTAATGCAATAAATATTCGACGAGAGATCATGTCTAGCGTCCACGTAATTCACGGAACTACCTGGTTTATTCACACTTTCGCTCAGCACTAAATAATAACGTAAAATTAGAGCGTAAGCGTACCGAGATTCTTCGGCAGCAGTCTAAATGCAAACGTTAAATTTCAGGTATATGTCTTTTTAACGACAGAAACATTACCGACCGACACACCATAAGAATGAGAATTCCCTGTGTTGAAGCAACATGTTGGGCTCCTTCAAAGGTGGTGTTCCTTAACAAGTGAGTACCAACGTCGTAAAGATTTCTGA
Source organism: Rhipicephalus sanguineus (assembly GCF_013339695.2). Taxonomy (NCBI): domain Eukaryota; kingdom Metazoa; phylum Arthropoda; class Arachnida; order Ixodida; family Ixodidae; genus Rhipicephalus; species Rhipicephalus sanguineus. The sequence continues at coordinate 147,587,540 of NC_051182.1, forward strand.
GGCGTGTTATTAGGTGTACGAAAAAACAAACATTTCAAAAAATTCACATCGCAGTGTCCATTGCCATCGGTTCATAAAACATTGTGCAGAAACCATTAAATATTATTACCGATGCGTGAGAATAGGTGTACACTTCAAAAACGCGAATTTCTCCATTAAGATGTGTTCTCCATTAAGATTAAGCCGCCATTAAGCATGGCGGCTTATGTTTGTCGCAATGGGAAAAATCGGAAGCGCTTGTTTTTTAGCAGATAATACTGTAGGGAGCAGACAAAGTCCAATGGCGATAGCGCCGCCCCGCACGTCGTATGTTCTATGTGCGAGTGAAAGCGTGCGTCGACAGCCGACGATGACGGCTCTGTTGGAGAGGGAATGCGCTAGCCGTCTTTCGTCGCGCAAAAGGCCCATCGGGGTCCCGAAAGCGAGGAGGGTGGAGGGAGAGGGGACTGCTTACCTTGACCGGCCGGGCAGGGCCGCGCGTGCCCTAACTTGAGAGGGATTAGCAGGCGACTCATGCATTCGTGCGTGCCCTGTTCTTAGTGCTCGCTTTGCATCGAAGGGATAAACAACACGACAGTGACTTCTGCTGCTACAGCCGCCGCACTTCCTCAAGCGAGCGGTTTCTTGAGTTACGCCAGCTCGGATGCTAAAGAAGTTGGTTTGGCACAGAGTCGGAATTGTGGCATTTTTTAGTAGCCGAAATGCGTGTTATTTTCTCAGGAGCGTCAATTTCATCTCTACGCGCGTAATCACGGTGGATATTTTAAAAAAAAAACATCAGGCTGATGTTGCATCCATTTCATATAAATACATATTTTATTTGCAGGTGCCCCTCGGTCAATTCAGGGGAAGGACGAATCTGCCGAATGACATATGGAGTGCACGATGTATACCCTTCATGTTGCGACGTATGTCGCTAACGTTTGTTAATATACTTATTAAATTGCGCAGAATAAGGCGTTCGTACAAAGACACTGGTTGACAGAAATGTGACAGTCACAGTGTTTACTTCTGAGCACAATAAAATGGTTCTCATCAGATATCTCCTGAACAACCTGGATTGTTAATAGTATATCAACTTACTTGAAAAAATGATGATATAAATAGGCGCAATCAGCACTCCCTCATACACGAACACATCCACATAGGCGTATACGCATTACCACTCCCCACATATGCGCCTATTTACTTCATCATGACAACTTTTCAACAACTTATCAACCGCAAATTCTGCTTACTTGACAAAGAACAGCTACCATGAGGCCACAAAATTAAAGCATCCTTAATGTGGCTAACTTCGAAGTATCTGAGGCAGAGCTTTTGCAAAACAATGTTTTAAGATTTCTTGACGTGGCTGCCTTAAAAATGTTTCAGGTTCTTTCTAATGATCTATGACATCTACACGGTAACCGAAAAATGCTGTAACACACTTCGAATTTTATTTCATTTTAGTAAGTTGTGCACATATCGTTGCAGAGACATTATTCAAATTGTGATCATTGCCCTTTTTTTACTGTTCTTGGTGTTCTCTATTGTGTAACGAAAAAATGTCTCTCGAGAGTTGCGCCACACTTTCGTTGCTGACCGGAAGCAGGGTACGACGATTCCAGAGATTGCAAAGAATCTCAGATTGTAGCGTGTTCGAGTCTAACAAGTCGTTGAACGGCTTCCAGAGTCAGGAAACATCAACGACCGGCAGCGAAGCGGCAATTCATCGAATTGCTCAAACATTCTCTGTAAAAACATGGGACATACTGCCTACAAAATACATCCCGGCTTTTTTCAAATTTTCAGGAGGGTTTTCAAGCCTGTATCAAAGCGCAAAGTAGACATTTTGGAACTGAAATTTCAGTTGTCGTACAGAATTGAATGACCTTTTTGAATAACATAAAGCGTGTCTCATTTTTCTCATTTGTTTCAGAGTTGTGCTTGTTTAGAAGGTGCTCTATTTTACGGTCACCCTGTAATCTGCACAGCGTTGTCTTAAGGTGAGCGCTGCGAAATGCGCCTACCAGAGTGCGTTACCGGGGCGCATGTCAATTTTCTTGTCATTACGTGGCAGCCTTGGTGATTTCCAAAACCAGGCAATACCTCTATATCCAAGAGCGCGGCCTTTAGGGGGAGTAATTTAGTTCCCCTAATATCACTTGGTCAGTAACACGTTCGTCGTCTCAATATTAACGCGATAGTCTTAAAGAGCTCGTTTCGCAGAAATTCCGGCGTCGGCGTCGGCGTCGTTGGTTGTGAGCTAAAAATCGAGAAAGATGCAAATAAAATAATTAAAATCTTTGGTTCGAATGAGAATCGAACCCAGGCCTTTTGCGTGGCAAGCAGGTGTTATACCACAGAGCGAGGCCATTCCTTGAAAGTGGTTCGGAGAAAAACGCTATGTCACGTGGTATCATAATATCTGGGGTTTTACGTCTCATAACCACGATATGATTATCAGGAACGCGGTAGTGGGGGGCTCCCGAAATTTTGATCATTTGATGTTCTTTAACGTGCAATGACATCCCACAGTTCACGGGCCTCTACCATTTCGCCTCCACCGAAATGCGACCGCCGCGGTCGGAATGGAACCCGCGACCTTCGGGTCAGCAGCCGAGCACCGTAACCACCGATCCACCGTGGCAGAAATGTCACAGTTTCCACGCACAACAAGAAGGAGGGAATATGGTGAAGGATAGCAGAACCATGTATACTATAGCATACCCATGCGTAGTATAGTATAGCAAGTGGTGGTAAAAGAAACTGAGGTTGAGGAGTTATGTGAGGCTGAGGAGGATAGAACGGAGGAGGGGAGGGTAAAGCATGGCATATACCCGTCTCTAGTACATTATAGCAAGAGGTAGGAAAGGGAAGTGAGGGTGAGGAGGAGGGAAAGGAGGAGGAGAGAAAGGAGGAAGGAAGGCTGCGCCACTGTATCACAATTTAAGGTTTCCTTTCCCGCCATGGACGCCGAGCAGGCTGTACGTTTGGAACACCAGAGCGTGCCTGCCCGTGTACTTCGGCATCGCCCAAGGGCAGGTCAATCACTGCTCCGTACTTCCGACAGCTTTCACGTTAAGTCCAACCGCGTAGCCGCCACGATGGCCTAGTGGTAATGGTGCTCGACTGCTGACCCGCAGGTCGCGGGATCGAATCCCAGCCGCGGCGGCCGCATTTTTGGTGGAGGTTAAAATGCTTCAGAACCATGTGCGTAGACTCAGGTGCACGTTAAAGAACCCCACGTGCGCGAAATTTCCGGAGCCCTCCACTACGGCGTCTTTCGTAATCACGTCGTGGTTTTGGGACGTTAAAGCCAAACAATTATGATTGAGTTCAACTGCATACATTCGTATTCGTTCAACCGTATCCCCTGATATTCATTCCAAACGCGTTTATTGGCGTCACCGCAACTGCATAATTCCGTTTTCGCGGTCGATATTTTCAGAGTTTTAGAGTCTGCTAAAGCTGGAATATATCGACAAAATATGAACGCACTCGGTTTGACGTCACTTCAACAGAGAAAGTAAAGCAGTGTAAAAGAAGGGAGAATATACAATGTCTTCGAATAGCCGTGGTTTAGTAACTTGCATTATATGTTTAAACCACGAATACACATTTTCCAGCTGTAGAGTGTTCACGCCATATCAACATGAGGATGTTTGATCAGGTCTCTCACGCTAAAACACTTCCTGCAGGAACGCCTAACTCAATGGTGCCAAATGCCTTCTTTCCTAATATCACGGATGTCACTCGCTTCCATCGTTTGTAAAATGACAGCATAGTAAAATAATAATAACTGACAGAACATCTGCATGTGTGCGTGCGCTAATTTTTACATTAGGCAATACTTTCAGGACAGGCCCAGAAATAAACTTATGGCCGAAGGGTCGATTTAATAACAAAACTTTGAACATTGATACAGTGTACGTATTCGCAAAAGCTACTTACATTAGAATTTTACATACGATAGATTTTCAGCGAATTCTCGTGCTTGGCATATGAGAACAGAACGCAGCAAGCCAATGGCATGGTGCAGTCACGAAATAAAGGTTTTGCGATTTTGACCCAAAGACTTCTTATACTGTGGCCAGTGGCGGTTCCATTTCCTCAATCAGAATTAAACAGAAAACGAGACTTCTCCACCACTCACTCAGCAACGTGGACTCCGAAAGGAAATCATTGGGACCTCTGTACGAAAGTTTCAATCTTCCTCCTATGAAGAACGTTTATGGCCAGCGTTTGCTGCTATTTTTTTGGGTGCGACACTTCTTGCACCACTTCTTGCAACACCATGCAACTCTTCTCGAGCGTGGTCAGAAAACGATACCGAATGGTAGTTGAGGTTCCTGAGAACGGGTGAGCCAAACATTATAGCTCAGCACGCGGCCTGGAGTTTACAATTAATTTTCAAAATCAGCGAGAAATTGCTTACTCTTCTCTCGGCAAATGATGCCACAGTTCAAAATGACCGCTTTAGAAACGCAAAGCCCTCGGCCACTGGCTGATCTGAGCATCTTGAGCTGCAAAGTTACCGCAGTCGCTGAGTGATGCCGTGACGTTCTCGCGCTGCTCTCAATAGTGCTAGAATTACACACAGTATAGAATTACACCAGCGCGCTCGCGATCCCACTGGAGGTAAGCCACGCGCTCAAAAAAAAAAAAAAAAAAGAAAGAAAATGCTCAAGCGTGTGATAAATCCCTGTATCTCCACTCGCGCCTGTCAGATTCTAAAAATTTTTGCGGCAGTCGATTCGTAAGGCAAAATACTTCAATGAAGCCATTCGATGATTATTTGGAAAAGTGATGCAGGGCCCTTTTAAGTTTAGAATAACCTACTGGTAGAAATAAAAAAATTAAAAAGCTGAATAACTTTTCAACCGTGCTTGAAGAATACCTTCTTAGCCTGAACAAAGCTCCCTAATGGGAACGATCGTGATATATCGCTTTTACTTCTGACGTTTTTTTTATTATGTAATTAGCTCATATAGCTAACACATATAGCTTTACAATGTATTGGTTCAAAGTAATGCGAACATGCAGACTAATGCGAGTCACGTTTGAAATCAGCGCACCACCCGAAGAACAGGCTGGAAGGAAGGCGAGTACAAAGAGCTGAATCGTCGTTGCCCCATTGACCTCCCTCGTATGCATAGTGCGCCAATTTTAATCAATGCTGGACATATATCATGTACAGCGCACGCCACTACGCAATGTCTCACGTTTTCTGCAATTGTCGCAACTTTGGTTCTATCGCAATAAACAGCGCAGAAAAAAAGAGACGAGGGATACAAAAAGGATTGACAAGAACAAGTGCAGATTGTCAACTGAGCTTTTAATAAGCAAAGACGACATATAGATAAATCATACGACCGTACAGTTGACAAATATTGTTGATTAGACGAGTTGATTCATCATATCCTTGCATTGATTTAGCTCAAGTCAGTATGAGCGTGAAGAAAAGGGACGTAAGCAAAGGAGGAAGAAAGACAGGCAACAGGATGAGCGCTAAACTTCCATTTGATGTCCATTCCAAAACACAATTTCCCATCATATGGCCCTCTCACAAACACGGGACACAGCACACGAGACACAACACTCGTGACGAAAAAAAAAAAAAGAAGGCAGTAAAAATCCAAAACAAATCACTCAACTTGCACAAAGAAATTATACGACAGCAGTTCACTGGACGCTACTCGGACATTTGATCTATTCGCGATCTTCTTCAGATGGTGACACGAAGAAAAGTAAGCCTGAATTATCTATCACTGCATTGAAGGACACCTGAAGTAACAGATGACTTACTGCAAGAGTCACAACAGCTGTGCGCTGTGGTGATTTCATTACCATCGCTAATTAAGGAGAGATTACTGAGAAGACTATTTGGGACATCATTCTCATAAACGTAGAATAATAAAATGTCGTGCTTAACACTGCACAACGTGTCTCTTCTCTGGTAGATTAACAAGCGAATCTCAAATGTCGCAGACTGGCTGGTATATCGGCTGATATAATACAGCGTAGATATGCGATGTCAGCAAGACATATAGGGTTGGATGACTTACTCTTTCGAGCACCTTTCCATCATAGATAATTAATGTTATATTTTTATTACGGTACTTCCGTACACTTGTACACATACGGTATGTCGTCACCATTATTCTATAAACGAGCACTGCCTTTGTAAGTACGTCTCTGTATCGACGTGTCACGGTGCGCCATCGCTTCAACTGCTGCTTGTGTTCGACCCGCGATTCGGCCACATTTGGTGAACCGTGCGGCGCATAAAGATAGAAACTCCGTGAATTTAAGGATCTGTCCTGCGTGGGGCATCATAGTTAATAACGCATGAAATTACGCGCATCATAAGATGACAACAAAACAGCTGTGTACATAGTATGTGTCTTTCAAAAATTGACTCGCCCAACGTGCAGCGATTTACAATTAACGTATGTCGATTAATGAGTTGATAAAACCATCACTTCGCATTATTCCAATGCATTCGTCTAAGCTGTAAGAGTAGGCGCTGAGTAGGCTAAGTGACTGGTTTGCTTCGACAAATCTGTGCCCTACACCACAACAGCCGTAGTTGCATGTCTGTCTATATCTATCGCCTTACACACACACACACACACACACACACACACACACACACACACACACACACACACACACACACACACACACACACACATATATATATATATATATATATATAGTTACAAAGATCCAAAGGTACACGCCGTTATTTACAAAGAAATGTAAGTATAATTACGAGCCTGAATTGCTAAACATCACGTTAATGCACCAATTGTTCTACCATGGATTTACCTAAAGTTGCAGAAGGTAAGGAGTTTTGTTTGTAGGCATCTGTAAAAGTTCTGAAAACATTAAATGAGACATATATATATATATATATATATATATATATATATATATATATATATATATATATATATATATATATGTGTGTGTGTGTGTGTGTGTGTGTGTGTGTGTGTGTGTGTATGTGTGTGTGTGTGTGTGTGTGTGTGTGTGTAATACAATACAATACTCATCATTTGTGTGAGTTACAACCATTCAGGATATGTCATCCTACGCTCTCATGGACATTTTTTCTCCGTGTAATTCTGTGTTGACATTCCATGATGGGACGAAATTATTTGGTGATTAACTGAATTCTTTACTTGTTGCATCAATTTTCCTGTAGCAGTATTGCGAAGGCAAGGTATACTCCTTCGACCACTATAAGCACGTTTTGGTCTTCCGTGCTGCTCGTTTTACCAACACCGTTTGACGCCTCGTTGCTATGATTTACTCGTGTGACAGGAAATTAATGTACGTTCACATTTACGCACGCTTTACGAAATGTCACACAAAAAATACCCTGAAGAAAGGGGTAAACGATGATAGATTCTGAACAACTGTGGCTCATACAAACGAACAGAATTACATTTGTATTTCATTACGCGAAATGCAGACGCTATATGATAATTGACAGCTTTTATCCCCATGAACTTGGCAGTAGACAATGAACGCCCGCTTGCTACTCAGAGCCTGATTAAATACTTGGCAATGTGAAACGCAAGAAAATAGCTCAGACGGCTGAGCGATGACGTGATTATGAGTGTTTTATATTCCTGGAACGAATACGGCCCCGAACAATTACTGATATCATAGTTGGAGAGATTAGTGCGGTTGCCGTGCTCAAAGGTGTTACAAAGATCCAAAGGTACACGCCGTTATTTACAAAGAAATGTAAGTATAATTACGAGCCTCAATTGCTAAACATCACGTTAATGCCTCAATTGTTCTACTGGATTTACCCAAAGTTTCAGAAGGCAAGGTGTTTTGTTTATAGGCATCTGTAAAAGTTCTGAAAAAAATTAAATGAGTCATTCTGACGTGTCTGCTAATCCAAACGGAATGTTTCAACCAGCTACCTCTAACCGCCACGTCACAAGCATTTGCCTCAGCTTGCAGAACATATATATCGCGTGCGCTCTTTGCTAATGCGCTGGCTGCTGACTCTGTTTTGTTCACAACTACACAGTCAAAAAACATATGCTATTTGAATAAACTAAGTGCAAGTGGCACGTGCGCTTCTTTCTTTATTTTCATGTGACCGGACTTTACTCGCAAGAACTGTTACACGTGTAACCACCGCGCGGCACCGGCCGTGCCGGAATTTTACGGGAGCGTTCACCATTGTTTTAGACTGTTATATGATCGCGCTCACGACGCGAGTGGTTTAGTTTATGCTGCACCTAACACGAACACCAGTGATAACGCTGGAACACTCAGTCACGCATGTATAAAGGTCAACCTGTGTCACCGACGATTAGATTCTTGGCGATCGACTGCGTTTGCCCCTATGGTTGCATTGTGATTGTTACTTCTTTTTCTGGGCACAGATTAGTCTAATAGAGAGTTCCATTTGTACCAGCTTGAATTCTACGTTGTGTACCGTCAGAACCACGTGACACTAATAATAATAATAATAATAATATTAATAATAATAATAATAATAATAATAACAAGAAGAAGAAGAAGAAGAGGAAAAAGAAGGGTTCTACCTGGTGTTTTACGTACAAAAACCTCGATGTTATTGTGAGGCACGCCATGGTGGAAGGCTTCAGAAATTTAGGCCACCTGGTGTTCCTTAACGTGCACCTGAATCATGTAGCACAAGAGCAGGTCATCAATAGCACGATTTTTTTAAAATAAAGCGAACCTCTCTATGCACTCTTTCCCAGGGTTTAGAGTTCGCAGTGTGTTGAGCGCGAGGAGGGGGCTCAAAGGGGTGGGCGCGCATAAGCTTCGATAATCACCGTTAGCTCATGCCTTCCACGGTAATTGCTGTTTTCACTATTTCATTCTTTTCGCTTTTCGCTATTTTACAGGTAGTATTGGTTTTGAGAAAAAATTCTGTTCACATGAATTCTGTTAAAACATCGCGCGCAATGGCATGACCTAGTTATTATATTTTGCATATTATTTGCTTCATGAATTTATGAGCTATAATTCACTATTTCTATGTAATTTCAGCCAAATACGTCTCTCTTCATACACGGGTGTAGCTTTGTCACGAAGAACGAAGGATGGTTCACATTGGAGCACTTTTATACCTGGCCGTAATTGTAGGGAGTACGGCACAAATTAAATATCCAGGCGTGCCAAGTGCAAGATGGTGGTATCCTGGGCCAGTTGGTGCAATATGGTTGTATGGTGAGCCAGTTGGTGAAAGATATGTGGCAAGGGCTCTTGGAACATATACGCGGCCGGTGACGGTGTTCAATGGTACGTACCTTTGCAATGACAAATGTGGTATCCCGTGATAGAATTTTTTACTGACGTTCAGTAGCCAGCACTGAAGAGCTCAGTCTTATTTGTCATTGCGAATCACTCGCTGCAATGTTCTTTTTTTTGTGTGTGTGTGTGTGTGTGTGGGGGGGGGGTTGTATGTGTTCACACACAAATTCTGCTGGCGTTACACTCTTGTAACACAAAAAGGCGAAAGCAGGGCTGCGCTCATTTGAGGCAAAGCAACCGCAACGAGCAAGTACATGCTCTTGGCATTAAACAGGCCTTGCAACACTTTTCCGAGAAATCTTCGAATGATTTCATTAAAGAATTTATTGCCTCATGAATCGACTGCCTCAATTTTTTTGTTAGAATCCGTCAGGTACGAACGGAATTGCAGGGATTTATTGCACGCTTTAAGAGTTTTCTCTCTCCTTTCGTACCATCGATCACGCTGAAAGCTACGCGAGGGGGGGGGGGGGGGTGACAAGGGCGCAAGAAGCTACGTCTCATCATCAGCGCGCGTCATGACGTTAAGAACTTTGTTTTATTTTTTTTTCTTCGGTACTCGCGGCTTACTTTCAGTGTGATCGCGAGCGATGGCGCAGGCGCGTCGCGGCATCCCGCGGCGGTCGCCAATGGCCGTGAACTTTGCGTTTATGACGAGGTCATTTGCGTTTATGGCATCATTTGTCGAGAAAAGAACGATTGATTTCCTGCTGACTTTGAGAATTAGTTGTAAATTCCAGGAAGCCTGCAGTGTTATAATGTTTGGCTTACATGTTCTCGGTAGTCTCGACTAGCAATAGGCAGCGTTTTCTAACAATGCTGAAAAACTGTTGCAGGGCCGCTTGAAATTGACCTTTGAACGCCTCATTCTAGCACTTTCGCCTTTGTATGTACTTTTAAAGGTGTGCAGACGTTAGCGAAGTACCAACTGCGCGTCTGTTATTCAATAAGCGCATATACGCCATTCTGCACTTTGTTGTTCCGCACTTTGGGCATATAGGTAGATTAAGCACATGGTATCTACGAGGGCAATGCAATCGATGTGCGCATAACGAGTTACAAATACGCACAAAGCATGTACGTTGCACTCATTGCGAATGTTGTCGAAGTGGTGGCAAATATTAACTCCGTGCTTTCTTTGGAGGCTAAGGGGATTTTCTGCCGAAAAAGGTATCAAATTGTAATACAAACTAAATAAAAAATTGCACGATTATTAACAAGCATAGGTACGTCTTAAAACTGTTAGAAATTTGATCACCCCTTGTTCAGTTCTGAGCCGATTATCCGTAAGTGTATTTCGCTGTTTTTCTATGAATATGAAAATATTTTTCAGGAACGTGCCTCGTAGGGTCTAATGTTCGTATTGAAGACACTAAGACACTGAAAATAACAGAGGCGTGTGAAGCCCTGACATGCCACACTCATTCCTTGACTGTGGAGGTCGACTAGTAAGTCCTTTCAACGTTTAAAAGGAAAGAGTGGTGGGCTAGTTGGTATTGCATAATTGTGAACAGTAGCGCAAAAAATTCACACAGACGACGACAGTCCCGTCTTGCTCTGTCGTCGTCTGTGTGAATTTTTTGCGCTACTGTTCACCTTTCAACGTATTCAGGCACTTTAATTGTAGGCTGTTGTGTACCGTGATTGTGGCGGTCCTTACAGGCAAAAACATCCGAATGATAGCAAATATAGTATTGCTCTCGTAGTGTGGCAGCCGTATGCGAAGCGCATGTATTCCCCATGAAATACTTTAGCTAGAACTGTGACAACGAAAGTAAGCATATGTATAAGAGCATTGCGTAAGTTAGTATAAGGTAAATCTTACCTGAACATCAAGCTTTCCAATAGTGCATGGCCTTCGATTTCCTAGGAGGAGGCTCTAGCTATCGCTGCAGCGTTCGGCGACTTCGTTGCACTCACCGACGTAACCGGGGGGTGGGGGAGGGTGTTAGCCTTCACTCCGCAAAGTTTTTCAGTTTTGCACGTGTTTATACACACGCACGCTTACAAACGCACGGAGATATATACAGAAAGTCTAGTTGAATGCCCTCCCCCCCACCTCCCACACACACACCCACACCCGAAAAAAGTTTCTGGCTACACTTCCGGTTGCACTTCATTGTTCTGGATGATGTTGCTCAGTGTCGAGGCGCACGTACCTGGCATTGTACAACGCTCACTATTAGAGCCATATTTATTTATTTATTTATTTATTAGAATTACCCTCAGGGCCAGAGGCATTACAGAGGGGAGTGGTACATGAGAAAAAAAAAAAAAAAAAAAACATAATACAAACGTTGTTCTACAAATACAATGTTAGCTAAAAGATATAAGTAACATAACAAGTCGTAACCAAAAAAGCAAGAATTGTCCGTATTATCAGTATTAATAAGTATTTATCCGTGTTTGCTGTTTATATATCAGTTAACGTGGAGACGCATTGAAACCTGTTGGACTTACCTCAAAAGAAGTATTCCCCACTAACTACGATCTGTACAAACACCTGTAAGAATGTGTGAAAAGATAACCTTCGAGCGGATTATTGCGGACCGTATTTACAAGTATATATGGGAACAGACACAACAATAAGCATCTATAATTGTCCAGAAGTGAAATTTCTTTTATGTATCTTGAGGAAAGCGCACGAGAACATCTGATGTGCGTGTTCATGTGCATAAAGTGAAAGGTTAGATTTAATTATGTCTTTTGTTTCAATATGGAGTTGTTGTTTTTTGCCATATTTGTGTAGCCAAATAGGTAAGAGCCAAATTTCATACAAGACATGCTAATATGAAAGGCTTGACAAATACATCCTATAGGAAAGACATATTGTGACTTCTATTACACATTCCCGCGTTTATGTTTTCCTGTTATGGACGACGAGGTTGATTGCCAATGATTCTTTGAAATTTCAACTGTGGAAAGGGAAATGTCCATCTCCCGGATGAGGGCGACTACGGATTCATATGGATTTCCACGTAGCGCGTTGTGCTTCATATGAGTAGATGTCAACTTTAACTTTCATTAATCTTTTTTTCACCTTGCGGGGCCCAATCCGAATTCACAGTCAATGGTTCTTGCTAATCATGCAATGCTTTTTAACCAGCTACGTTATGAATTTCGAATAGTATAAACATTATTTCCGGAGGAAGTACTTAGCTTAAACAAAACATAAAAAGTTCAAAGCAGAGCCGCTTTTTCATTTCTGTATAATATTTGGTGCCATTCAGACACCTCTTTATTGTGCTGGAATGTGTCACTCAGTGATTTCGTTTATCTGTAAGCGCTATATACCTTGCGTTCCACTGTACAAGTATAATTTTGAAAGTCAAGGCATCCCATCTGCCGATCTTGAACACAGATTTGCTGAGCGCTGAACAGTGTCAAAACTACGGTCAGTACCGCCTAGATTAAGACAAGCCCCGCCACGGTGGTCTAGTGATTATGGTGCTCGAATGCTGACCCGAAGGTCGCGGGATTGAATCCCGGCCACGGCGGCTGCATTTTCGATGGGGGCGAAAATGTTTGAGGTCCGTGTACATAGATTTAGGTGCACTTTAAAGAACCCCAGGTGGTCGAAATTTCCGGAGCCCTCCAATACGGCGTCTCTCTTAATCATATCATGGTTATGGGACGTTAAACTCAAGATAATATTATTAGATTAAGACAAGTCCATTCATTAAAACGTTGGCTTCAGCCATATTTTCTGTTTAACGATTTATCATTACTTCAAGCCCCACCTTCTCTTGAAGTATATCTTGTTTGGATCGCATTTAAAAGTATGACGAGCGACACAGCTTTCGATAAAAATTACAACTGTAGCACACAACGCGTAGCAACGTTCTATCAGGGAAGTTTCCATGTATGAAGCAAAAGCGCGTATTAGACGCAGTTACGGCAGCACTTAACCACGTGTTTCTGTCCTGCTGTAAGTACTAGGTGATTTAGGTTCATGTTTCTTTTATTGATATGATCGTGGGATTTAATCATTCTTGAAAACCAATCCCGGTAAATGCCAGAAATGCATCTAAAAACAGCGCTAATTTACACACGGAAAGGGGAACATCACTCGAGTACGAGCGCTGTCTGTGTGTAAATTAGCGCTGTTGCTTTAGATGGATTCTTACCAACGAGCTCGCATTGAAAGACTTTTAAACAAGAGGTGCCTCCAGTCCTGGCCCTCCAGTACGCCCATGGGACTTGGAGGCTTGACCTTCCTGTCCCGACATTGGACTAGACTAGCCAGACAGGCGGCAACACCCAGTACAGAACCTAAATAAACTGTTTTTTTCATCCATCCATCTATCCTTTCTGATATGAGGTGTCGGAGATGTTGGCTCACAAATAAGGGGCTGACTACTCCTTAGCTTTTTGATGAATCCAGCATACAACACAAAAAATAAACATAAAAACATAGGATCTTGAAAAAAATCAGTTTCGCCGCACCGGCGAATGCAATGAATGCGATAGCAACGCATTAGAATGAAACACCAAGAACGGAAAGCAGCTCGAAATTTCTAGCGCGTCACTCAAGCGCAAAGGACGCACGAAAAGAACACACACTGACGAGCGCGAACTATCAAGTGTCACAGCTCGACACTTAAAGGCCAACTCCGGCGATTTTTCGAGGTCCATGGATCTCAATAAAATTCGCTGGGTACGTTCCTTTTCACGTTCCCGTTATTTATGCCAAATTACAAGCTGAAGACATACGCAGATTCATTGCAAATGAATTTTATTGATTCCCCCGACTCTCCCCACCTCGCTTCCCAAAATTATTGGCAACATTGTGTGCGTGATGTCATTTCTGTTAAGCGGAAGTGACGGAACCGAGGGACCCCTAGAGCGTCTGCTATCCACAAGGCAACAATCGCGAGTGTTTGGCGCGCGCTTCGTTGGCTGGGCGTGTGAATTACAGTTCCTTGTGGTAATGCGTGCGATGGGTGGCAAGTGGTGTCGCGTTGTGGGCTGCACACGATTCCCCGTTGGCAGTCACGAAACACTCGCACCTAACTCCCACCTAGCTAGCAATGCCGGTTTACCGCACGGAAAGTACGGTAATACCGCACCGGCTAAAGAATGCACATGCGTGAACACCACGGAACACTTTACTTTCCGTAGCATATACAGGGTGCACCGTGACCGGGCCTATCGGTATACGCTGAGCTGCGCATCGTGCGAAAGAACGTAACCAAATGGTGCGAAAGGTGGCTCATACTTGACTTATATTAAATTACTTCGGCCGTACCAACGCGATGTTGAACGCCGCTATTGCCAAACTTATGCACTCTTCCCATGGCAATATTAAGAAGCTTTAGTTAGTCCGTGAACTTCTGAGCGATAGCATTTTTCCGATCACGGCCCCACAAACTTGAGCTGCCTGGACAGGTGGTGCCATCTGGCGGTGGAATGTGCAACCAGGCAAGCAAAGAGCTAAACAGGTGTGTTCCACATCAACGAAGAGGAATGGCCATTATAGTTGGCCTCCAAATGCGTCGGAATCGCAGCTGTCATTTTTCGACAGCTCAGCTTGTGCACGATACACGGTCAGTCACACACAAGATTTTCGACGGAGTCACCTTTCAACTGAGCGTCTGCTCTTCGCCGCTTTCGCAGCTTTCATACTACGCGCTGGCGGGACCGGCATGCCTTGCATGATTTCCTATTTCGTCCCCACTTCTACGTCACGCGAAGACAGTATGCCCGGTTGGGTTTCGGTTTCGGTGTTGTGGTTTTTTGCTTATTTAAAATTATTCTCCAACTCCGGGGCATAGGTCACGCACTTTACGCGGATGACATCACGATTTGGTGCCCAGGGGGTTCCCTAGCGGACATCGAGCAAGCTTTACAAGCGGCCTTGGACGAGACGGAGACCTACCTCGCGGACACGGGTCTCAAGCTGTCTCCGAGTAAGTCGGAGCTGTTACTTTACAGACCGGCAAGGCAAGGAGTTAGAGGTCTAACACCTTTAAACCAGCTCCCCGTGGCATTATATGCGAGTGGACAGAAAATTCCTAGAGTCGACTCAGTCAAAATCCTAGGCCTGCTCGTAGACGCGAGGGGCTGTAATGCCAAAACAATTACCCACGTTACAGCCAAGACAGAGAATATGCTAAGGTTAATCGCTAGGGTGTCCAACCGCAAGAAGGGGTTAAGTGAAGACAACCTCCTTAGGATGTACCACGCGTTTCTCATGAGCCATATTAATTATGTGGCGTCAGCTCTAATATGGACTAAAACAGAGAAAAGGAAGTTAAATACGCTCATGCGCAAGAACATCAAGAAAGTCCTAGGCTTGCCTATTTTCACGAGCTCCGACAGGCTAGATCAACTCGGGATGCACAATAACATAGACGAGATAATAGAGGCGCAGGTCACTGCCCAGGTGGTTAGGCTATCGTCAACAAAGGCTGGCAGGAGAATCCTTGACGAGGTTGGCATGGCTTCTAGGATCATGGAGGAACGGCGGACAACACTGAGTCGGGAAACGAGGGCGACCTACATGGTGGGGCCCTTCCCGCGAAACGTACATCCGCAGTATAACGAGGGTAGACGTAAAGCCCGTGCACGAGCCATCTTGAGGAGAGTTAAAGATGACATGGACTCCGCCGTCTTTGTCGATGCAGCGCAGTACGGGAACAGGAGAATGTTCGCGTTGTCGGTTATAGACGGGCGGGGGAGCTTCGCTCCTCTGCCTCAGTGAGGGCGGCGACCTCGGGTATAGCGGAGCAAATTGCGGTAGCGTTGGCCTTGTCTGACCCAGAGCGTTCCTACATTTACACCGACTCGAGGGAGGCAATTAGAGCTTTCGAATCGGGCAACGTCGCTCGAGAGGCGGCCTCCATTCTAGAGAAGAGGGCTTGTCCCGGCTCTCATTTTATCACTTGGTTCCCTGCACACATGGGGAAGAACGTTCTCGAGGGCTTCCCAAACCTCAACGAGCTGGCCCACGATCGTGCGCGAGAACTCACGCGCCGCGGCGGTCTGGAGGCTCCGGAGGGGCAGGAAGGGACTCAGCAGAATGATCCACTTCTGACATTTAATGAGGTAACAAAGCATTGCCAACTTGGCAGGAGAGTCTATCCTCTTCCTCACTCGAAGCTCAGCAGAGCTCAGTCAGCTACTCTGAGAATGTTGCAGACGGGGTCTTTCCCGTCGCGGGGCATTCTCAGTAAGATGTACTCGGACGTTGACCCCGGTTGCCCCGACTGCAGTGAAACCTTTTGCTCCATGGCTCACATGCTCTGGTGATGTCCCGCGTTGCCTCAAACCCTTCTCTCCAGCGAAGCCGAATGGGAGGAGGCCATCAGAAGCACGGCACTCCGACAGCAAGCCCAGGCAATCCAGAGGGCCCAGGAAAGGGCGGAGCGTCACGGCGTTCTGTCCTCTACGTGGGCGCGGCCAGCAGTTACAACGGCCTCCCGTTAGGGGGTCGTAACTCCTCAGGATCCAATAAAGTTCGTTGTCTGTCTGTCTGTCCAATTCGCCGAGTGTTTCTGCTATCGGGCCCGTGACAGGAGCGTCTCAGGAACATAAAAGCACCATTACTTTGACATGGCCAAAAAATCGCCGGGGTTGGCCTTTAAAGCGCGCTGCTGAAATGTAAGAAGGACGCATGAAACGAACGCACAGGTGTACACAGCACGAGCGCGAACTAACAACTGTCACAGTTTTTACTTATTTCTGTTTGAACAGCGTGCTGGTTTCGCAAACGCGGCCGCTGTAGTGAGCGAAGTGACCTTCGTACGCTCTGTAACTTCAGCGCGGACATCGTGGTGAAAGCACAAGACACACAACACACCCCTCTCTCCTCCCTCCACGAGATAAGCGCGCGCAGGCGACCACGCCCTGTAGGGCGAAGTAGGACGAGCGGGACAGCGACCTTTAAAGCGCGCCCCTCGCGCACTTCGCGCCATCTCGCTGGTGAGCAAGAAAGCACGCTGAAGAAAATGATCTATACAAATAGCTCGCCGTTAGCATGCTGCAACCCTGCCGGCGGCAAGTTATCTTTTCGTGCACTTTACTTTCTTCATGTGTATATGTTAATCACTACAAATAACATCCCCTCTACTTTCCTTGGCATTGTTGCCTGTTAGTTCTCATTAATATATATAATAAGTGGCATTAAACTATTAGGAACATATATGCCTTAATAACTGCCAGCAATGCCGCTGTCTTCAAGAAATCTTGATAACGCTTCTGAAGCGTACGCCTGTAAGTATCTGGTAAGCCACGGGCCCAAAAGTTTTAGTTTTGGCAATTCAGTGTAAGAAATGTCTTGTTTGATGGTACTCCCTGCTTCCAATGTCCTCGTAATTTCAATTTAGATATGATTTCGTCTGTTTCTTGACTCGCCCAGTAGCCACAGCTATAAAGTGAGCTTTCTTCTGTAGGTTAGACTTCTTATTGTGGGTGTGCTCTCGGATGAAATGAATGAAAGCTTAACAAAAACACAAAAGATACACACTTTCTCCAATGATGTTTGAAAACTGCTACTTTTGTAACGCCGAATCTACGATATCACCGACGCACTGCATTTAAATGACCAATTAAACCTCTATAGTACCTTCACAAGTATTTTCTCAGTTTTGTAACATCTCCAGAACGTTTTGCGCTGATATCTCACTTTTATCATGACCATTATTTAATGTTTACCACACCTGGACGATAAAAAATGAAAATGTGAAACATTCGATAAATTTCCGCTGTTTCTTTATTTTCAGCTGCGATAGAATTTACGTGACCGAAAGGGAGTGTTCGTTTGATTTTAGCATACAGGAAGATACGTTTCCATGGTGCTGTCCTGCTTTCAAGTGCGCAGTGGCGCAAGCACAACACCAATAAAGTTGTATGTTCAAAACATGTGCAAGAAGAAACTCTCATTATTGTTGTATTTTCGGCGCTTTAGAATTTCGCATCATGCACCAGGGAAGGAGTCGCGCTGGGCTTTGTAGAAAACAGTCACTCCGACACAGAAGTCTCAGCCTTCTACGAATAAAGAGCAACTGGGTACGAGAATTCGACTCTTCACGAGCTGTTATATTGAAGTTCTTATAAGCAAGGTATAAATTACGCCGTTAAATCCAACAGTTATGCTGAATGTTTAGCGGTTTTGCGTACCGATTTCAATTATGCCATAAGAAGTTTGATGTTGACCTCATATAGCGTCCACCGCAGGAAATTACTGCATAGAGTGGTGTCGTAAGACGCGCTTTCGTTTTCTTCGGAACATTGTGCCGAAGTGTCTTGCATGGTTGCAATGCGCCCAGCGTTGATTACCAAGTAATACGAATAGATATTGATTTATGTTTTAGTTTTTTTTTCTAGTGAAGTAATTGATTACCAAGTAGGTAATACGAATAGATATTGATTTATGTTTTAGACTTTTTCTTGTGAAGTAATTCCCTCATTGCTGCCTACATGCCACATTTTGAATGAATGCTCACGAGGCTTACGTTGGTGGTATAATGTGTGGTAGCCATATTAAAAAACTGGGTGTGCAAACGCGGACACAAGAGATAAGTCAATGCACCAGAAAAGCCGTGATTCTTAGGGATTAAAAAAAACGCAGTGATTTAAGAACGTTCCGATTCAAAAATAAAGATATTGACAATATTGACATTCGTGGCAATAGAAGATACTTATGACGATTAGATCTGATGATCAAATCAAACCAAGTTAGCATTATTTTTCTTTTATTTCAAAGCTAGAAGCGCCGCACAAAAGCTCCTAAACTAAGTAGCTTCACGGGGCGGCTACTCCGACGAATGGCTGTGTGGGTCAGTAGTAATAGAAAAAATACATTAAACGTAGAAAACAACTACATTAATTATTTGACGAGAGCAATAACATAATGCTTACGCATACGTGTAGAAACATAAAAACATAAAAATTGCACGTATGTATTTTTTAAACTTGTGGACAAACCAGCCCTACGCAACATAATACATGGAGTGAAGTTAGCGATTCGTCAGTCATTTTCACCAGGTTTTTGCACGAAGATCCCGTAAATTTTAAACAAATAAAAAGATATTGAGCAAAAATGAGAGAAACTGACGAAAACATCTAAACTACTCGGAAGACGCGAATGTTCTGACAGAGTTTATTTCCTATATTTTTGAACAGTTGCCTGCATTTTTCGTGGCCTGTCAGCGCGCGGCGGCTGCACGCGAGCGCGAGCCGTGACGTCACATTCTTCAGCGTGCCGGGTGCACATGTTCCTGTAAGCCACCTCTCTTTCTCAACCTCTCCTTTCGTCCCACTTTCCGCCTTCGACAAAGCCCTGATGATTTAACCCAGCCGGGAACATTGTTCGATAAGGGGAGACCCACGCCGAGAAGGGGCGCTGCGGTGCCGGGCGCTGCCGATGAATGAGGAGAGAAAACTCGTAACGCGGGTGGTCACCTCTCCGCTCTTCCCGTCACGCCGCCTTGAAATCCCGTTGCTTTGCACGCACGCTGCGCGTGTTCACGTGTTGTTGCGGGTTTCGTGGCTCGCGAGGCTTTCTAAGAAGATCCGCGTGACTGAGGACATCTTTCGTAGCTGCAGTGTGGCGAAAGGGCAGCGTCTACTCAGCCCTGTAGGAGATGTTGAGCAGGTAATAGCAGACGAGATCGTCCTGGTTGAGGCGAAGGGCTTTTTGCGTAACCAAATACGTGTGACACAACTGAGAACGGGGAAGAAAAACGAGAGAAGACAGGATATGATGCCAGATTCACTACATTTGCCTTAAGAGACATGGCTGTATTGTTTCCCACCAAATATACCTGCTACAAATCCGTGCCGGCTGTGTTGGCTACCACGCATTTTCATCGGCATTGCGTAAATTGATAAAATATATCACCGAACAACACAGGTAGGACATATGTGTGCACGCCTTTCGCTAGTACGTCCTCTATGATATAGAATAGCGGCAGCAGCGTAAACACAGGGTGGCGCGGAGTCAACTGACATATTTCAAGTAGGGAATTTTAGGGGCTCGTTTTTTTGTTTGATACAACCTTAATGAAGACCAACGGATAATGAAGCCACGGCAGGTGTAAAGGACGTTAATTGTACTGTTGTAACAGCATTGTAGTAACTCATATATAAATATTGTCACGTGGTCGTGACGTCGACGAAGACAGCAGTCGGCGTTTGCAAGATGAAGCTGTTTATTTGGCCGAACTTGTGGCCGGAAAATAAGAACTAGTACTACAGCAATACACGCTGTACAAAGATAGCGGCGAACAGGGCGTCGTCCGTCGATCGACTGACAAGCGGTCAAGCGCGTCAGCTTTTATACAGGCGCTATCGAACTTTCCAGCAATATCGCTGGTGGCGGCGTTATCTCTAGACAAAGCTGGAACATTCGCGTGCGGGTCGCAATCTTAACAAAACGATCTACTACAATCGTGAAGCTTCTCGAACACTGCTTCGCGGGCAGCGTCGAGCGTTGATAACCGTCCCTGCCGGTCAAACCCGAATACATCAAAACAAGAGAAGAAGTGGGCGTGGCATTGCCCCCCTCTGAAAAAGCATCGTCCCGATGCTTGTGAAAGAACATAGAAGAGAGAAAAAAAAAAGAACAAGTGCATACACAAATAAATTACAATAACAAAGCAAAAAAATAGTGTCCCCAGGTTCGCTAACGCGCAAAAAACGGCTTAAGACGCACGACATGGACGACTTCAGGTCGTGCGCGGCGTCGCTGGGAGTTCGTAATGCCATCCGGGATGACCTCGTAGTCAAGGGCGCCGAGGCGTCGAAGAACCTTGTATGGCCCGAAGTATCGCCGAAGGAGTTTTTCGCTAAGCCCACGTCGGCGTATCGGCGTCCAGACCCAAACACGGTCGCCGGGCTGGTATTCCACGAAGCGTCGTCGAAGATTGTAGCGACGGCTGTCGGTGTGCTGCTGGGTCTTGATGCGCAGGCGGGCGAGCTGTCGAGCTTCTTCGGCACGTTGTAAGTAAGCCGCGGCATCGAGATTTTCTTCGTCGGTGACGTTGGGTAGCATGGCGTCGAGTGTCGTCGCCGGGTTCCTTCCGTAGACCAACTTGTACGGCGTCATCTGCGTCGTTTCTTGGACGGCCGTGTTGTATGCGAAGGTCACATACGGAAGGATAGCATCCCACGTCTTGTGTTCGACATCGACATACATGGCCAACATGTCGGCGATGGTCTTGTTTAGCCGCTCGGTGAGGCCATTTGTCTGTGGGTGGTACGCTGTGGTCCGGCGGTGGCTTGTTTGGCTGTATCTCAGTATTGCCTGAGTTAGGTCAGCAGTAAACGCCGTACCTCTGTCGGTGATGAGGACTTCTGGGGCGCCATGACGCAGTACGATGTTCTCAACGAAGAACTTCGCTACCTCGGCGGCACTGCCTCTGGGCAGGGCCCTTGTCTCGGCGTAGCGGGTGAGGTAGTCTGTAGCTACGACGATCCATTTGTTTCCGGTATTGGACGTCGGGAACGGCCCCAGTAAGTCCATCCCAATTTGCTGGAACGGCCGTCGAGGTGGCTCGATAGGCTGCAGAAGTCCGGCTGGCCTAGTCGGCGGTGCCTTGCGTCGCTGACAGTCCCGGCAGGTCTTGACGTAGCGAGTTACGTCGGCGGCAAGGCGCGGCCAGTAGTACTTTTCCTGTATTCTTGCGAGCGTGCGAGAAACACCCAGGTGTCCCGACGTCGGGTCGTCGTGCAGAGCCTGGAGGACCTCTGGTCGCAATGTCGAGGGCACTACGAGAAGGGAATTGGCTCGAAGCGGCGAGAAGTTCTTCTTAAGGAGAACACCGTCGCGCAAGAAAAACGACGTCAGCCCTCGCGTGAATACCTTCGGAACAACGGTGGTCCTGCCCTCAAGGTATTCCACAAGGCCCCTGAGTTCTGAGTCCGCTCGCTGTCGTTCGGCGAAGTCGTCGGCGCTTATGGTTCCCAAGAAACAGTCATCCTCCTGGTCGTCCTGCGGCGGTGGGTCGACGGGGGCGCGGGACAGGCAGTCAGCGTCGGAGTGTTTTCTTCCGGACTTGTAAACGACGGTTATGTCGAATTCTTGAAGTCGTAGGCTCCACCGTGCGAGGCGACCTGAAGGGTCCTTCAAGTTAGCTAGCCAACACAAGGCGTGGTGGTCGCTCACAACTTTGAAGGGCCGGCCGTAGAGGTAGGGGCGAAACTTCGATGTAGCCCAGATGATGGCCAGGCACTCCTTTTCTGTTGTGGAGTAGTTGATTTCTGCCTTTGAAAGCGACCGGCTAGCATAACTGATGACCCTTTCCAATCCGTCGGTCTTCTGTACAAGGACGGCGCCGAGTCCTACGCTGCTTGCGTCGGTGTGGATTTCCGTATCGGCGTATTCGTCGAAATGAGCAAGTATCGGAGGCGTCTGCAGGCGTCGTTTCAATTCTTGGAATGCTTGAACTTGCGACGTTTCCCACCTGAATTCGACGTCGGCCTTCGTGAGTTGCGTCAGTGGCTCGGCGATCCGTGAAAATTCCTTGACGAAACGTCTGTAATAGGCGCACAAGCCGAGAAAACGGCGTACGGCCTTCTTGTCGGTGGGCGGCGGGAAGGCAGTGATGGCAGCTGTTTTCCGCGGGTCCGGGCGAACACCATCCTTGCTGATCACGTGACCCAAGAACAAGAGCTCCTCGTACGCGAAGCGGCACTTTTCAGGCTTCAAGGTGAGTCCGGAGGTCTTGATTGCTTGAAGTACAGCTTCAAGGCGGCGAAGGTGTTCGTCGAAGTTTGAGGAAAACACAACGACGTCGTCCAAGTACACGAGGCATGTCTGCCACTTCAAGCCGGCCAGTACTGTATCCATAACCCGTTGGAAAGTCGCAGGTGCCGAGCAAAGACCAGAGGGCATGACCTTGAACTCGAACAGGCCGTCTGGTGTTATAAAGGCAGTCTTCTCTCGGTCTCTCTCGTCGACTTCTATTTGCCAGTAACCGGTCTTGAGGTCCATCGACGAAAAGTACTTTGCGTTGTGTAATCGATCCAGGGTATCGTCTATCCGGGGAAGGGGATACACGTCCTTCTTCGTGACTTTGTTCAGGCGACGATAATCGACGCAAAAACGTAGAGTCCCATCCTTCTTCTTCACTAGCACCACCGGGGATGCCCATGGACTCTTCGACGGCTGGATGATGTCATCGCGTAGCATTTCGTCGACCTGTTTCTTCACGGCCTCGCGTTCTCGCGTCGAAACTCTGTACGGGCTCTGACGGAGTGGTCTGGCATTTTCCTCTGTTATGATGCGATGTTTTGCCACGGGGGTCTGCCGAATTCTTGACGACGACGAAAAGCAGTCCTTGTATTGCAAGAGCAGGGTTTTGAGCTGTTCTTGTTTGTGCTTCTGAAGGCTGGGATTGACGTCGAAAGCTGGTAGCGGCGCTTCATGCGTGGGAGTAGGCTCGGGAGAATCGGTGAGGCCAAAAGCATTGCTGGCTTCTACGAATTCTTCGATGTAGGCGACCGTCGTGCCTTTGCTCACGTGCTTGTACTCGTCGCTGAAGTTCGTGAGCATAACTGTTGTTTTCCCTGCCCGCAGCTCGGCTACTCCTCTTGCGACGCAAATCTTGCGGTTAATCAAGTGGTGCTGGTCGCCTTCAACGACGCCTTCCAGGTCTGCTGATATCTGAGTACCGACGGAAATGATGACGCTTGAGCGAGGGGGAATGGTGACCTGGTCTTCCAGCACATTCAAGGCGTGCTTTCTTGACGGAGTGTGCGGCGGTAGTGTCTTTTCCGTGGACAGTGTTATCGACTTGGACCTTAGGTCGATGACTGCACCATGAAGGCCTAAGAAGTCCATACCAAGGATGACATCTCTCGAGCAACGCTGCAGCACTATGAAGGTCGCGGGATAAATCCGGTTGTTAATGGTGAGTCTCGCTGTGCAGGTTCCCTCCGGCGTTACGAGGTGACCCCCAGCTGTCCGGATTTCGGGGCCTTCCCAGGCTGTCCTAACTTTCTTCAGCTTCGTGGCGAACGCTCCACTGATGACAGAATAGTCGGCTCCGGTGTCGACGAGGGCTGTGATGCTGTGGCCGTCGATAAGAACGTCGAGGTCGCTAGTTCGTCGTCTTGCGTTGCAGTTAGGTCGTGGCGTCGGGTCACGGCTACGTCGGTTTGTACCGCTGCTTCCACGTTGCGTCGTCAGGTCTACTTCGATCCGCGAGGTTTCTTCGTCAAGGCTCTGTCTGGTTCGCGTCGTGTCCTGAAAGTTTCGTCGTGGCGTCGTCGTCGGCGGCGGAGGATCTTCGGTATTTCGTCGTACAGCAACCGCAGCTCCATCGGTTGCTGTCCTTAGTTTTCCGGATACGGGCTAGGTGACCGGCCCCGAGTTGGGCCAGTGTATGGTCGGCGTTGGGGAGAGACGTAGCGGCCTGGCGACGGCGAACGGGAAGGTCGGGGCGTCCATTGCGTTCCCGCGAGGTAGTCGGCGATGTCACGTGGTCTTTCCCCTCGCTGTGGACGCGGCGCGTCGATGGCGAACCCACGCAGTCCCATCTGTCGGTACTGGCAGCGGCGGTAAGTGTGGCCAGCTTCTCCGCAATGGTAGCAGAGTGGGCGGTGGTCGGGGGCGCGCCAAACGTCGGTCTTCCTCGGCGTGGATCGTTGGCCGGCTCGTGGGCGGTATGACGTCGGTGGCGGCGGCGGTGGTGCGTGGCGGTGGAACTGCTGGGGCGGCGCGGCGTCTTGACTTGGGCGAGGAGGGGGGGCGTTGCGTCGGGCTGCAGCAGCATAGGTCACTACTTGCAGCTGCGGCTGCGCTGACTCGGGGGTGCCCAGAGACTGCTGGATTTCCTCTCGGACGATGTCAGCGATCGACGCAACTTCAGGCTGCGGTGAGGGCAAGAGCTTGCGTAGTTCTTCCCGCACGATCGCTCGGATCGTTTCGCGCAGGTCGTCGGAGCCGACAGCATGAACAGCTGGGTTGTCTTGAATCGATCGGCGATTATACTGCCGGTTGCGCATTTCCAACGTCTTCTCAATCGTCGTCGCCTCTGAGATGAATTCTTGGACTGTCGACGATGGGTTCCGCATTAGCCCAGCGAAGAGCTCTTGCTTTACCCCTCGCATGAGCAAGCGGACTTTCTTGTCCTCGGGCATGGCTGGGTCGGCGTGTCGGAACAGTCTGGTCATTTCCTCTCCGAAGATGGCAACACTTTCATTTGGAAGTTGGATCCGCGTCTCTAGCAAGGCTGCGGCCCTTTCTTTTCTGACGACGCTTGCAAACGTCTGCAGGAAAGCGCTGCGAAAGGCGTCCCAAGTTCGAAGAGTGGACTCCCGATTCTCGAACCAGGTCCTTGCTGCGTCTTCAAGGTAAAAGTAAACGTGACGCAGCTTGCCCTCGGAGTCCCAGTTGTTAAATGTTGAGACCCTTTCGAAAGTCTCGAGCCAGGTGTCCGGGTCTTCGAATGACGACCCGCGGAAGGTTGGCGGCTCCTTGGGCTGCCGGAGTAGGATCGGCGCAGGCTGCACGGGGTCGGTCATCGTCGCTGCGGTGGGTGTTGGGACCTTGGGCTGCCTGGTTTGTTCGGGAAGGAGCCCGTGCTCTGGCTGCAGTCCCTTCTGCCTGCGGCTTGTTCGACGATCCGGGTTTTCTTTGCTGTCGTCCTCCTCGCGGCTTGGGCTTGGGTCAGCGCTTCGCGGGGGCGTCCGGATCATGGAAGAAGCAGCACCTCCACCAGATGTCACGTGGTCGTGACGTCGACGAAGACAGCAGTCGGCGTTTGCAAGATGAAGCTGTTTATTTGGCCGAACTTGTGGCCGGAAAATGAGAACTAGTACTACAGCAATACACGCTGTACAAAGATAGCGGCGAACAGGGCGTCGTCCGTCGATCGACTGACAAGCGGTCAAGCGCGTCAGCTTTTATACAGGCGCTATCGAACTTTCCAGCAATATCGCTGGTGGCGGCGTTATCTCTAGACAAAGCTGGAACATTCGCGTGCGGGTCGCAATCTTAACAAAACGATCTACTACAATCGTGAAGCTTCTCGAAGACTGCTTCGCGGGCAGCGTCGAGCGTTGATAACCGTCCCTGCCGGTCAAACCCGAATACATCAAAACAAGAGAAGAAGTGGGCGTGGCAATATGGAAAACATATTAAGTGGTCGAAACGACAGTTCAAATAGTTATTTCCGTATAAAACTGCCTGACTAATTTTAAATAAACTTTATTCATGCATTCGTCCACCTTACTTTCTTCACATTTTTATCACAATTACTACAACACAATTAAAACAGAAGACTAAACGTGGCCTGCACCTGCCTTGGCTTCATTATCTGCAGGTTTTCATTAACGTTATATTTCAGGTGGCCATATAATATATACGGATGCAAGGGAAAATAGGTTTCTTTAAATAGGACCAATTATGTCATTCATTGACCACCATTTACAAGGTAATTTCTTGAAAGCTACATTTGGCAGATGGCGGCCTTTTACATCAATGCGTTGTTGCAAGCGCATCTTGAAGTCGCACACGTGCCTCAGCAGGTCCTCATAAATTGCTGCAACTGCGTCATTAATGGCTTGCAATTAATGGCTTGCAATAGTACGCCCGAGGAAGAAGCCGCTGGTCGCGAGCGGCAGCGGTAGTTGGTACGAGAGCGCTTCGCTATTTCGACAGCTTTCATTGCGTGGAACTGGCATTACTTTCTTTTGTGCCATGTTTCTTTTTGAATGACACATAACCTTGAAACAGATGCAGTTAAAGGGGCCATGACACCCAATTTTCGATCATAATCTGTGTTATGTGGATTAATCCTTGTGCATTCACAAATAAGATGGCGAAATTTTAGCGCATTTGGTCGAGCACTTAACTTATAATCGAATATTTTTGTAAACACGCGAGCGGCCCGAGAGTCAGGCAACACTGGTGCACTCGTGAGCTGTGACGTAACAAGCAGCTAGCTGTGCAAGCGTCTGCATTGTGGCGAACGATATTGTTCCGTGGTCAGCTGCACGTGATATCGAGATATTTTAGATTGCTTCAGCTTGGCACTGAAATTGAGCGATTTGCAGCGGCTGAAACTTTGGTAGAAGACGACGGCTCCGTTCCGTGCTGCACATGACGTCACACGCGCCATGGAAAAATGGCGGTCGCCGGCGGCGGGCGGGGTTTACAGCCGGCGACTTCTATGGCTTGTTTTGCACTGAAATAGTCTTTTACGGCCCACTTTTGAAATCCGTATAGGCATAATAGACCCTCTACTTCTAGTTTTCGCTGAAAACCACAAATCTTTGGGCGACCGTGTCATGGCCCCTTTAAGGCATTCGTCTTAAAACACGCAAGACAGCTAGTCTTTTTGATAGTGTTGTGTGTCACCTTAAATCGCAGACTATCCAGAAGGCATGCTTCAATCGCACTACGTCAAGTCTCTGACGGTGCAAGCTGTCCTTTTTAGTAATTTGAGAAACGAGTGACACTCTTGTTTGTCTACCAGGCACTTCCGGTCGTTCACGTACTTCCGGCTTTGCGAATATTCAGAAAGACTTCTAAACAAATAAATCTGGTACAAAACAGATGGTCTTGGTTCAAGTTGGGAGTTGCATTAGATCCATACGATATCGGAGCATAAGTTTATGTAAGATAATAGCCAGTTAACTGTCGGGATAACTTATGAAGCTTAATAAAATGAGTTCATCGAAAAAGCCGAGAGTTTTCTTGTGAGTGACTGGGATCGTTGCGGCACCCGGCAGAGCACGGGTTTTTTTCTGCGTCTGAGATACGTTTCGGCAGTGCGAAGAAGCACAACGTTAAACCAAGGAAAAACCCCAGGGCACATGAACGCCGAGATGCGAGTGCCACTACCACACACCCAAGTCAAAGCTTAGCCCGCCTCCATTGTTTTTTTTTTTGTAAGGAATCTTTCCTATTATTATATGTACGTCATTTTGTCAAGGTTCCGGTGGGCTTTCGCAAAATAAGAACTTAACATGTACTATAGTTTGCCTCGGCATCTTTCCTATCTCATTTCTGCATCTATTGCCTCATTCCGTCTAAATCACGCACTGGAAGTCCCGACTGAGTGCGATCAGCAACGCATAAACGCCCTAAGGAACTTACGACTATAACACGTAATATCGCCACATTACAATCCTGCAAGAAAAGCTTTTAAACATGAACTCGAGTTCAGGTTCCATAAATACAGCCTGCGAAAACACGCCGTCAGAGTACCACGCGGTCACCACAATAAGTCGTTTATCACTGCGGGCGCATTATGACGTCAGCACTGCGCTGCTCACACCTTGGGTCACAATGCTCGTATTACTGCAAATGTGGACTATGCGACAAGTGGCAAAAACAAGTTTCTCTGTTCCATTTATTCAGGAATGCATGCCTGGCATCTGCGAAACAGTGGCATCTGAAAAAAAAATGTCTTTAGACTGATCCTGGCTTTATACACAGCTGCTGAAAAGATCAGTGTAAACATCGATATTTCCAGGTGAGTACTGCGCAGTACGTTCCGTCGAGTAATCTGTAAGTACAGGACCATACGACCGTGTTTGCTCTCTAAATAGTCTTATGTGCTTATGTATCATTGTCTCATAATAATAATAATAATAATAATAATAATAATAATAATAATAATAATAATAATAATAATAATAATAATAATAATAATAATAATAATAATAATAATAATAATAATAATAAAAGTCAGTTTCACGGCAAGGGTGAAGCACTTAATGCGATAGCAAGAAATTGTAATATTATACGAAGGGAGGCTGGTAGCTAACTCTTCTGGATCCTATCTCGCGTAAGTCTATAAAACGCTGGTGTAAAAAAATACGGCCGCTCCAGAATGAATGAAACTACGTTTATTCCACTTTGGCCGCTCCAGGGAGAGTTGCTCTTTTCGAGCAGCCTCTTTGCTTTGTGAGCGCAGCACGTTGAAGGGTATACGAGCCACCCGCTGATGATTGCCAATGTAGCGTGCGCCAGCGATCGCGACCGCGCCCTTAGGATCAAAGTGCAATCTTGCTGCCATGAAACATGCATGGCCGGTCTACAAAATCCGACGCGTGAAGGTCAGACGCCAATCTCACTTTGCCCATTGCGATTACCCATTGCGACCTCGCAATGAGTAATCGATCTGGGTGTCGTTTACAGTTTCGCTGTCAAACCACCTTCACAGCGTGAATTGGAGCCATAATTTTTTATATGTTTACTCTAATAATTTGTCACGCACTCTATATGACTATCCCAAAAACTCTGGGGCGACTCAGCTGGGTTTATATGCTGTATATGACGTCGGGCAACGTATGCTTTATTTTTCCTTTGCTTATTTTAGAGCACGTCATCTTCACTTCTGCAGATATTACTGGTGTGACAGATGGAGAAACACATGCTATACTGTCTACTGACGGTGGCTTTCGTGCTCTTTGGCACCAACATAATCTCTAACTGCCAGAAGAGTGGGCTACGCCCAGTGAAAAGCCGACATATTCCAGCGCAGGTTTACAGAAGTATGTATTTTTCTTCTCTACTACAAATTTACTTTAGTTTTGAAAGGTACCTGAAGTGGCATGTAGAGCGAAGAAGGTAAAGCTAAAGATGGGCGAGGCGCAAGCGCAGGTTTTAAAGCGCGTGGTTGACTGAACCTTTAGAAGCTACGGCCCTCTCAAGCGTAAAGTTGACTACATTAGGTGAAGGTTTGGAATACGAAATGTGCATGCCGGCAGGCTGGAACTGCGATACGAATACCAAAACGTGCGAAAGACCACTGCAGCAATTGCGATCCAGTAGACACCACCAGCACTGTGCCTGACTTGTATTCACGCGTCTGACCAAAGTGACCGTATTGTTCTAAGCAGCATGGGCAACAATGATATTTTGTTAGCACTGAAACAACGTTACTGCCTGGAAATGCCGTCTACGCGGTCATGGTGTAAAATAGAAGAATAATAGCTTTATTGATAAGGGTTTGGAGTGAGGGGTCATGAGCTCGATGGGTAGGGCCCCAAGTTCAGGGCTCTACTGGCTGCTGCCGTCTGCCTGACGTTGACCCAGAGCGCTAGCGGCACCTACAGGTCAGAGCTGGCTAGCTGTGCCTCCCGTAGCTCGAAGATGTTGGACAGATTAAATTAACCTAAAAGTTATTTCAATTTGGTGGTATGTTTAGGCATTTCCAGAAAAATGTGATACAGGGGTATCGAACCGCCACATCACGGACAGGCGTGGCAAACTACAGCCTAGCTTAATTACGCTTCCCATCGCACGTACCAACAGCGAAAGTCGAGGCACGTTCCCAGACCTCATGCTCACATGGAATATTAAGCATGTGGTATGACTTGAGAGAACGGCAGCATGGGCTAGTTGGTGATTTATAATCGACATATTTGCACAGCGCTACGTAAACGAGGATATGATAGGACGTAAGAAAGGACACTGTGTTGTGTCCTTTCTTACGTCCTCGTTTACGTAGCGCTGTGCAAATATGTGGAATGACTTTCAGATAATTTTTCCTCAACATAAACCTTACTTGTTTGCTCATCCTATTTCATTGTGGAAAAGTTTACCCGAAGCAGTAGTTCGCGCCAATACAACACAATCGCCTCAGGGCCGTAGATTGCTCTCAGAACGGAGGGAGCAAGGAGAGACGGGTGGTAGCTACGAGGTTTCATAAGAGAATCCTCTGGCACAAAAACGACGTACCGAGAATGGAAGCTCAGCGCAGCGCTCTTGTCGAGCACTCTAAGAAGCGTCGCCATGTAATAGACTTCGAGGGCACCTTTCTCATCCCGAGAAAGAGGCTTCTCCTTGAACCCTGGCACATTCAAAACGACCCCGGCAACATTAACTTTACTACTCATTGGGGATATAGCCTGCTGTGTACTCGCTGGGCCTTCTCAGACGCTTTAGAATATACGAACAGAGGTGAGAAAAGGAAAACGATACCGCTTCCGCTACCGATGTACTAAATCCTTGAGGAAGGGACCGAGCGCGTCCCGAAACATCGGGGCTATCTTAAACAGTGGTTAGTGCCAGTTAAGTATCTAAAATCGTTTCACCAGGGCAGACAGCTAGATCTCTGTGGAAGAAGTTTACATTTAGGTATTTATGCAATGTTTTCTGTGCTTGTAAAAAGTGGGTTAGCATTTTGATCTTGACATTTTATTGGTTGCAGACCAGTGCATCGTGAGCAGTAGCATCAAATTAGGGGATGGCGAGTCAGCAACTTCTCATGACACCTGCACAAACATCACATGTCGGCTATCCAACAAGTCTTTGACATTAGATTTGTGAGTATATAAAAGAACTTTGTAATCTCGGAGCTCTAAAAGAAGAATTCGGCTACGGCTATGCCTAAATCCACAAACCAAACCGGCTATGCCTAATTTGCGCACATAATATGCATGAAATGGTGGGGAAAATGACATGGTGATATAATGGTGGGAAAAATGACAACCTCAACTTGGAAGTCGGGACATTGCTGCGCTCCCAATTACCAGTCAGTGTAGGACTCCATGAACCCGCCACTGTGGTCTAGAGGTTATGGTGCTCGATTGCTGACCCAAAGGTCGCGGGATCGAATCCCGGCCACGGCGGCCGCAATTTCGATGGAGGTGACAATGCGAGAGGCCCGTGTACTTAGATTTAGATGCAGGTTAAAGAACCCCAGGTAGTCGGAATTTGCAGAGCCCTTCACTACGGCGTCCCTCATAACCATATCGTGGTTTCGGGACGTTAAACTCTAAAAATTGTTAATTTGGGACTCTATGTCGAAGTTTCCAAGCAAGATATAATTCATCGTGCAACCATTCATTCCTAATTGCACAACTCTATGTGCCGTTTGAAACGTTGAGTGCTGCGGCTGCGAGCATCAAAGGCGCCCTTGAGCATGGTGCTATCGCTTTCCGAGGACGCAGCATTCAATGTGGTTTTTCAATACGCTCCGTTTGATAGTATGTGGAAGTCTCCAGCGTACGACATAATGCTGAAGCTACTGAAATGGAATTTCCTGCGCTGCTACTTGATTGTTACTGAGAATATCCTTGATAAAACGTGGGAAGTAGACTGGGAATCTTCGACACGGACGATGAGCCTGTATGACCAGTGCAGCTTTAGACGAAGCGCCCCGCCCACTTTAGGTCTAAAGAAAGTTTCCTTAGACAAAATTTTATTCTCTCTCTCACCGATGACTGGTTTTCAACCTATATCTCAGTATAGCCGCCAGTTGCTTTACCAATTCGGGTCTTTCATTGCATTCATCGCAAAGGGACAGTACAACCAAGGTCGCGAAGCTTTGGGCGAAAAGCGGTTCAGAACCTTTTGCCAGAAACATCAGTAAGGGGAGTTATGGGTGCTGCGATAGAAGCGCGACTGTAGGTGTGGAGGGAACAAACACTAACAGCGAAAAACCAAGTTTTATTCACAGGCGAAGCTACGTTAATGTTTTACAAAGGGCATATTTATTTCCCGAACAATGTTATGCAAGATCAATGTGAAAATATTTTATGACACTATAATTATTACCATAAGCCTTTTTCTTAGCGCCGTCTGAAGAGAAGTGCTCACCATTATTGTTCGGTGCAGCCCTTGCGGTGTATATACAGGCGGGCCCGTAAAGTTCGCCTGCGACGACACGCCCCTTCGTATGTTTTGGTGTTCCGCACTTGCATGCGTCCTCTGAATTACTGTGGTGAGAACTTATTTTTTGCTTTGCGCGCAGTCGTGAGGTGCGTTTCATTGTTAGTGAAAGTGTTCACGACGGTGTCCAGCGGGCAACGGGACGATGCGGATAACATTTAACGCCGAGCGCTAGCCTCGGTACCCGCGGACTCGATGTGCTGCGCAAGGATGCAATAGCAACACACGTACGCCTGGCGACCCATGTCTTCTAGATAAGAAGCGGGGGCAACGAATCGGAATACTGTACTCGCTGGATTTTCGTGAATTAGTATTCCTGCAGCCCACTTTTCTTCGTGAACACGAAGTCCGTATGCTATTATTCTTGCCATCGGTGAGCATATCGCCAAGTTATCTATCGCGCTACAATTTGCATGCCTGTATACGTTACACGTAACGGTAGTTTATCGGGTCATGAGGCAAAACATAGTGCACGTAGTGTCCGCGCACTTTTTTTACTTATTACCACACTTCGTGCTCATTGTCTGCAATACCATAAAATTGCGTTACTGTGACCATTGAATAAAACGGAAATGTCATAATTTTGGCGGGACTGGGCACCATTTCTTCTCGTTAGAACTGAAGCACACAAGCAGTGTGCACTTTAGGGAAGCTGCGTATGTGGGAAGCAAATAAGCAACGCTGAAAATATGAGATGTACGCTGCTGATGCCACGAACGCCGAATAAAAGTTCCAAGAATAAGTTTCCTGCTAAAACCTAAGGCAAATTAAACGGCGGTATACTTAAACACCACTGTGTCGTCATGAGGCGATATCAGTTTAGCTGACGTTGACTTGAAGCGCACTCGCCGAGGACTCACCGGCTCGCCCTAGCGCGTGTGCCTAGCGATCAGGTGCCTACGAAAACTATTTTAAAGACGATAATCTTTCTTGGGGAACTTAAACGCAGAAATTTTGGCCTGTCTTTCTGTCTGTCTTTCTGTTTGTCGGCACGTCACTCGATTCAGCCACCCGGCCAACGTTGAACCACTTGCCTAAGGGCCAGCCATCTTGAACGGCTGACTAGGTTCATACTTGTGTACATTGTTGATCAAAAAGCAAAGATTACGCATATCTGAGGCGCAAAATCACTAGGTAAGTATTAGGTGGTGTGTTCCTTTAATAGAAAATACATAGATACGTAATTCTAGCGACCCTAGTTTCTTAAGCTGCGCTGAAAATGCGACTGCGCTGAAACTTGCCTTCCTCCGTGCCCTCTGCACGAATGAAGCTCATTGTTGTGTTTCGGTTTCGGTTCAGTATTGCACTGTACGAATGCCATGGGGCGCCTCTCTGGCATTCCTGTTTTACCCAGGCGACGTGTAAATAAAAGAGTGTGTGGAGAGTACTCGTTGAGTGCGGACGTTTCTTCTGCTTCGGCGCTTCGCGCCAAACCGCGTGTTCGCGGGCTGGCTGGCGTCCCCGCCGGTCGTGTTGGTCAGCGCCGGTCTTCGCCTGCTGCTGCGCCGGGACCAGCCCGCAACACAGCACTCATATGTCCCGACGTATTGCCAGATGGCGTCCATATCTCACGCAGCGCCTCTTCTATCGTCTTTAGACGACATTTGCAGCGAAGCACGCAGATACGAGGCGAATTTTTTAGACCAAATTTTGCTCTAGTGCCAACGAAATGACGTCACAATCAGAGTACAGTTTTGACTGGGGAGCACTAGGAGCGTTCTTAGCTTGCAAGGTCATTAGAAAGGGCACTAGTATATCTTCTCTTTCTGGAGGTTTTTGCGCTCCTTTGACGTCAAGAACGCTTTCAATAATATACTGCCTTGCTTCCTCGGAGATCAGTAGAGTAGCCAGAAATCTTTTCAGAGAGAGAGGGGGGGGGGGGAGGGGCGGGAGGGAGGGAGTTCCACCATACTTTATGTATCTTAATAGTATACGTTGCTGGGCTAGTTGGTTCATAATGTTCAAAATTGGATAGCGCGAAATCGACAAGGACTACGAAGGAACACAGATGTACAGGACAGTCCTTGTCGATTTCGTGCTATCCAATTTTGAAGAATACTTTATGTATGTTCGCGCGTGCGTTTGTATGTGTGCCTGTACATATACACATGCAATATCGGAAAACCTTGGGAGGGGTGTTCAATCCCCCCAACTCCTCCCCCCCCCCCTGGCTACGCCAATGTCAGAGATGCACATCTGCATTACGAAATGCCATCCTTCTAAATCAAACGTTGTGCAAAAGAGTTATTGTAAACATTTCAGAGAGTACATTTCAGAGAATATATCTTCAACAGAAAAGCATATTGTGCCAGATAGTGTGATGCGCAATTTTATTTTTCTGAACATTCATTGCGAAATAACACAGAAAATATCGCGTTTCAGCAATACTTGCAAAATAAGATCCATTGTCTGCAGCTTGAGACACATTTCGCAGTCATAAACCTAAAAAACAAAGAAAGGTCGTTTCTAAAGGGGCGCTCACAACCAGCGTATCAATTTCTATTTGAAAGAAAGCAGCACGTAGAAGCGTTTACAGGCATTTTTCTAGCCATTTCGAGACAGTCTTTTTGACGCTATGTATGCCACAATTATCCATGTCATTGCGCTGACAGCGTCCTTCTACCAAGGCTTTTATAAAGTTTTCTTATTGACACTTTGTCCGCTCTTTTAGCTAGGAACACAAATAGAAGTTGCCCCGCCACGGTGGTCTAGTGGTTATGGCACTCGACTGCTGACCAGAAGGTCGCGGGATGGAATCCCGGCCGCGGCGGCTGCATTTTCGATGGAGGCGAACATGTTTGAGGCCCGTGTACTTAGATTTAGGTGCACGTTAAAGAACCCCAGGTGGTCGAAATTTCCGGAGCCCTCGACTACGGCGTCTCTCAATCATATCGTGGTTTTGGGACGTTAAACCCCAGGTATTATTATTATTATTATTTTTATTATTATTATTATTATTATTATTATTATTATTATTATTATTATTATTATTATTATTATTATTACAAATATAAGTACTCTGCCTGAAAAGTAAGGCTCAAAGTTCGTTAGAAGTCAGGTACGTTAACGCCCGCTACATGCGCACGCTGGCGATGACCACGTCACTGTTCAGCCTTACCTGATTCAAACAGTTTACAGGTGCTTCACAGTGCAAATCCCTCAGTAATGACATGAATGAACCAGAAAAAATTGAATGACACTGGCCAGGCAGCTTATCGTCGGCAAGCCGCTCGACGGAGGCATATGGTGTAGCGACGATGGTACTAAATGCGGAAGGTTGTGCGGTGGCTCCTTTGCTAGTGCGAACTCAATTCATTTGTGGTGATTGGTAACAGTTAGGCCTAAATGCCTGGCTTGCTAGGGGCATATAGTTCTATATCGTAATCATCATCATCCATTATATTTGTCAACTTACTCTATGTCCCCCAAACAATCTGCAGTTATCTTGTGGGGGCATATAACTGAATATTGTAGTATATATAGCACCATGTTTGAGTGGTTTAGGCTAGTACGAACTGTTTGGTCACGACTGAGAACAGTGCATTACGAGAACAACAGAGATTGAACGAGAAATGAAGACAAGCAGCTGTGCCCGTCGCCTTCATGATATCTTTCGTTTGCATATTGTGCTCATATTCAATCATGGCTTCATATATAGCGTATATGAGGCGTTTTTTTTCGAAATGGGTCAAATCCATCCAAAGCGAATTTGAGAAAACGGCAAAAATTTGCTATGCAAACTACATACAACGCTGTCAAAGCTATTCTATGATATGTTTTACATGTCGGCTAGGGGAAGTTTCTGGCCACAATCAATTAAAAATTATGCAGCGGATTTCACCATTATTAGCATGATAACTTTGGATTTGGCTCATTTCGAATTGAGACATGGAATTCCATGCGGTATTCTTGAAAAAACTTTATTGAAATTCGGGCAGTGGCACATTCTTGCTTCGTCGGCGTCGACATTGCTTCTGTTCACGATGTCGTCGACGTCTCGGGACCGATCTCTCGCCGATCTCTTCACTTCCACCAGAATCCATGATAATCCAGCTCCGAAAGGGCAAAAAAAAAAAAAAACTTGCACAAACACCCAGAAAACAGGCAGAGTAGTCAGGCTAGACGGAAAATCACACGGAGCTAGGCTTCCACGTTCTCCGAATCACGTGATCGCCGAAGCGCTCTACTATCGGCATACTGGATTTGACTCATTTCGATCCATACAGCGCATGGATCTGGCTCAATTTCGTTTTGAAACGGGATCTGTGAGCACACGTAGCTGTTGGTATTTGACTCATTTCTTTCCGATCTCTCTTTTAGAGGAAAGTTGAGAGAATGTACTTGCCAATGGAGCAATATTTGAGCTAGTTTCGGTTTCTGGATTTAGCCCATTTCGAAAAAAAACGCCACATATATCCTACTACTTAACTAGTCATGTTTTCTGTAATGTTGTCTCAAATTTGGTTATCTGAAGTATACCTGCAATAATAAATAAATTGTGTTTACTAAAAGTAACAATCCAATTCCAAGACCGAATTAGATAGGGCACTGTGCGAATCCTTATTCAAGGGTTTGGAATATTCACAAACTTTTTAAAGAGACACTAACGGCAAATAACAATTTATGCCAGAGTGAAAGCTCAATGTATGACAACGTCTAAAACGACAATATTATCAACAGCAGTGACCTACTTACCGAGAAATTAAGCTAAATGTGTCACACATGAGCGCCACGAGCGGGACATTTTGGAAATGATCCCGATGACGTGAGGGAGTCCGACTACAATTAATCACTCGTGATCAAACTAGCTGCAATAAAAAAAATCACAGCATATCCACGGAGTGAATGATGATGAGTGGGCGAAGCTGCGGAGGTTCATCGGTAAACCGTGAATCTTCCGTGAATTCTGCCCAGTACATCAGCACCGACGTGAGATCGGGCGCGTTTATACTAAAGGTTCGATGAGAGTTATGACGACTTGCAGCTCACTTTAATTTTACATGTACGCTGTGAATTTTCATTGTTTAGAAAACCATTGCTTTAGAAAACATCTGGCGTCTTTCGTTAAGCAGCTGGCGTCTTTTCGTTTTGCTTTAGAAACATCTGGCGTTCTTTCGTTTTGCTTTTAGAAAACATCTGGCGTCTTTCGTTGGCTTATTTCATCAATCAACGGCGTTTTGAACAAAATTTTTATTGTTTAATCACGCACAGGAGAAATCTCACCAGGCACTACCTTGGAGGTAAACAATGGCTGCTAATGGGAATGAGAGACAGAAGAAGTCGGCTTTTAGCTAACACTTACACTTCTACTTCTACTAACGTTTCCTACTGGAACATGCCAATGGCTGCTAATGGGGAATGAGAGACAGAAGAATTCGGCTTTTAGTTAACGCGCACGCTGCGAATTTTTTATTGTTCAACAACGCACAAGAAAAATCTCCCACCGGCACCACCTTGGAGGTCAAGATCTGGTACTAGCGTTACGACTGGTTACGCACTACGACTACGAGGGACGAACGGGTGCCGCTTTAAGGAGCTTCGCCCCTAAAAACTTTCCGTTCATCAAGAGACGTAGGCTAATAAAATGCTACTGGTTCGTTTCTGTTTGATTCATGGAAAAAAGAACCTCTTTGGCGTTGCCATGGGGAACGGCGCGCGTGATTCAAAGGTTCCGTTTTCGCCGAACTGCGCTTCGCCCGGCGCCCTGCTTCGCTCACGCGGTCGCGTCTCAGTGGTAGTTTCGGTATCGCGTACTGCCACGTGTGTTTTTCGCGCTCGTGAAATCGCTCTAACTGAAAGTTTGACAAAATGCAGCATGCATGTGATGTTGGTGGATGCCCGAATGGCGCACGCCGCCAGTGCACGCCGCCGCGCAGTAAAGGCGGGCAACGTTGGGCACGGCAACAGTGACGTAAGAAAGACCACTTTCAGGCGGGTGATTTGAAGTGCGCTAACGCGCTGCGGACCACTAAAACGTGATTTTATTTCAAAAGAAGCACTTCCTTGGCACAAAAGTAGCACTACGAGGTTTCTGAACCGCGATTTCAACAATCAACGTCGACTTAATATTTGCATTTAGTGTCCCTTTAAGAAACCCATTTGTATTAAGAAAACCCGGTCCACTGTAGGAGGCAGAAGCCTTGTGCAGGCAGAGAGAGTAGTGGTTATAGCACGTTCCTCTTTTATAGCCTAAACGCGGTGATTGAAATTTAATGACGTTCTGTGGTAGGCGGTGATCTTGATGCAGCATCCTTTCACTCTCAAGACCAACTGTTATTCAAGGTAACCCAATTATCTGCGCCGCTGTGCTACAGCCCTCATGATTACCTCCATTGTTTGTAGACGTAAGACGTACAATATGTTTTATTGGATTGTCAAGGCATTTTACTGGCACTAACTTTCCGCTTTGACGACGCTCCTGTTTGTAGCTTATGGTGGTGAGCCTCCAGGAACGTTAACGGCAAGAATATGCTTAAAGCACATTCGTGCAGGTAGTATCGTGGAAAAGATATTATCATTGACCTGGAAATTACCTTAATACCCTATAACACTGTTTTATGTAATCAGTTCGGCGTTAAATCTGCGAGAAATTCAGCGCTATGCAAGCAATATATACAAGTAGCCTGAATAGTCATTTTCATGAGTAGTATTAATAGTAGCCTAACTGATATTGTCAACGTCCGCATATTTTTGTCTATATCGCTGATTCGTCATTTTACATTTCGTGCGCCGACTTCTTATTAGAAGAAGAGTCATTTTTTGTATTTTTATCTGAACTTTACTGCCGCCGAAGTATCGAATAATTACAGTTATGAACATAATTGAATTACCCATGTTTGATCTTTTTTTCTTTCTAGCTGTGATATTCTTACTGTGTATAACGATTCATGGACGCTGTACTTTCCTGAACCCAAAGGAGAATTTCCTTTCTGCTGCCCGATGTTTACGCCAAGAACTTGATGTGAAAGTAAAGCCAGTGTTGTGCAGGCGTCGCAATAGTGGTTTTACATTCATCACTTAATATAGCCACCGTGCGCCTGCTTAGGGGGTAACTGTAATACGCTTAACTGCTCGTACATTAGACAATAAACTTGTTATTTGCTACAAACATTCTATTGTGTGTCCTTGTCAGCAAAAGGAAGTTTATCTGTCGAACGGCCACGTTTTAGGTTTTCTAAACTGAAGTCTTTTTGGACTTTTCGCTATTTTTGTGGCTGTGGGTCACTGGACACTGCCGTCGTATCGGTGATACAAACTGGGACAATTCCCTTCGGCATCTCCGCTAGTGCAAGTGTCCGTAATAACAGTTTGGGTTTTGAATCCGTGATGCTCAAATATGACACTGGGTATGTGAAAATTCTCGATCGCAACAAATGTGGCGGGAACATTAGAAACGGATTTCACGCTTTCAAGCGCATCAGCGTTGTGTTCCTGCAATCAGCTTTCCATCATACACATGAGCGCAAACAGCGCGAGTATTATTTCATAAACAAAGTCACATCTACCTCCAATGGAATTAACAAAAGCCGCGAATGACAAACTTGCCTCTGTGACAAATCGTAACACTCATGAAATGAAATGGCACGTGGAATTTACATATAGTCGAGGTCGAGCACACGTTACATAAAATAGCCTACCAGAGCGTGAGAACCTGTCGTTGCGGCCTGTCATATTACCGGCGTTTCCGTCCTTGTTTCCTTTTCTTGCTTTTTGCTTTTATATTTTCTTTTCTTTTATCTTGTGTGCGCTGGGGGGGGGGGGGTACAGATATTGCGTTGTTCGTTGTTATCGCGCGTATGCTGTGCAAGATCATATAACCATAAAGGCTGCATATCGAGGCCACAGATTAGAAAAAAACTGGCGTGAGTCATGCCTGTCTGCATGAACGCGTGTCTTCTGTGTACTGGCTGGGGCCCACTCCGGGATAGCCGAGAAACACGCCGGGTACGTTGACCTTCGACTAAGCATGTGCATCAGCGACATTTTCCCCAGTTTGAGCTTTGTTTATATGTCTCTTTTTTTATAGAATATGGAAAGGATAGTAAGCGAAAACAAATGGCAAGGGGGTTTTCCAGGTGAACTATTTTGATTGCCGACACGGTGAAAACATTGACACGTTTGCACAGCGCAAAGAGCGCACAACACAGGGGGATGCTCGGGCGTTCCGTCTAGTTAATGTCAGGCGTCTAACGTTTTCAAATTCGACGATTTCTATGATGTGATTAAACCACGTATACATGGCTTGCACGTGACGTCACCATTGCTGCGGTCCTACTGCGGCGGCCATATTGGTTAACAGCCGCACAGACAAGCCGCACGTACCAGCCGTGCGACTACATTGTTTAGTACGGTGGAGCTGATGGAGCCGCATTACCACGGTCACTTTTTTTTTTCGCGAGCCGTTTATTGTGCATCTTGCCGCCGGTTGGCACAAGGCAGCCGTTAAATGCGACGTACCATTCAGAACTGATAGGGCAAGCGTGTTCTCGCTATGAGGTAAAAGTGCGGTTGTGCGACAGAGTTGATCACACGCTTCGACCCGGAATGGACACGACTTCGAACATCTCTGCCTTCCCAGAAGTGTCGCACGGCCACATCGCGAACTATTTGGTTTTTCAGCAATGACCTTGTTACTCAGGCCAAATAAAGGCGTACAAGTCAATGGAATCGCGTAACTACTTTACCGGCGGATGGGTAAAAAGCCTGTCTGAAAACAACCTTCGCGACCGCAAATGTGATCGTGCTTGTAGAGGTAAGTTGAATTGTTCATTAAATGGAGCCATTCGCCAGCCCTGAGTTATCAAAAGCGATGCACGAACGCTGCTAAATCAACGAACGCGCTTACTTATCATGCGAGTGTAGCGAGGTGCTCACGCGGTAGCGTGTTTTTCGATCGCGCCTCCCCTTTGCTGTCCGTTTTGTCATATACATAGAGGGGTGTATGTACAGTCGAGCGCGATATGAAGGTTATCGCGCGAGAGTCGACAGGCCTAGCGTCCCAGGGGCCTAGCGACACGTTTCGGAACAGTGAAAATCAAGATTACGCATTCTTCTCGCGCTAGTTGGCTGTTCCATGCTACAGCAATCGCCCCTACGACGAATTCTACATCCTTTCTCTCTATTTTAAGCTTCCTATTCGTTGACGATCAAGTGTACTTTTCGTTGGCTCTTATCTTCGCGGACGAGAACAAAATTCGTGGGAAAGATCTGGTAAAGCTGGTGCTTGGGACTGCTTCGTTTGAACGGCTTGCTAAGTTGAACAAAATATATCGCGTTGTCATGAAAGAGAAATGAAAATGCGCCTTCCTCAGACGGGAGTGAACGCAGCTTAAGGAACAGCAAAAAGAGTGAGTGAAGCTTTCCTGATACCTCCCTCTCCTCGAAAGGGTATTCTGGGACGTGGCGCTGCTGTAGTTCTTCGTCGACGCTGGCGCGATAACCTTCATATCGCGCTCGACTGTACGTGTGTGTGAACGTAGTGCTGAGGGTTTTGTCACTGCATGCGGACCGTCATCGAGAGCGAGCGGCATTCGGCTTCATGAACACGCATCGGCCTGTGCTCGGCACCGTTCGGCCTCCGCTTGCCGCTTTTCGTGATGCTGTTTTCCGCGCGCTCATGTCACGCAGCGCCTGCATTTGAAGCTGTAGCCGAGTCGTAGAGACGGCGCCCAGTCTGGGTTCGTCTCGTCGAACAACGCGGACGGCTTTCCTACGAACATAAGAGCATCCGTGTTAATTACTGTCTTCATATCTCCTCTCATTTTCGCTTGCCTACTACGAAGTGCGCTCCACACACACGAACTTTGGGGTTTTCTTCGTCGAAATTTGCACGCCTTATGCGCGCCAGCCAGGTCATACGACGGGTGGTCCTGAGCATTTTCGTACGCTCGCACTGACCTTGAATAGCCTTTGGTATTCGAAAGAAGCTCGTACTAGTGGGGTGCTTCTTTCTTTCCCAGC
The DNA here is from genome assembly GCF_013339695.2 of Rhipicephalus sanguineus. Lineage (NCBI taxonomy): Eukaryota > Metazoa > Arthropoda > Arachnida > Ixodida > Ixodidae > Rhipicephalus > Rhipicephalus sanguineus. Next base: position 147,630,372 of record NC_051182.1, read on the forward strand.
TGTCGCTACGATTATAGCAGCCTGCAACTGCGCATATAACGATAGTCGAGGGAGCAACTCGCCGGTGCGGCGAGGCAGCGCTGAGCAAGATCTAACCGCTGTTCACCAATATGGCCGACTCGCTCCGAGCAGTGACGTCGAGTGACGTAGGTGCAAGCCATGTATAGACTACATATGTAACAACTGTCAAGGGCATCTATCTGCGTTGCTCACATTCGTGAGTGATAGACGACCCACCCGGCTTACTTAGGGAAACATACTTTTTTTAAACGTTTCGTTTAGATAATTGTTTCATTTTATCAACATTTTTCTTCATCGGGCGTAGAAGGTTGACGTTTATCATAAGTAACCTACTATTTTTTACCATCTCTTCATTAGATATCTACGTTGAGTTGCTTAATTAGATCACGTACAAAGACTCATGCTGAGCGCAAATAAACAATCTCCGAGGAACGCGTAACTCTGAGGTCACCCCTATACAACCTGTGGACAGCACTTCGGTATACTTACTCCAGAATAATATCAATAGAGATATTATTAGGCATACAGGAAGCAAATAATCGCGCGGCCATAACAATATATCATGTATCACTCTGTACGCTTTCTGTAGCGCCAGCGTCGTGGTCTTTACAGCAGCATCCACAATGCTGAAGCTGCCGGAATACATCGAAAAATAACTTTATTTAGCTCTGGCAGTCCAAAAAATACGGGGATTTTTTAAAGGACCGTCTTATATTCTAAGCGCACATTCTTCCATCATGGTCGAAGGTGCGCCCACACTCACGCGCCTATAATGTAATTTTAGGTGTTTAACGTTCGAAAACTACGATATATGATTATAAGGGACGCCGTTGTGGAGGGCTCCGGAAATGTAAACCACCTGGGGCTCTTTGACGTGCACCTAAATCTAAGTACACGGGCCTCAGGCATTTTCGCCTCCATCGAAAATGCGGCCGCCGCAGCCGGGATTTGATCCTGCAACCTTCGGGTCAGCAGTCGAACTTCATAACCTCTAGGCCACCGTGGCGGGTACTCATGCGTCGAAGATATTACACTTTAATTGTAATGCAGGCCTTTAGCCTTAAACTTGATATTCAGGCATGATGCGTCGTTACAAACGTTATCGAGTCCTAAAAATTCCGGCTCCATGTGCTCTTAAAAACTGTTTCAATATTGCAAAGACAATAGCTAACCGTTTCTTGCCTAAGCACGGCAAATAAATCTTCAATGCAAAGCGTTAATACCATTGTGCCTCTGATATATAACAGCGTGGTCAATAAACATGTTACTTATTGTTATGCAGACATTGCAAGGTCAGCAGCACTTCGTTTACGCCTGCCGTCACAATGCTCATGTTTTCTGTATATTTATATATGGCAACATTATGCCACAAAGGGAAGCTAGTCCACCAGTCTTATTTTTAAAAGAAAGTAGGTATTTGCAAAGAAAGGAGGATTTCATAGTGAAGCTGTGAAATCTTGGCTTTATGCTGGACTACCGCGAACATTACTGGTGACGTCGATATTTATTTCTGGCATCACAAATCACCATTGTGCTTCGGCTAATAAGTGCATATACTTTTGAATTATAACGATTAGGTCATCCTTACGAGTAGAAAAACAATTTCATAGTCAAAGTATTGCACAGCCTCTAAAAATTACTTCCGTGTCATTGTACTGGTCGCATGTGTGGCGGCCACATGTCACACTTATGGCCGAAATCGTGCTATAAGATCCGCACTTAGGAGTTCTATGGTCGGTGACAACCCAAAAAATTCAGGAGCTCTTCTCCCATCGGGAAAATGAAAGCAAACGAAGCATGGCGTGTGCGTGCATGACGTAATACTTTTCTTTGTTTCCATCTATCATTGTTTCTCTTTCAGTGTCTTTCTTTCTGCATTGACGGAAGAGAAATGGTATGATTGGTTGGGGAAGAGGCGTGAGGGCGTGCCTACGCAGTTGACATCGTGACTAATAAATAACCGAAAGTTGAGCAAGTTGGTAAGTATTCGGGAGGAGGTCAAGGCACTCCCCCCACTACGGAACTCACCCCTCCGATCAATAAATATTGAACTGGCGTATGAACACTAGTGCGTTGAAGCATGTGTGAGTAGACGTGAGTATAAACGCGAGCCGACATAAGGCTGATAGTAAGGCTGAATTTCAGTAGATAGGGCCACAGATCGGCAAAAAAATGTGGAGCTTACTCTGACCCACTCAAGAAGTATATTTTGTGCTTAGGACTCACTCGGACTCAGAAATACTAAACTTTTTCTCAACTGGACTCACTCGGACTCAAACTGACCAAAATATCATTCACCCGGGCTCACTCAGACTCAGGCTCACCGCTCGATCTGAGTCTGAGTGAGTCGACTCATCAGTGAGTTTGCCGACTTATGCCCAAAGGTCGTGGGTCCGATACCGGCCGTGGCGGTCGGTCGCATTTTCACAGGAGGGCAAATGGTAGAGGCCCGTGTCCTGTGCGGCCCGTGTACTGTGACCCTCCACAATGGCGTGACTCATAATTGTACCGTGGTTTTGGCATGTAAATCCCCAGATATTATTGCTACTTTTGTCGTGTTTGGAAAACAGCCGTGTGCTTTCGATTATAGTACATTCATCTTCTAATTTCACAGTTTCAGGCTCACAGTCACGGCCACAAGTGGACTAGGGCGAAATAACAGAAAAGATATGAATTATATCCTTTGATTGCAGTGTCACTTACACTTTTGCGGCTAATATATCCAAAGACGTCAAGTCTGTAACGTCACTGACATCAAATATACATACCGGTCAATGTTAATTCATTTCCAATAGTTGTTTCCTATTCATTCTCACTTGGTGGTGTTGAAAAAATCTGCCGAAACGAACATGTCCCGCTATTTATTTCGCGAGTCTCATCGCAAGATTCACAGTAAAGTCTCAAAGATTATAGATCAAATAAATAAAAAATGCCTTCGTGAAGTTTAACACAAATTTTAAACCTAATCAGTCATTCGTCCATTATATACATTGTTCAGTACTACTCATTTGTTTCGCAGAGCTGTGCTATCGTTCCTTAAAGGTATGAAGCGTCCTCCGACAAAACATCAAAATGGCGCAGGTGTAGCGAGGTTGGGTCTGTCCGATACACACGAATTTTGTAGGCTGTCATATTCACAGACGCTTAATATATATATGTGTGTGTGTGTGTGTGTGTGTGTGTGTGTGTGTGTGTGTGTGTGTGTGTGTGTGTGTGTGTGTGTGTGTGTGTGTGTGTGTGTGTGTGTGTGTGTGTGTGTGCGTGTGTGTGTGTGTGTGTGTGTGTGTGTGTGTGTGTGTGTTGGGGGATGGAGGGGGTCACGCGCCTTTAGGGGCAGCACTTGTCCTGTGTTGATCTTGTCTCGTGCTTCTTTATTGCGCTTTTGAACGCGTCATCTGTTTTTACACGATTGGTGGAACATTCCAGCGTTATCGCTGGTGCTCGCGTTGGCTATAGAAAAATATGGTCAACTCGAGTGGTGCTTGCAATCTTATAAGATTAGTCTAACACATTTGAGAAGTTTCCCAAGCGTCGCGGCGAGGCCAGCGCCTAGCGCTGGTAATAGTTTCTGTTATGCGTGCAACCTATCGCATAAAAATAAAGAAATAAGCATGGGTGGCAATATTACGTTTTACGTGGGGCCCCAAAACGTTGTTTTACTTTTTCTAAAAGGACCTGCTACATTTGTGGAATCGCCGTTGCACCACTGCCACGCATTACACGCGTTAGTATACGGTGCCTTTTGTGGTGCAATGCGCCATCTCAAGCCGCAGCGCACTTTACAAGGGCGTAACCTGAAATTCTTTTCATAGGGGAGGGTTGGGGTTCAACAATACTTTATGTATGTTCGTGTGCGCGTTTGTATGTGTGCGTGTATATATACAGCTGCAAAATTCAAAATTTTGGGGGGTGTTAGCACCCCTCACCACCATCCCCTCACCATCCGCCAGTGACACTTCGCGTAGTCTTGAAGTCAAGATTTGGACGGAAAACCACCTGGTTGCTAACATATACATGGCCACACTTACCCGTCGCGATGGGCCGGTGCCTATGGCGCTCGACTGCTGATATGAAGTTCTCGGGATCGAATCCCGACCGCGGTGGCCGAATTTTCAATGGAGGCGAAAATGCTTGATGCACGTGTACTTAAATTTATGTGCACGTTAACGAACCCCAGGTGGCCGAAATGTCCGGCGCCCTCCACTACGGCGTCCCTCATAATCATATCATGGTTTTGGGAAATTAAACCCCAACAATTATTATTATAGACGTCACGAGGTGGACGTAAACCCGTCTGGTCTCGAACATACGTGGCAACAATTAAAAACGAACACCTACCACGAAATTTTATAAAGCCAAAGACGTTTCGGTTTCCACATGGAAGCCTTGTTCACAATGAAGATGAAGGTGGAAATAGTCTGGTTGTGTAAGCTGCGAGGTAGGCACCGGGACTACATGTGTGGGAAGTTGTAGCTATTGCGATCTAGCGCATGCGCAATGGTCTGTATTGCCTGACATTCGTAGTGTTGCTTATTGGCACCAAAGAAATAACGTGATTTGCGTCAAGAAGCGGATGGTATTCCGTTATATAAATATGGACTTAAATGTATTGCTGAAACACCAGCGGTGACAGGTGACCTTTTGGGGGAGACAAGTTCAAGAACACCTGCTAAGGTCGCTACGTACTCGTCAGCTTTTCTGCGTACCTAGTAGGTATTTCCTTTAGAAATCCTGCCCTTAGGCATACTTCTATGCGGTGTCATAAATACACGTACAAATTTGCTTCATGTGTGAAGTGTAACATTGAGCGCTGGAACCATCCATGAATCCAGCGATCTATGTTGGGTGGTCAGATGTAACGTACAAGAAGCCGTATATTCCACGCCTGCATATCAGAGCTATCTTGCACCTAAATATCTAAACACCTGAGCTGCTGATTAAAGAGCAAGGTGAAAACATCTGCATTTCTTCTAAACAAAAAATACGCGTATTTCTTGACGTCTATAACGAACGTCCAGTTGGATCTCAAAGGCCATTCCGCTGGGTCAGCCGAGGCGTCGCTCGAGAAAAGGGCATGCAGGCTATCGCGTAGATCAGGTGACCAGCGGGCAACACTGTCGCGCAAGGCATCAAGCAGTCGGGGCTAGATATAGCGCCCGCTCGCCTTTTGCAGAAGCCTAGCTTGACAGTACATTTGTGCCGACCATACAGGGAAGTGATTCTACGTAAGGGAACTGACTCTGAAATAGTAAGTACTCTGTTGGTGCCGCTTGCTGTTTCCTTCTTGTAATTTGATCATAGCTTGAAAAGTATCGTTGCTTCTCAAAGCGCTGCCGGTTTCGGTGTAAGCTATCTTCGCTTTTGTGAGTCTGGCATCCCGCGGTCCGTCTTCCCTACGAAGCCCAGCAGTATGCGCGGTGATCGTTTTAAGTTCGTGGTCACTTGCTCCTTTCTGTCAGAATTCCTGTCCGTCCATAAGGTGGACGTGGAACGACCGTCGCCGTAGCTGAATTGTTAGAGCATCGGAGGCGTTATTCGAAGGTTGCAGGTTCGGTTCCGGCTGGTGGCAAGTTGACTTTTTGTGCACTTTAATATCTTCACATTTAGGTCGTAAGTGCTACAAATAACGTCCCCTGTACTTTCCTAGGCTTCTTTGTCTGTTGGTTCTAGTAACCTAGCACAATTGCTTCTGGAATGCCCGTGTCGTGTAAACCGCTACTTGCAACCGGAGACGGATGTGAATAAAGAACGGCGAATAGGCAAATAGCACCTTATCGAAGCTTGGGAGGCCAAGATCTCCATCGTGGACCTGGAGTACTAGCGACAAGTCATCGCGAGGGCGACGACTGCAGTCGAAGCCGGATGCAGTGCGTGCAGAAAGAACTGAAAGAGAGGAGTCGCGATAAAGCGAACACCTGGTACCTGACTAGGCAGAGGCGACATGTTATGCCACTATATTGCTTCCATGCTGGGCGGTTTACAGACAGCCATCGTGAGATGGGTTCCGCTGGATTTACGTGAATTGTATAGGTGTTAGAAATCACCACACACAGAATCACTGCCTTAGGAGTGCGAAATACTGCGTTTAATTTCGTAAGGTAGTGAAATTATTAAAAAGCGAACATATATTAAATGTGAAACATTGAACATGCACGTTTATAATGTCAAAGAAGTTGGCTGCTGCTCCTGCTTCCGTCAAGTTAGCGACCTATAAAACACTACTACGTCCCATTCTCGAATACGCCAGTATTGTTTGGAACCCCTGTCTGGTATACCTTGCAGATAGACTGGAAAGATTCCAAAATGAGGCGCTACGTTTTATCTATTCAAGGTATTCCAGTCAAGATAGCGTGACTGCTCCTCGTAATGCCGCAGGAATTCCTACACTTGCTTGTTGGCGGCGGTTGGCAGCAATAAAATTTGTTTTCTTGTTTTATCATGATCGTATAAACGTAGATAAGCACGAGTGCTTCAAGCACGAGTGCTTGAAACCACCAGATCGTCATTCCCGTAGAAAGTATCATGACAAACACATCAGGCAATACGTCACTTGCGGCGACACATTAAAATTTCTATTTTTTCCTACTTCCACTGAAACGTGGAACGCTTTGCGCCAGGAAATTATTGGCATGGATAGTGTAGAAAACTTTGTGGAGAGGGTAGAGGACTAGTTTCTTACGCTGTGGTATAGTAATGTGTCTTCCTTTTCTTTTTCTTTTTTTTTTCCTCTTCTGCTTACGAGGTTTACGAATTGTTTGTTGTATCGGTTCTCATTACAGATTTGTAGTTTGATTTATCTTACATTGTACTCCTATGTGTACATTCAAATCAACTCCCTGTAATGGCCTGTGAAAGGCTGACAGTATCTGACAAATAAAGAAAATAAGTAAGCACAAAGTTCCAATTACATTAAATTTAGTCGCGTCCTGCAGAAGGACTATAGATAGTTTTCGAGACATCCAGGAAAAAGGAGGTTTCCAGCTCTGTTACCCTTTCATTACAGCCAGAAAGGCGCAATAACATTGTCTTACATAAAGGCATAATTATTTTCCCAATATCTTTCCTGCAGTGTTGACACAATGCTACTTCTGGGTCTACTGGTTTCGCGCAGCGTGATGTGTAGAAAGTGCCTTAGCTTGATGGGGGGGGGGGGAGTGGAGCTATCACATGTATCACTACTACCAAACCGTCGTAATACGACTTCCCATATGGTGGATACAAATTCACTGTTTCTCAAATAACGGAAACTTCACTACTTCTTACGTAACTTAATTACATACCTTGATTTCAAGTATTTGTTTAGGGCTGCATGTAGCGATAAATTCCCGAATTCTATGCAACCACTGGAGGCTTCGTTTCAAGTCGTTGATGAGTCATCGGTGTATTCAACGTGAGTAATAAGCCGAGAATGCAGTGTGCTCATCTCCTCTTGGGTGAGCGTGATCGATCTCCCTCTCATGAGTGCGATGAAACCATAGCGCTCCATGAGATAGCACTTGTTCGTCGAGGTGTTATTTCCTTCATTACATATAAGGCGAGGAGCTCGTGCCAACGTCTTCTTATTTACAAAAAAAAAACACAATGGAAAAGAGTTTGATCCGGCCTAAAACTTTGCGCTTCGTTTGTTTAATGATTTCAAGAGTGAGTAGGACCATTTTAGTGCACGACAACGCTGGAGCGTACATCGGCCGCTATTTACGTCAAGGTCGGCGCTCAGGTGTTGACGTTTTCACTTACGCACGTTGCCTCTGCACTCTCTGTCAGGGCAGATGCTAACCCCCGTATTCAGAAACGCTCCTTGACTTGAACTTGACTTGCCACCGTCTTGGACAGCGCGTTTGAAACGCGTTTGTGCTGCCTTGGCACTGCCTAAAGGCAGCGCGTTCGAAACGCGTTGAAGGGGGTGGCAAGTCAAGTTCAAGTCAAGGAGCGTTTCTGAATACGGGGGTAAGTGTTTCTTTTTTAAAGACGATAGTCTTTCTTGGGGAACTTCAACGCAGAAATTTTGGTCTGTCTGTTTGTCTGTCTGTCACCCGATTCGGCCACCCGGCCAAAGTTTAACCACTCTCTGAACGCCCAGCCATCTGGAACTGGTACGGCCGTTCACACTTGTGAGCATTGTCGATCAAAAAGCAAATATTACGCATATCTGAGGCGTAACATCAATACCGATGTATTAGGTGGTGTGTTCCTTTACTAGAAAATACATAGATAAGTAATTCTAAAGATCCTAATGTTTCTTAGAGTGCGCTGAAAATGCTAGTGTTTCTTAGGCTGCGCTGAAAATACGGCGCTATGAGCCAGATGCGGCGCTTCAACATAGAGGAGGAGGACTCGTGTGGTACGACCGGCCCAAGACTATCGTCCTTCGACGACATTTGCAGCGAAGCGCGCAGATGCGCGGCCAATTTTTTAGGGGCGAAGCTCCTTATAGTGGCACCTGTTCGTTCCCGTCGTAGTAGTGTGTAACCAGTCTTAAAAACGGAGGGGGCGTGCACACATGAACGCTCCCTAAAGTCAATGCGCTGCGAAAGTACGTGATATGTATCGCCCTCTCTCCTACGCTTCCCCCTCTTTCTCCTCTCCTACGCCCCCCCCCCGCCTATCTTGCCTCGCGGCAGCGTCTTGACTGAAAAAACCGACCGCTCGCGCTGCACAACCGTTCACTGACCACCCCGTATATATAGGCACTGGATTTTGACCTCCAAGGTAGTGCGTTTGTGCGATTTCTCCTGTGCGTGATTAAACAATGAAAATTCACAGCGTACATGTAAATTTAAAGTGAGCTGCAAGTCGTCATAACTCTCATCGAACCTTTAGTATAAACGCGCCCGATCTCACGTCGGTGATGATGTACTGGGCAGAATTCACGGAAGATTCACGGTTTACCGATGAACCTCCGCAGCTTCGCCCACTCATCATCATTCACTCCGTGGATATGCTGTGATTTTTTAACTATACAGTACTTATTTATTCAAAATACGTTTTTTTTTCGCCTACATCGCTGACACCGTATAAGAGTTATATCACTCTGTAGGGTATGCTGTAGAGCAGGGGTCTCAAACAGGCGGCTTGGGGGCCGTATGCGGCCCGCGGATGGTTCGCTAGCAGCCCATGGTTTCACAAGGAATGAAATGTTAGTGACTGTGCGAAATGGTACTCGCATTATTTACTCACCTATTGCGATTATTAAAGCTTCGTTTGGGTAAGCTACAGAGCCGGGAGTGGTGTCGAGCATTTTTTTTTTCGTGAGCCATTCCATGCGGTCTTTATGCGTCGAAACATAACCGCGCTGAACAGACTCTGTATATCTCACAATTGGCGTCCAGATATGAGCGCATCCTGGAGATCAGCATCGCTATCGTTCTCGAACGCTTACGCCAAATCCCCTTCAGAAATGATCCATGTGAGAAATTCGTTCTTTCAATTTATGATTTCAAATTATCACGTCACGCGATGAAGTCATCACCTGACATCGTCGCCTGGTCAAACGTGGGCCGATCACGGAGGCAGCGAAAATGTAGGTGAGGTGCAGAAATCTTGCAATTCCTCCGATCTTGGAGGCAGTGCAAAACCACGTTAGGTGCAGAAAACTTTTAGAAGGGGGGCATCGTCGGATCGCTACACTGACTGAGAAGAAAGGCGAACATGGCTTTCGCCTTCGAGTCGTCTATGGCGATTGCATAAGAGATCGTGTGATTTGTAACAGCGAAGCCGTTGTCTATAGCTCGCCGTAGTTTGTGCGGTGTCGCCAGAAAACTCCTCACGTGGGTATGTGCCACAAGCCTCACTACCGTGTACAGCAGGTGCGACTGCAGGTGAAAACGAACACGTGAAAAGCAGAGAGAGAAAAAAGCGATAAAAAGAATGAGGAAGAGAGAAATAGAGAAAAGTAGAGGAAATAAAGATATATAAAGATGAGAAGACAGAAAAACAGAGAGAGAGAAAAATAAAGGGAACAAAGGCATAAAAATATAGAGAGACAGAGAAAGCATGGAAAGAGAGAGAAAGAACCATACACGAAAAAGAGATCGAAGAAACACAGAGCACGACTGACAAAGAAAGAGAGAAATAAAGAGAAACAAAGAAAGAAAGGGGAAGAAGCGGAGAGGGAGAGAGAGGAAGAAAGGGAAGAGGGCGAAAGAGGAAGAAATAGATAAAGAGATAAAAAGAAAGAAACAGAAAGAAACAGACACAAAGAAGAGATGCAGGAAACGGAAAGAAATGGAAGAAAAAACATGGCTGATCCTTCTGTCATAGGAATCGGTATAACACGAAAGTGAAACTTGTCTTCACAGACGTAGTTGAGCGTTTGTTGTGCATTCTTTCGCCCCAAGCGCGAAGGAATGAATGCTACAGCATCAAATTGTAATGTTACGCGAATAACGGCAAGCCGCTCGAAACTTGCAATGCGCTGCTCAAGCAGAAAGGACGCGCGGAACGAACATACACAGGATGAGCGCAAACTGTCCCAGTTGTAATTTATTTCTGTGTGAGCAGCGCGCTCCTTTCGCAAAAGCGGCCGCTGCAGTGAGCGAGGTGACCTTCGTGCTCTCAACGCAAACTTGCAGGCAGAGCGCAAGGCGTACGAACCACCGAGATCACGAGATAAGCGCCCGCACGAACGACCACGCACTGTCGAGGCGCGCGCTAATCCGCGTGGGAGGAGGAGGAGGAATAAACGTTTATTGTACGAAACGGTGTCGCGGTGCTAGTCCCGCGTCTACCCTAGGTGGGAGGTCTCCTCATTCCAGGAACCCTCTGGCCTTCGCTGCCTCTTTGGCCCTGGCGACGAGACGTCGTTGTTGGTCCAGGTCCTCTGAGGCGAGCTTGGCCTCCCACGTTTCGAGAAGGTCCTCGTTTTCTTGAGCGGCGTTACTGGCATTCGGCGAAGGCGTTCGTCTGTCTGTATGCTGCACGGGCACGCGAGGATCATGTGGGCCAAGGTGTCAGGTACGCCGCAAATTGGGCAGAGGTAGTCATGCAACGTTGGGTACACTCTGTGCATCAGTATACCGTGGGTGTAAGTGTTGCTCTGCAGTCTTCTGAGTATGGTGCTGTCCTCTTTGTTGAGCTTTGAATGTGGTGGGGGGTACTCTCTGCGTTCTAGCCTTTGATGTTGCAGTATTGCAGAGTATGTGATGGGTACGGGCTCAGCCTCCGCGGACGCAGTCCCGGCGTCTGGAGAGTGGGAGGGGATAGCCCGGAAGACGTGATCGCGGGCTGCGGCGTGTGCCGCCTCGTTCCCCTCCAGCCCCTCGTGCCCAGGAACCCATGTCACACAGGTGTACGGCATCGGAGTGCTTCGGCGCTTCAATATCTTCAGTGCTTGTACAGAACCTTTGGTGTAGTTTCGTATGGCTGCTTGCGAATCTGTGAAGACGACAGCTGCATCCAAGCACGTGGTGGTTGCTAATGCGATTGCCGCCTCTTCTGCAGTTTCTGGGTTTCGGGCGTGAATTGTGGCAGATGCGAGCTCTACGCCCCGAGAATCTACGACGCTCAAAGCGTAGGCGTTTCTGTCGTGATATTTGGCTGCGTCTGTATATCTGGCGTCCGGATCATGGCTGTGATTTCGCCGTAGAACATTCACTCGGGCCTGTCTTCTTTGCTTGTGATGCGTAGGGTGCATGTTGCGCGGGATTCGTGCAATGCAGAGAGATTCGCGCAGGGGACGACTTTTAAAGCGCGCTCTTCGAGCCCTTCGAGCCATCTCGCTAGTGATGACGAAAACACGCTGTACCGCCGATCTCCGAGTACCGCCACCGGCAAATGGTGTACATAAATAGCTCGCCGTTAGCATAGCAGAGAACATGCCGTCTGTGGCGGAGTCGTTTCGCTCTGCGCGCTGGCGATCGATAGGTCGTAAGTTCGATTCCCAGTGACGGAACTTTTTTTCTTGTAGTTTTTTCTTTGCCATATGTTAGTCTTTATTATTTTAAAACGTCATATCCGTGACGGAAATGCGTCAGTGGAGCCATGGTGGACCCTGGCATAAAACACTTTCGTGTTAAAAAAATGAAGAGAAACAAGGAAGGCCACCAAGCTGCGCACTTCCTTCAGGCTTGACACCGCTAGTGCAAAGCTGCCATAATAGAGAGTTTAAGTTTAGTGCGCGCAAACCTGTACGTACGCAACGGCCTGCGCGCTGCGTACGTTAGAGTTGAGGCTGTCTCCTACATTTTTAGTTTACCGTACGCAACAACCGAAACGTGGACTGCGTCTAGGCGTCAGCACCTTCGTCTCGGCGTGTTTTTCTGCGCCATCTAGTGGCTAAGAAATAAACTACAATAGCCGATCATAGTTGACACAAGTCAAGGCACGAGACAAGGGCAAGATTTTACGATGGCGCAAATTCTGTTGAGGTGATCTGTGGTGAACGGTGACGGTTGGTACGACTTCTACGAGGCGAGCAGCAGCGAGGGAGGAAAAATGCCTTCCAGCATCCTTTCGAATCAGCGTCCTTTGGCCACTCTTTCATGGGAAGAGATAGACGATTTGATGCTCACAAACCGAGAGCGCTGGCTTTTGAAGGGCGACTGCAGTCTCGACGACGTCGAATATCTCCTGCATCTTTGCAGCGATCACTGTCCACTGCACTGGGTCCGCGAACGGATTCAAGCTACTCACGTAGGCAAGGAGATCCAAATGGAGGGCAATTCCGAAATGGACGCGGGATTTATTCGCTGCCATGACCGCCGTGCCGCTTGCGCTGCTGTCGGACGCAGCCATTTTGCTTGTCTCGACCGGTCGAGATCTCGCGAGAGAAGCGCCCGTAAGGTACGCAACGGCCGTAGCGGGCGCAACATAAGCGGCGAGATCTAGCGTGCGCATCTCTTACGCGCGCAAGCGCACGCATCTCTCTTAGGTTCAGCGCATGCGCAGTCTTGCTCTCTCTCACCCGTTGCGTGCGCAAGGCCGTTGCGCGCGCTAAACTAAAACTCTCTAATATGTTATTACTTTCACAGCGCTGCTGAGCCCTCGGGAATGCGCCAAAGAACGCTGCTGATACGCTCGTCAGCGCACTTCAACGCGCAATAGCCGTCGATAATACTGACGCTTGCTCTCGCACTTCAGTGGCATCGCTACGTAGCACTATGATGTACCCTTTTGACGTCACAGTGAAGTCGCCGTGTCCGGTAAACCCACGTACGACGTCATTAACGCAACTATTCAGTTAACATAAAGACGTCTGTTTACCCAGTAACGCATGGCTCGAAACCAAACAAAGTGGTATAGGCAGCTCCTCGCTTACTGATTCGCGTAGCATATATTCCCCACTCCATTTACCCCAGTGTAGAGCAGCAAACTGAAGCGTGTCTGCTTGAACTCCCTGACTTCCTTTTTCTTCGTCTCTCTCTCTCTCAACCGCAGTGCATGATATCCGCCGGAAGAACTGTAACATACAACAAGATGGCGAGTTGGGCGAGTTGGTATACGTCTATCTTTCAAAAATAGGATGCAACCCGTGTTTCATGAAACCGAATTCATTTTTCGGCATAAGGATCAACTGACTCGCGAGACAGTCGAATCGTACCATATCCGGAAGAAGGGACATGACTCTGTTGTCCAGCCGCGATTGAGCTGCGCGATAAGAAGTACGCGTATCTAGACACGTAGTGCACGTGATAAATAATAAGTGACTTGTAACATAAAAAATTCTTGTGGTAATCCTGACACAAATGCTTTTTTTTGCACCCTCCTCCATTACGCATGTGCGAAGAATCATGTATCTGTTCTATATGCCTTTTTTCTGACTAATAAAGAATCAGTTGTGAGTGTAAGCGCTGTCCTGTCCACTTCTACTGTCCCCGTCGTCGCTGCGCTTCATCGCCATTTTTGAAAGATGTAACATACAAATGGTAATAATAATAACAATAGATCATTGCTCCCAGGAAATGCGCACTCCATTTCTCCGAGCATTGACGTCATAGTTGTGCGTATGTTTTAACGCACTCACACTACACTTATAAATTCAATGACGTTTGATTTTCAATGCATTTTTTTGTAAACTAAGATATACCACTTACAAAGCTCTGCATTCACTCCTCGTGTGTCATTGCCACGATATATGACAGCGCCCACAATAGGGTAACGGCACCCCGGAAGAGAGTAGGTACATGGCACCACGTCAGGAGAGACTCGAAAGCAGCATGAATAAAGCATGAGGTGCTAAAACTGCAACGTCATTGGGTAGAGTTCTTTTGTTGTTGTCACAAACGCATTCCGCATAGTCGTACACACCGAGACACAAGCTAGCATACTCAGCAAGTACAAGCGGCCTCGAATGAAGCTTAGTCATTCAAACCGCGGCAATTATGTCCGCCCCGAAGGTCGCACGATCGAATCCCGTCCGCGGCAGCTGCATTTCGATGGAGCCGAAATGCTGGAAACACATTTACATAGATTCAGGTGCACGTTAAAGAACACCGGATGGTCAAACTTTTTGGACCTCTCCACTAAGGCATTCCTCATAACCATATTGGGGTTTTGAGACGTAAAACCTCAACATGGCCAAATGTTTCCCACATATTCTTAAAGAAGCCAACTGAGCAGGGATATTGCCTGCAACTGACAACATCTGCCTCCTCCAACATCCATGATTAGGGCTTTCGTTAAAGCCCCAGTGCTGGGCTTTAGAAGATACACGTACCTTCGATACTGGCCAGCGATACTCTTTAAATGCACTTTGACCGCTTCTATCTATCTATCAAGCCGCCTACGTCTGAGCAATGCATGACTAACACGATCAACCAGCAATGACGTGAGAAACGTGACATAACTATCGCATACGCCACGAAACTCTTTCCCTCAGTCCCGCGAGGCCGATACCCGCATACCACGGCCCGTGAAATATGGGTATGCGCCAAGCGTTTTTCAATGTCCATATCAATCCAGGAATGCTAAGAATACCCTTTTCGAAATCTTAACGCTATAGTGTTAGGGAGCCTGTGTCACAGAAGATTTGTAGCCGGCGTCAGTGGCATTCAGTGAAAGGAAAATCCCGAATGACGCAAAGAATAAAACTGGGCTTCGAGCCTGGATCGAACACAGGAATTCCGCGTGGCAGTCAAGTATTTTTTTAACACAGGCCCAAGCCAGTGCTTGAAACCACTTCGGAAAAACATTACAGACGTACCCATATGACGCAGAAAGCTATAGTCAAGCGTTGCTCGACCCCGAAGGACTACGCCTGCACTTCCATTCGATAAATGTGATGTGCGTTCTCTGAACTGAGTGCTTACGTTATGACCGACCATAACCTAACATGTAGGCGCCAGTTAAGTCGACGTGTCTTGTAAACCCTTGATATGCAGAAGTTTTTAGCAGGCGGTTCTCTTCTTCGGCCGTGGGGTAACGCCTATACTCTGTGATGTGCCAGTGCCCGTTGAAGTAGACACTTGGCAGCGAACCTGTGAACCGGTTGACGTCACCGGGTGCCGCGTGGATATGCTAAGGTTCCAAGAAAAGTCCTTTATGATGGTTGGCCTCACAGTTGACGATGCGAGAGCCGTGAAAAGCGATACGGTGGTCGTTCACCTCGCTGTGCTCAGCGAGGGCGCTCCTCCTTCGGTCGAACTGTCGCAGCCTCTCGGGGAGGTTCCATGTTCCTCCCACGTATGAGGCGTCACAGTAGGCACCTGGTACGGAGTTATTCAACCCCTGAGCTTTTAACTGCGGAGCAGCCTAAGGGACCACCCTGCTATCATCTCATGTCTAACGTTGGTGTCCCGCTGGCCTCACCTCTCATACACACAAGCCGAACAGACTGCACGTTTGGAACGCCAGCGCTAACTTGCCTGTGAAAGCCAATGTTACGGAAGGGCTAATTGGTCTGTGCGAGCCAGCGAAGGAACAGCGAAATGCCAGCGTCGATAGTTTGACGCACGGCGCTTGGAGCAGCAAACAGTAGAAAGGACATCATAGAACAGAAAATAGATCATCGCGAAACAAATCAGATAATCAGAAGAAAAGAATATAAAAGAGCTGATAAAACAAAGGGAAGCACAAGGGAAACAAAGGTATACGTCAGTTGAGTGGAATGATGCTGACGACGTGCTTGACACTCGTAGCGCTGTTTCATGTTTTCATTCCATTCGTAAAGAACATTGTTGATTGTTCTTTTTTATTTTATCATATGCAAGTTTAAGCTTTGCTCTTTTTGACATTTCCTCCTGTGAGCATGCCCCTAAACTTATCCATGTATGAAAAAGTCATCTTCAAATAATCCTCACTGACGTCGCTTATACCCTTTTCCTTAAGCGTAAGACAATGACTCTAAATTTTACATTTCTCTTTGAAGTCAGCTACCCTTGGGATGATGAGGCAGTCAACCTCCGGTTTTTTCACCTGGGAGATGCGATCTTCCAAGTATAACTAGTTTAAGCTTCAAATTGCCGCTAAACTCATCGTCATTGACCTTTTTTATCAAAATATAATCAGTTGCTCTCGCCAGTCTTCTCTAATGCCTCTTATTATCCAGCCATTTCGCGAAGACTTATTGTCCACGCTATCAACCTTGCGGCTGAAAAGTTATATTCCTGTCTCTTTGATCTAGACAAGTCGCAACCTTGGTTCGCCTGCTATTTAGAGCATCGAATTCCTTTACCTTTGTTCTGCGGTTGAGCAACCTGCTATTCAATTGTGTCAACATTTCTCCAGGAGGCGCCTGTTTTTTCTGAATTTCAGAAAGTTTACTCAAAATTCCGTTCGCCGTTTTAAAGAGGGTCGGTGACTTAATGATTTCGGCAGTAGTAGACACAGATTTTTTTTCAACATCATCCCTACCAAAGAAAAAAATTCGAGGACGCTTGAGCTTATCCTTCAAGAGTAGAACGCGATCGCGTAATCTGGCCCCGTGTGCATCGCCTTCAACCGTGCCGCAAGGAAAGGAGCGGTTGTGCGCGTAACATTGGCCCTTTCAAACTATCCTAGAATGTGTACTGCAAGTACAGTTGCGCAGTGTCCACTACTCCACAATTTTTCCTTTTGCAAATTGACGACGTACCCACTACGCGCCCGTAAGCTGCCACGCGCACCTGCGCAGCTGCACACTTTCTAATGGTTGGGCTGCTTTAAAGCTTCACTCTTTCTGCAATTCGCATGTTTTGACTCTTGGTGCGATGCTACGATTCTGCCACGCAATATTACAAGCGTTAAGGAGAATTCTCCCATTACACGACATTCTTTTGCGTTTTTCTTTTGTTACGTCACATCTTCCAGCACTGGCGCGGTTCCGTGGTAGAACACATGCTTTCCACGCTTTTGCCTGGTTTCGGTTCTCACTAGAACCGAAGATTTCTTTATTATTTATTTACTTGCATCGATCTCCAATGGTCGCTGACGGACAACGCCAATTTTTCGCTCCCAATCAACGACGCCCCCGCCGACATCGATGCTGACAACGGAATTTCTACAGAACGAGGTTTTTAACGCTACCGCGTTAAAGAGCGAGGTGTATCGTTAAAGAAGCGAAGTGTAGCGGCGAAGCATTCTCCGATGCAGTTCAGAATCGTATGTGGACACGGCAGCACGAGTAGACTAATGCAATCACTGCGAATATCATATTTCTTTTCACTAACCAGCGTGTACAAAGGTACTTGAGCCAACGTCATCACGGCTGTGTCGCCTTGTCCGCTCCTGACTATGTATGAATAGCTATGGTGACGGTACTAGAGTGTGTTCTGAGTTAGAAGGATATGTAATATGAAGAAGACTAAAGTAATGTACAACATTGTCACAAAATGCGCGCCGCGGACACGACGGTGGTTAAGTGAGCTGATGATGATCATGAAACTGTGGCTTTCTCTTTGCATCGGTTTGGTTGGTTGGTTGCAAAACTTTATTGAGGTCCTGCAGGGTGCGCGTCAGAGGGTGGTCGCAAAAAAATTTGTGCATCCTAGCCTTAAAAGAGCGCCCACTGTTGGGGGAATAAACTACCGCTTCCTCGTGCACCAGAAGACCGGTTCCGTGACTGACGACAGGCATATGACGAGAGTGATGGGGAACGGAAAAAGTGCCGCGGGTAGCAGACGGAGTTCGTTGGACCGGGCAGGCGTGTGGACGTAGTGTTGAAGGTCAGGCCAACGGGGGGCGGCAGCCTGACTGCGTAGTCGAATCCGCGGCTCGAGTTCAGGCAATCTTGGGCAGCGGCGTGTAACTTGACTCAAGTACCCGCTCAACATCGACCAGCGGCGTAAGACAGAGAAGCAGCAGTCCGGAGCACACCAGCTCGGACCATCGACGAGGCACCCACACAAGACAAGCGCCGCGTTCAACGGCTCTCCTCTCTCGTTGGGACTTTCCTAATCGGGTTACATCTATTATTGTGTTATTCATGGCGAGTTGTTTTTATGGTTAAAATGTTAGCGCAGTGATCGTATGCATATGGGTGGTGGTGGTGAAACTTTATTGCCCAAAAAGGGGTCCTGAAGGACACTCGCTTAGGTGCCATGTGTAGAGGACATCTCCCACGTTGGGACAGAGAGCCCGAAGCTCTCCGCCGCCTCACGGGCCTCCTGGACAGCCCGAAGTTGGTCTTCTAGTGAAGCACTTTTCAGCACTTTGTCCCACTTTTCCTTGTTCTTCGCGTGTATTTTTGGAGCGCAATGGGTGGTTCTGAGTATTTTGGGGGATTAGTCACCACGTGGTGCGCGTTGCGTGTCGCGAGAGGTAGCGAGGTTTCTCGCACGTAGTCGGCGTATTTTTTGTTTGTCTCGTGCGCTTTTATGCTGTTGTAGTAAACTGGACATTTGTTTAGTATGAACGCTGTCTCTCGGCTCGTGCCCCTGGCCCGCGTTCGATCAGGCGTGGACCTATCGCTGAAAAATTCTCGGAAAAAGAATAACGCTTTGCGATGAGTAGCGAGGCACTGGAAGTGCTAAATGAATACGTCTACTTAGGATAGGTAATGACCACAGAGCCGAAACATGAGTCTGAACTAACTAGAAGAATAAGAAAGGGGTGGACCAGATTCGGCAGGCATTATCAAACCATGAATGGTAGTTCACCACTATTCCTCGAGATGAAGGTATATAACAGCTGCATCTTATGGGCACATGCCGACGGGGCAGAAACCTGGGGGCTTACGAAGAGGGTTCAACTTAAATTGAGGACAACGCAGCGAGCAATGGAAAGAAAAATGATAGGTGTAACCTTAAGGGACAAGAATAGAGCAGCGTGGGTCAGGAAATGAACGCATGTTAAGGATATGTTAGTCGAAATCAAGAAGAAGGAATTGACATGGGCAGGGCATGTAGCACGAAGGCAACATAACCGCTGGTCATTAAGAGTAATACACTGAATTCCAAGAGAAGGCAAACGCGCGAGGGCGAGGCAGTAAGTTAGGTGAGCAGATGAGATTAAGAAGTTTGCGGTGATAACGTGACCACTGCTAGCAAATTACCGGGTTGATTGGCGAAACATTCGAGAGGCCTTTGCCCTTCAGGGGGCGTAGTCAGGCTCATGATGATGATGGAAAGGTGCGCATCGCCAAACGTACGTCCCGACGACGTACGTCACGGTGTCCAACCTCCGCGAACCCGGGATATTCTCCGCCCAAGCTGGCCTTGACGACGACTACTGGCTCAGCATGTATGAGCGTGTTAGACAATGTCACCGATCGGGCCCTGTACCAAAGTGCTCGCCAATGTGATATTCCACTTGGGAGGCACTCCACGTGTTTGATTCGACCATGAGACCGTGAGGCCATGACACTGAGAGCACCAGCTGGAAGAAGAAGAAGACGACATGATTATTCACTCTAGAGTGATCTATAGAGTGAGGCAGTCTGCTAGACCATGCCTGTTAGCCACCTCCACGGCTCAATTTATGGCCCGATGCTGGTCCTCTGGGTTGTTAGACGACCATAATTTATCCAATGCCACATGTGAGGGAGTGACCAGGAGATTATGCGCGGAAATAGCCGCCCTTTCCCATATTCTCTGAAGCTGCACCTGAGCCCCCACCAGCTGGGATACCTTTCAGGAAGGGGCTACAAGACATATTTGGGAAACCGTTCGGTCGCAAAGTGGCTGCACGAAAAGAGCTCGCTACCAGTGTGTAGTCGTAAATTGAATCGTATAGCACGTATATACAGGACGTGCTCACATCAGCTCATCATTCGCGTAACAATATTAAATAGAATTTTCGCTCACTGGAACGCAGTTGACAAAAGCAAACTTAACTATCGGGCCAGACGCGAGAGAGTCCGTGTTGCTGGCTGACACTGGTACACATAGCTCATCGACATTTGTAAAAGCCAATTTCGAAGCCCATACATACCGCTACAAGCACAGCATCACTGGTGAATGGAATGAGCTACAACTGAAACCTGGCAGCGCCAAGAACTACCACCTCACTTTCTGAAGGCCGAAAGCTATAATAATCCGCTACGCTTGTTAGAGAACCTTTCACGTCTGTGAATACATGTATGTCATCGACATTAGGATGTGTGCTTAAGAAGGAAGGACTGTGTGGTTATGTTTCGGGTCCAAGATTAGCTGACGACGCGTAACGGAAACACATCGGTATTCACATTCTCTCTTTGCAGTTCTGCAATAAGCAGAAATTTTCTGTTCATAAACCTAATGTGGCGGAGCAGCAAAAACATGAGTGCTTGCTTTGCCAAACTATACATTTGCTGCTTGCGCGATCGTCGAGTTTCTCTGGACCATGTTTTCGCCGAAACATACATCGCTGTCTTCAAGTTGTGTTTTCTCAAGAACAATACCACCTCTTAATTTGCAGGAAAAAAGTCGTTGCGGTAACGGGTCGTGTTTTCTTCACAACAAAGTCGCTCAGTATGTGGGATCTCGAGGTTCATCATGTGCATAATAATATCTGGGGTTTTCCATGCCAAAGCCACGACATGATTATGCGGAACGCCGTAGTAGAAGACTCCGGCAATTTCGACCATCTGGTGTTCTGGAACGTTCACTGACATAGCACAGTACCCGGGCCTTTAGCAATTTTGCCTTCATCAAAATGCGACCGCCGCGGCCAGGATCGAACCCGTGACACTCGGGTCAGCAGCCGAGCACCGTAACCACAGTACCACCGGGGTGGACAGACTCATCATGTTGTCCACCCAAGCCTGGCACATTCCGCAGAAGCGAAAGAAAGAAAGAAAGAAAGAAAGAAAGAAAGAAAGAAAGAAAGAAAGAAAGAAAGAAAGAAGAAAGAAAGAAAGAAAGAAAGAAAGAAAGAAAGAAAGAAAGAAAGAAAGAAAGAAAGAAAGAAAGAAAGAAAGAAAGAAAGAAAGAAAGAAAGAAAGAAAGAAAGAAAAGAAAGAAAGAAAGAAAGACTTTATTTCTTTTGTAACATTACAGAAACGGTGGCAAGAGTAAAAGGCATCAAGGCCTGACAGAGGTACCTGCTCCATTCATAGATTAGGCAGCAGCGAACAGATTATGTGCAGGACCCTGGAATATCCAGGGGGGGCGTCTCAACCTCCCTCCCCCAAATTTTTTTTATTTTGCATGTTATATATACCCGCGCACATACAAACACGCACACGAATATACACAAAGTATCGTTGACCTCCCCTCCCCCGAAAACGATTTCTGGCTACGTTGCTGGCGCAGGATAAAACGATATGAAACATGATCATCTTACACCATTACACAAAAAACAGCAATGTCAACTCACATGCAGCATTAAGACATAAACGCAAGAGTTGAACACAATATGTGAGATTCAGGTTATTAATCTCACATGCGTTGAATACAATCATATCAATGCCCACTACATAAAAAGCATTGGTATATTAACCAGGGTTAAAAGAAAATTCTGCGAATGAAACGCCAATTGAAAATTAAAAACATCAACAGATGTCCAGTCACCAACCTGGGTGAAATGTTATGCAAGATGGCTTTGATATTAGGTAAGAAACATTAGTAACACTTCAGTAACAAGACAGATACGTGTCTTAATAATGGCAACTTTTGGAGTGTGCATCAGGGTTTCCAAAGAACAGGAGACCTTCCCGCCACGACTGATCCTCAGAGGCACCGAACATTAAGAACGCACTGAAGCAGGCGGCCGGCTAGGAGCGACCCTAAGTAACAGGATAAAACCCGTGGATTAGAGGGTAGCTTCTCACTTTGCTGCTTCCGCTTATAATGTGTGGTAAATCAACGTTGATACGCGTTTTATGCCATTTGTACGCTCGCTATACCCTCAGATTCAGGGATCAGAAGATCAGTGACCTTCGACGGGAGCGCTGTGTTTGTTATTCATTAAAAGCACACGTCGTTTCCTACCATTGTGAGTGAGTTGTCGAAGAAGCCCATATCTCAGGGAACAAAAGAAGTTGCTGCGTTCACGAGCGGCGCAGATGTTTGAGACCTCGTTCGGCGTTGCTTGTATACCGGCAGGTCATGTGTAAGTTTTCTACCGCGTTAAAGCCTACAAGCTCTTTACCGAGGATTTTTAACTCTTCGTTAAGGGCAAGCACATCCTTCTGTTCATCGTATGTATCCTATGCGTGCCTGCAATTTGAGCACGACGTCACTACACACTTGAATACACATTCAATCAACATCACGTCCAATAGATGTGGGAAAAGTATACACGTAGCAAGCAAACATCGTTTGTTTGCTTAGAGTAAAAGTATGTGGTATAACTTAGTCTCTGAACGTTAGTGAGGCAGAGTTAACCTGCCTTTAGTCCTTTCAACCCAGGTAGTGTATGTCTAAGGAATCTGAATAAAAATAAGTCAGTAATTTTTCGGGAGCACTTCGTGTACACCTGATTTGATTTGATTTATTGATTTCCATTTACACACATTTACACTTGCCGTTATCTTTCATACACTATAGGCCCTAAGAGTGGCCCACGCTACGGGTCCTTGTCGGGTGGCTCTTTATATTGCCGCGATCACTTGTCGCCCTTATCACTTTGCTTGTTACGTGCGTAACTAGACTGTATCTGCGCTCTATCATGAACGCTTCATGCGTCAACTTGTCTGCGCCAACCGCGCGGTGGTTCACTTGTTTCTTTCGGGCGCAGGCAAGCCCAATAAAATCAAAGATTGTCGCGGCTTGCTCCTCATCCTGTCGTCCCCGTCCTTTCATCGTCACGGTTGCGTGGTAATATACTGAGGCTTGGGCACGTGATGTTTGAAAGTTGGGGGGGAAGGGGTGGCTGTTTATTTCTACTGCACAGGTGAGTCTACATGTGCCATTAAAAGCCACAGCTGTAAGCCTCAGTACAGAGGATATCACTGCTGTCCAAGCATCACATCCTGGAAGCGACCATCTGCTATACCCAGCGAAGCACAGCATGTAAAGGCAGAAATAGTTCGTGAGCGACACGCTCCCAGCTTCCTCGGTCCTGTGTTCACTGTCTTGTTTTACAGCGAAAGCTGTTATGAGATCATTTCACCGGCCGTTTTTGGCGCCGTAGTTGTGCGCCGCCGCCGCCGCCGCCGGTGTCCGTAACCAGTATCGCTCGAAATAAGAAAAAAAAACGAAATAAGAAAAAAATTCCAGGATGGAACGAGGTTCGAACCTGGGCCCTCTGCGTGGGAGCCCAGTATTCAACCTCTGAGCCACGCCGGTGCTTGAAACTGCTTCGCCCCCCCCCCCGTCTCTCTCCCACGTCAACATGATGGGAGAGGGAAATAGCGACCGGGCGTCACCCAATGCAAATTACATAACTGGTGGGCCGTTTAAAGATTCCAACCCATTACAAAGGGCTGAGCCATAATTCTTCATCGTCATCACTCGTCGCGTCAACAAAGTGCACGTAATGCCTTACAGACGTGTAGCTGGTGCCTCGCTTCAATGAAGAATGACGAATAATGACTTAGTAGGTGCTTCCCAACTTCACAAAAATTGTGATTTATGGCGTAGTGGGTACCTTTCTAGTGTCCTTGTATTGTAGCCCCAAGAGAGCTTAACGGGCTCTAGAAACGCCGCTCTTCCAGCTTTCGCTGTGACTGTGCTGCGGTTTCATCGCAGGCCTGGCGATTTTTTTATCAAACCTATTTGAATCTGAATAGTTCACTACAGGACGCTTCAAATTTGTTCGCACATTCATAAGTTTCTTTTCGTGTCTATTTGAACCGAAGAAGCACACGAGCCTTAACCTAAGTTAAACATCAGGTTCACTATACTGCAGTACCGTCGTGCTCAGATTGATTGTGGCTTCGAGTTAACTCTCGCTACTGCATGCTTCCACGTGGTCCTTCTGTCGTCACAACTCCAGCGGCTGCGTATTTCGTGCAGCTCCTCCTATAACTGTATTGAAAATGTGGAAAGATTCCTGCAAGAAAACACAACATTGAGTAGGTGAATGACCTTTTCTTTTCTCACATGCTTTAAATATTATGCGAAGGTATTGCTAGAATGGGTTCATATAGCTTACGTAAAGCGGACAGATGTGGTGTGCGCCGTCGTTCTACCCATTCTCGCGTTCGCACATCTTAAACGCTATGCGTCGATGATGACACCACTTATTATGACGGAATCCTTAAATATCGCATCAAACGCGAAAAGGGGCCGGCGGCGGCGTGAACTGACCGAGTGATGCAAAAAACATCGCGTGATGGGGTCAACCTATGATGTCTTCATGACATCACAGGTCACCAATATTCCTGATATCATCATCACGTCAGTATGTCGTCACATCACGTGACGTCACATGATGACGTCATCACATGGCATCGTCGCTTGGTCAAAGGTGAGCCGATCCCCGAGGCACTGCAAAGAAGAGAGAGAAGAAATAATAGAGAAGGAAAGGCAGGGATGTTAACCAGTATAGGACAACCGGTTTGCTACCCTACACATGGGGACAGGGTGGGGGAGATTAAAGATGGAGAGGAAAGAGACTGCAAAGCTCCCTGCACGTAAGATGCAGATAGATGTCAATGCCTCCGGTATCGTAGGCATTAAATTGACTGAGAGGAAAAAAAAAGATGACTTTCGCTTTCTAGTCGTGTTGGTAAATGCATAAGGGACAGTGTGACTTTACTTTATTACATATTACTTTACTAGTCATTAAAAAGTTTTGTACAGCTTCTTAAATAGTGCTTCCACCAAACCTATAGCAATGAACAAATAGACGACAGAGCCTTTTACCATTTTTATCAGTGCAAACATTTGCCGCGTTCATTGTTGAGTGGACACCTGTGAGCTTAGCATTTTAAAGAAAACCCAAGACGAAGTGGGTTTGTTGAAAAACTATCCATCATTCTATTTTCCTTATTTATTTTTCTAAACGTCATCTGACGCTTTTCAAAGAAGCGCTCTGGCGTAGTTTGTTGACGTCATGTGTCTTTAGTTAACAGCACTAAGTTCCGCCACTAGGGAGATATAAAGTGACCGCAATACCTAAATATTGTTTTTGGTGAACTCTTCGTCTTGAATTTGGTTCGGTGCGATTGCTTGGCCGGAAATTGGTACGTGCTCTGGTGCATTTTTATAGCGTAAGCTTGAAGCTCCGTGCAGAGCGGCCAACACCTTCATTTTGAAAAGGGAAAAGCGCAAATTCAAATACGCACGTACGCTTTCAACGACCAGAAGTGGCAAAAGTTATTCTAAAAAGTTTATGAATTACACTACTCATTATTTTTTGCAATTTTCTGATACGTAATTAAATTGAATTACAAATTACAGCTCGTCGAGAGCATAGGCATTGTATCACTACTACATTTGGAAACTAATGAGATTACATTTAAATTACTGTAGCGAAATTTCATCATTGTAATCGTCGTCGACCCCGCTTTTCTGGAGTTTAGAGGGCCATGGCAGTAATCTTCGAGTGGTCGTTTCTTGTCGTTGATTGGTTTTACTTCTGACGCTGTTGCTTTTGTGATGTAAACGAGCGGCCGAGCTGGCGGCACTCTTCAGCGTTCGGAAAGCTTCGTAGACGGGTGGACGCTGGGGAGCATCTGGACAGCAAGGAAGGAGAGCGTTGACAGTATGTCAGGGCTCGCGTCCATACAGGAGGAAGAAAGGTGAAAATCTCGTATTTGTTTGTATTACCGTGTCGTATGCGAACGTTGGCTACGCGAGAACGCGGTCTCAGTTACAATGGTCACACGCGCATGCCACGTACATCGCAAGCGTATCAACGAGCATGTGGTTAAACCGTTCTGTGAGCCCGTTTCTTGGCGTTTATTTCAAGAGGTGGACTTGTCTTCCCGCTTGTTTCGACAAGTCTACTTTTCTTAGGCAAGGCCTGGACGAAGACAAGTCCACTTGTCTAGACGTTGGTTCCAACGACAACCACTGTTCAAAGATTCTTGACCTCTCCAGGACTCCATCTTCTTCTAAGCTTCTTCCTTGTTTGTATCCTTCATCGTGTTTTGAACAGTTCGTGCGAAAAAAGGTATAAACTGTTACCTTTCTTTCACGAAAGCTTTCTAGAGACACTTGGCATGGCCCTTGTGTGCCGTCGCTGTGGAATCTTTTTATCTGTCGTTTCCTTGTGTGTGTTTAAGTACATGCCTGCGTACCCTGCCAGTTGCCGCCTCTTCCTTCTTGTCCTCGTAGGCGTTTCTGACTCCAGTATATAGGCCTTTTCTCCGAAACCATTGTTAAGACGTGTTAGGGTAAAGCAAGACAAGGTAATCATTCTCTTCGCAGAATTTACTTAGTCGGCAAGGCGTTGTTTCGGGCTGGTTGGTAATCCATACTTACAAGCTTTATAGCGCGGCAGGCACAAGCGCTTACTTCCAACTAACGTTTCTTATCAGAGCTCGGAAATATATACAGTGAAAGAGAATCAAGAAACAACTGCACCCTGATCTGCCTGATGATAACAACCCGTGTGCGTTACACTGCTTCAGGCGATTGGGTGCAGTTGTTCCTTCTTTCTCCTTCACTGTATATATTTGCGAGCTCTAAGCTCTAATATTAAACGTTAGTTGGAAGTAAGCGATTGTGCCTGTCATGTTTTCTTGTCCTTTGTGTAAAAAGTTCCGCGCTATAAAGCTTGTTACTTAGTGGGTTGACGTTTGCTGTGTGGTCCACGTGGTGGCTCAGCCTTTGTCTTATTTCTGTGATGAAAAATACACTGAGTTTACACATGAGCACTACGAGATATTGGTAACACAATTCGGTAGAAGCGGCTGTAGCAAAAAATTATTTCTTTAAAATCATTTTCTGAAGTTACTTTCTGTAGAGTTCTATAGAAGGGCTATATAACTTCTATAGAACGCACTGCCGTCATCTAGTTTGCCTAAACAAAACACGCTGCATTCCATTCGATAGACGTTTATGTGCGGCTCATCATAGTTAAGATGTCTTTATTCTTCCACTTGAACAAGTGCTTTAACAATCCCTTCAGAGGTTGTAGGTCCGGGACATTTAACGGTAGTTCGCCTTTTTTCTTTAACTCATCAAGAACATTCTTTTTTTTCTATGCAGGTGTCGCGGAGGGGGCGGGGGTGTAAATAATGGGAAGTACGTCATTCTGTTTGCCACTTGTACTTGACTGAAGCCACTGAATGCAGCTCGACGTCGCTGCCCTTTCAACAAACATTTGGCATCAAATGCACTTCATGCCGCCCGGGTGTGTCAGTGGTTACGGTGCTCGGCTGCTGACCCTAAAGACGCGGGTTCGATCAAGGAGGTTTAAATAAAACTTGCTGGAGTGGAGGCCGCCTATACTTGCCAATGGGCCGCAGTGAAGCCGCGCCGCGCGCGCGGCGGCCATCTTGACATAGGCAAGAAACGGGAGCCAAAGCGCGTCCGCCGCGTTGATCGCGTCTCTCCGCCGTGGTTTTTAACGGTTATGGCGAGCATTAGGGGAGAAGTTGTCAAGATAAGAAGCCAAATGGCCGATGAGAATGCAGTCAGTTTTATTCCGATTCTTTTGGCGTTTTCCTTGCAAGCATGCACACCGATGAAGGGTCTGTATGATTGGTTTTTAAAAATAATCATCCTCATAAGAGCACACCTCACTTCTTGGCACTCATTTTCCTGTTTATTTCATTCATCATGTGACGGAGTCTTACGCATATGTGGAGTTCGGCCACTTTCTTTGAGCGGAATGTAATTGTGGGTGCCCAAAGCTCCCCACTCAAGCATATTCATCGAGAAGGATATGTTCATCAAGGCTTGAAAGCCATTTATTTTTTCAAGACCAGCTCATAACCTCCAAAACCAATAGTTTTGAGTTTGCATGGACGTGCTTCAAATAGGGCATTGAGCTTGCAGTCGACAATATTTCAATAGATATGTAGCTTTTCGATACTATTTCGTTGGCTCGGCTCTCTCTTATCCTGTCAATGAATCAATTAAAAACGCCCATGTGGCATCCCTTGTCCTAAGTTTAAGTCAGCGAGCATATATACATGTACAGTACAGTAGAGTTTTTGTGCTGCATTAGGCTAGCTTTTTCGAGACAGTGACTCATCTGTGAAGACAGCATTTTCTTTGATGGAATTCTGTATACCGTTCTCGTATATTGCGCTCTGCCAGTGTCAGTGCTCGATTAAACTTCGAATGTACATACTCATATAAGCTGATGGAGAAAATAAGTGCAGCGTTAACGCAAACGCCCGCAGCTCGGATGGATACGTGCCTTTCTGGTCTTTTCGTGCCCTGTGGAGGGGTTGCTGTATGTATGGGAGAAGACCGCAGTGAACACCCCCCTGCCCTACTCAGACATGAGCTTTTGATCCTTCATCTCGTTTATTATCGCTTGAGGCTCCAACCTCGCTCTCTTTGGACAGCCTGCAATTTTTCTACTGCAAAATTTTGATCTTGAACTGTTTATCTCCCCTTAGGAAACATGAAGCGTTCCTATGTAATGCTGCCGTGTAGGTGATGCAACTGTCACATCTTCAACAACTTTTTTCAATTTGAACACATATAACGGCCGGAGTACCCCGGGGCCTCGGTTAGGTCGCTTTATTTGCAGCTGAAACGAGCATTGCACAGTTTAGACCTACTGGTTTTACTCGCTGCACTGCATAAAACAAATACAAATAACAAAAGAAAAGGCACGAATGTAAGAAAAAACAGGTCCTTGTGTATAGCCCAAATGACGTTACTTAACCTCGTAGTTGCGAGCTACCCTTTTATAACACAACAGGGCAACCGATAACGAAATCTGGGGAGTCACCTATTCATATAATTTCAACGAAAAGCAAACGGTGCGTCCTTTTCCTATTTGCGCTCCGCACCAGTGGTATCAACAAGCACAAGAATGTGTATCACTAGGTTTTGCAAGTGTTTTACAAATGCGTCAAGCACAGTCGGACAACTACCGGGTCGCAGCCTAGTCCGGTCGAAACTATTCCAGTGCCTCTCTCTAACATATGTGATCGCCGTCTTTTGGCTTCCAGACTTCCCGTCAAACAGCCTGCCCCGACGTGTTTCTAACATTTGGTTCCTTAAGAAACCGGTTAGGAAAAAAGAAAGAACGTCAGACGTGAAATTAGAGACAGATTGCGAGCTGTCAGCATGCGTTCCGGCATATAGATAAGTTTTCATCAAGCTCGAAATGTTCTGCTTACAACTGAAACTTCATCCCGAGTACCTTTTTGCTCGATTTATATAGCCGTACGCAACGCACGATATACCCAACAACGTCCGGACGCCACCACACCAGAGAACATCTGGAACATCTATGCGGCCGCTGCAGCATGCGTTGCGGAAGGCGCGCCTTGTGCCTATGGCAATATGGCGGCGCGCGGCTTCACCTGAGGGGCGCCTCCTCTACTCCAGCAAATTTTATTTTAACCTCCTTGGGTTCGATGGCGGTCGCATTTCGATGCAGGCGAAATGCTAGAGGCTCGTGTACTGTGCGATGTCCGCATAGGCGTGCGCAGGTTTCCCCATTAGCGGCGAGAGGGCACAGTTTTATCCCAGGGCCCCTCCGCCCCCCGCTTTTTTGGTCAAGTCCACACGACGACATGCTTCATAATGGATAAAAAAATATGAAAATGAAGTGATGGTGTGCTCCGCACAATGGCGTGCCTTTGGTCCCTGGCGTTTACGAGCGTAAGCGTAAAGACCGGAAGTAAACCGTTCTTGGAACGTAATATCAGGGGCCTTCGGCCGCCATTATCGTCAAAAACTTGTGTTGTGATAACCCTTGCTCTTCAAACAATGACGCGACAGGTCCGACAGAGTGATGGTATGAAGCAGACTTCTCGCCCCGTTATGTGACTAGGGGCAACCACCCTCTTGCCCACTGCCTCCCCCCGCCATCCCCCCCCCCCTCTGTACGCACGCCTATGGATGTCAGTGCACGTTAAGTACCCTATCTATAGGTGGTCGAATTTATGAAGAGTCCTCCATTACGACGTCTCTCACAGCCTTAGGCGCTTCAGGACGTTGATCCCATAAAGCAAACCAAGCCATAAAGTGCACATTCAATCAAACACTCCTGAATTACCTCTCCGCGGTGTACCCATACGTTAGGTTTGTTAAAGATTCCTGTACTCCTAACTCGCATAAACTTCATCTTTGGCCATTGAAATCTAAGACTTAATTGTACAAATATAATTATGTTCCTTTAACCATTAAACGTTAGAATGCAGTGCCCGGAATCGTTTGCTATTTGCTCATTACCGATTATCTGTCTGCAGCTGAGACGTGGTGTTGTCGCCATTCCTACAATACAAAAAGCTCATGATGAGCTGCTGTATGCAGAAATAAGAAATAAATAAAAATAAAATTGAATATAAACTCGCACACATTTACGTCGGCGAGGAAGAAGCAGCAGGTAAACATCTTTAGTTTGTTTAGAATACATCTAATATAGCATTACTAACCTTCTAAAAGCGCTAAATAGTTCGTGAGCAATGCGTGCCTACCTCCCACTGCCTCATGTCCCACTAAGAAGCGGCTCTGGTAATGTCGGTTTCTTAAGTCCTAGTGCAGTTGCACGGAACGCAACGACTCGTCGTGTAAGCTGTGATACACAGTTCCCATTTATAGTGGACGGTAGAGTCCGTATATGCCGCTTCACCGGCAGCATGTGTACACAGAAGCAACGGATGCTAGAAGGCCACGCGTCGAGCTGAACTTATCTCCAAGACCGAAATGTTCCTTCAGTTATCCGTGCTTAAAGCTTTAGATTCCTTCCTCCCATGTCCCATGTTTATTTCCATGCCATAACTATTGTGGGGAAACTCCAAGCGAAAACGTGTGCACCATGGGCGTCGGCAGGGCGACCATGGGGGG
The DNA here is from genome assembly GCF_013339695.2 of Rhipicephalus sanguineus. Taxonomy (NCBI): domain Eukaryota; kingdom Metazoa; phylum Arthropoda; class Arachnida; order Ixodida; family Ixodidae; genus Rhipicephalus; species Rhipicephalus sanguineus. The sequence continues at coordinate 147,661,538 of NC_051182.1, forward strand.
GTTAGGGGAGAGAGTGAGGGTAAGGGAGAGGGGGTGGGGGGGGCAAGTGCTTTTTTGCACCTCCTTCCCCCGCCAACACCCATGCAGTGTTGACGGCGACAAGCAACTCGACGCGTTTGCTCGCGTTCTGTTCGCGCTGTTGACCACTCCAGCGTTCTGAAAGACAGGCGTGTTTTTCCCTCAATGAACGTAGATTTAAGACAGCGCTTGCAAGTTCACATCTTCTTTTTCTGTCCCGGTCTTAGCACGCTAAGCATTACAACTCATGCATCCCTACCAACCTGTCCGTATTCCTGCACTTGCAAGAATTCCTTATTGTGTTGAATGGTTTAGGCATCCATAATTTTTAAGCCAAAGCTGAATTTGAACCACACTAAAAACATACGAGCAGAAGCCGAACCACGATAAAAAATTATTTCCACACCTTAATACGGCGCCGTTGTGCTCGAGTTAGTTGCGGCTGAGAGCTCACTTTAAGTGTTCAGTCCTATCCAGTTGTCATGCGGACCTCGCAACCGCAAAATTCGCATGTTCGATTTACTGTTTTGTGTGTTTGGGAGTACTAGCGTGCTTTCGTTAAAAAAAAAGACGTTGCCGTCAACCTGGTGAATATCCCATTTTTTATCGCATATAATAAAAGTTTCGTGCAGTTAACAATACTGTAACCACAGCTCTTAGGCTACGCGTGAAGGGAAAAATAAGAGGAGATAATGTACACCGTCCTTTCATTTCTGTCTTCTAGTGTCCGCGCGTCTTCATTCCCTTGATTCTAGGATCAACAGAGTTTAGCTTAACAGTTTCTTACTCTCTAACGAGACCTACTGAATATTCGTAGATAATCTGCTGACACTAACACAGCCACATATTCGGGAACACGTAGCTGCCGAAGCCTGTATCGTGTGTAATTCAAACAAAGCTATTATGAAATTGAAAATTGTCATGTACCCATTTTTAGCGAAATGATACAGCTAATTTATACAAAGCTCTTCTTAAAACGAGAATTTTCTTGGTTGACGAAAAATGCGCCCTCGTTTTTTGTTTTTGTTTTTTTTGACAACTTAGAAGCTTAGAACCTGAATTGCTTTTTGCTAAGTACAGACGAATAATTTTCCCTCTCATGAGCCTTGATACAGCTTGGCGCTGATTTACAAGGAAGAAGTCTCACATTTCCTGCGCACCTGTACGCTCGGCAGGGAACCGACCACCTGTGACGCGGCAGGTCACAGCGCGAAATAAATAACTAGTTCTATAAAAAAATGACCTTTAAGTGTTAGTTAGCCTTTTCGACAAACAACTAGAACTTAGTTTTCTGATGTCATGCCCCATAAATTATGCTCCCCAAGACCTGTCAGAGCGGTTATACATAATCTTCGTTTATAATCACCGTATGCATTTGGTACGCCCTGCTTGAACGTTGACTCGTGTGGTTCTGTGAGGATATATTGGTATGTACCTTAGCGTTTGTTTAGAATCTAAGTATACATATGGGCCTCCAGAGACAAGAACGATGAATTTACAAGTATGAGAACGTGAATGCATGGGTTGTGTGGATGAAATATACTGTTAGTTTGTTATGTCTATTCTGTGAAAATTACCAAAACAGTCACGAAACTTGTTTTATGCAAACCAAGATAGTACTTTCTGGCATTCAGTTAATTACATTACCTACTTTTGATTTTGTATGCCAGGGTAAATGTTAACAAAATAGTCATGTTAGTTAACGGGATTGCTGCTCGATATGCCCCGCCATTTTTCACGTGATATACCACGGGCCGACCGCGGAAACATTGGAGGTAGTACCTAGAGCAATTAAATTTTTAAAGCACCAAAATATCGTGGAGAAAGAAATGTAGTAAAAATAAGGTGGTCAACACGACTCGCAGTCCCCCACTTTTTGTATTGCGTAGGAAGAACACTTCATTTTATTTTTTATAAAAAGATCCCTTTGTTCTTTTTCTTGCTTTTTTTTAACGGGTTCACGGCTTCACCATATCTATGTATTACGCGTATCACACGGTTTCTTATGGAGCTATGCCATCCTGCCAAGGGTGCACTCTATAACGCCCAGCCATGAGGACGTAAAAGTAGAGCGGTTGTATGAAGGCTCTGTTATACTCCGACGCGTACGGCGTGCACGCTCGTTGCGGTTGCGTTTCGTCGCGTCAAGTTCCCTATGCCGCGCCAGGCCCAAGTCGGCTCCCCTGCAGTCGAACCAGTTCCAACAAGAAGACGCGATCGCAGGTAGAGAAGCGCATACGTAGTAACGGTAGTAATGCGAAGAACGCGCCGCTCCGCGCCGCCTATCGGGAACCAGTGAAGGAGGCTCTTACGCACGCGAGACCGTCGCGGCCCCGCGCGCCAGGCGCGAAACGTCAACAGAGCTTTTCGGAGCCTGATGATGAGCGCGCCAGCCGCCTTTGGTCGAACTGGCATCCGTACCAACTCACCTAACTATCAGCCTTACTTATACCGCCGAGCAACGCCAGTGCTTCAGTCTTCTTCTGAAAAAGGCCCTACATAAGCGTCATGTCAGGACAACGCCAACTGTGGTTGCAGTGTTGTCTATCCCATTTATATCAATGTAAGAAACATTACATATGCACATCTATGACTCCCACAAGCTATATACAAGCGTTCTGCGAATACGCCTACGACATCTACTTCTGATATGCACATCATCGCACCGTAGCATGCACTTCCTCGCGATTAAAACGACGTCCCTAACGTGAGTGGCACACCGTTACGTCGGATAATGAGCTACCATTTATTTATTTATTTATTTATTTATTTATTTATTTATTTATTTATTTATTTATCCAAAATACCTTACAGGCCCAACAGAGCATCGCGTATGGGAGCATCAAAAGAATATGTACATGGCTATACACAACTTAAATAATAATAAAAAAGTTGATTATTATATAATGTACAACAGTTACAACGGTAAAGAAAATCCAATCGAAACTAAGTACAGAAGATGAAACATGCGAGATAGTGACTATACAACAACAGGCTACAAAAAATAAATACAAATTCTAAAGAGGCATGGCGTTACACAAGTCATAAAAACCAAAAGCATTGCTCAAGAGTATACATTAAATATGAAGTGCATGTTAGCAGTCAAACATAATGAAAATCACTAATGAAATGAAAAAAGAAGGCACTGATAGTTAAATACATAAATAATACCAAACTAGATGTGAAAAAAGCGAAAAAGTTAATTCTGGAAATGCGTGTTGAGGAGGTGTCGAAATGTATCTCTGTTGCGTTCAGCTACTATGTCATCTGGAAGGTCGTTCCACATGCGGATGACGCGTGGTAGGGCAGATGAGTTGGAAGATATCTGTTTTGCCGTAGATGTGCGTGAAAGAAAGATGATTATGTAGTCTTTCTGACGTGAATGCAGAGACTTGCAACGTTATTGGTGATGGCCTTGCTCCGAGCACGTATTTATAAAACAATGGTAGGAGGGTTATGCCACGACGACTGCTCAAAGGGAAAATTGATAGGCTCTTCCTAATTTGGGTTATGCTTGTGCTATGATCGTAATTTTGAGAGATAACTCTAGCGGCTCTATTCTGAATTGATTCTATCTCGTTAGTTAAATAAGTGTAATGAAGGGACGAAACTGAAGAAGCGAATTCGAGCTGAGGGGCGAACAAATGTTGTGTAGGCTAATAAAGCGCGTGTATTAGTGGGCGTGTTACGTAGGTTCCGGCGTAAGTAGCCTAATGACCGTGAGGCGTTGCTGCAGATGTCGGGGACATGATCAGTCCAAGAAAGGTTAGATGTTAAGGTGACACCTAAATATTTGAAACAATTAACGTTAGATACAAGTTTGTCATTAATCTAGTAGGAAAACTCTGAGTTGGAATCTTTGCGAGAGAATGACACTGCTTCGCACTTATTTGGATTAAGGGACATCAGCCAAGAGTCGCACCAATTACTGATAAGGTCAAGATCATTTTGAATTAATACATGGTCATTAGTATAAGTAATTGCTCGGTGAATTATACAATCGTCAGCAAAAATACGCATTTGTGAAGATATGTTATTCGGTAAGTCGTTTATATAGATCAGAAAAAGCAGCGGACTTAGCACACTGCCGTGCGGCACCCCACAAGAAACGTAAGAAAGTGGAGAGGGAAAAGTATTACCAATGGTAAACTTCTGCCGGTTAGTAAGAAAGTTCCGTATCCATGACAGTGTTAAGGAATCTAAACACAAGGAAGATAGTTAACATTAGTCGAGAGTGAGCTGCTCGATCGAAGGCTTTTGAAAAATAAAAACAAATGCAGTCAGTTTGCACGTTTTGACCTACGTTATGATGTAGGTCAGTTGTGAACTCAAACAATTGTGCTTCGCACGATAAAACCTTCCTAAATTCATGTTGGTTCGAAAACGGAAAGTTATTTCGCTCTAAATGATCGTAAATATGGCAGGCGATGATATTCTCAAGCATCTTACAGCAGATGGATGTTAGTGAAATGGGCCTGTAATTTTGAAGTGAATTTCTATTCCCACTTTTAAAAATGGGAAAAGCCTTCGCGATTTTCCAGTCATTTGGAAGCTCTCCTGTTCATAGTGATTGCCGAAAGATATGAGATAACATAGTACTCGAGGCTCAGATCGTATTTTTAGTATCTTTGTGTTAGTCTCGTCAACGCCTGCTGACGTGTACAGTTTAAGATTTCTTATATTAGATGCGATGCCGTCGACAGTGATGTCAATGGGTTGTAAGAAGGGGTAGTCAAGATCAGCTATTTCAGGTACGTTTGTGTGGTCGTCAATGGTATAAACTGATGAAAAGAATGCATTGAAAGCGTTAGGACAGTCCTGGTCTGGAATGGGAATGTGGTTGTCATTGTGCAAGGTGACGTTATCGTGGCGTTCCGGACACACTTGTTTCCAAAACTTTTTTGCGTTAGTTGTGAGCAAAGACGGTAGATCGCGAGAAAAATATCCCGGGCAGTGCGTATCGCAGAGCAGTAGCTTTCTAGAAGGTCTATACCCCTTTCAAGGTCTGATGCTGCTGCCATGCTTCAAAGGATCGCAAAGAATATTTCGCACTCAACACTGAATACCTAAAGAAGCCATAACTATCGGCAACACCACCTAAACGAGTTGCGGCAATTTCAAATACCATCTGGACTCCGCCGAAGAAAGGCCACTCTGCTATGCCGCTTATGGCTAAGAGTCGCTTTCACGAAGTCATATTCGTTTCGGATAGGGATGGCCGACAACGCTTTTTGCGATGCCTGCGGCACCGAGGAGGCCTTGAAGCATATCTTCTGCCACTGTCCTCGCTACGCTGCACAGAGACGATCCCTGATATTCGCTCTCGCTCGTCTTCACAACAGAACGACGACACTAGAAACAATTCTCCAATGTCATCCTGAAAAGTCATCGAGAATTCTAGCAACCAAGGCATTGCTCAAATTCCTAAGGACAACAGACTTGCACGAGCGGCTGAAGACTCTTAATGATGCCGCATACCGCACAAGACTGCCGCTCCGCGCCGTGAAGTTGTGTGTGTGCGTGTGTGTTCCCCTCTCTTTCTATCTCTCTTTACTCTTCTTTCAATCTCCCCCATCCCTTCCCCCTGTGCAGGGTAGCATACTGGTTATGCCAAACTGGTTAACATCCTTGTCTTTCCTCTCTCTCGTTTTCCTCCCTTCTAAAAAGTGCCTGTATTTTTGCCATGACGCGACATTTTGAGCACGTTCTGCTGCTGCGTAAAATCTCTTTTTTTTTATTTCTCAACCTGTTTAGTGTCTTGTTAAACCACGGATTCCGTTTATAATTGGTATTTTAATTAATGGAATGTTTGCACTTAAAAATGAAGCTAACTTGTTTTTGAATAGAGTCCTGTTGCCTTGAACGGAGCGATTATGGAAGGACGGTAATAACAAGGTCTCAAACAATGTGCACAATTCATAATTTATAACACTATAGTTTCCTTTATTGTAATCACGAATTATTTTTGTTGTGGCACCAGAAAGAAGAGATGGGACATTAAGGATCATTTACAATAACCGGTGATCACTGAAACCGTCTAAGTATGTTATATTTCCTATAGTATTTGGTGCCGTTGTTAATACCAAGTCCAGCATATTAGAGTCACGAGTTGGTTGGCTTATGATCTGGGCTAGGTTAAAATTAACCTAGCCCAGATGTTAAGACAATGAACTCAGTGTAGAGGTGACATGTCGATGAGAGCAGCGTCCATTTTATGGAAGGAAAGTTAAAGTCGCCGAATAAATAAACGAGTTCAGTTGAACAAGCCTTAGCAGCGTAAGTTATGCTGCTTCGCAAGTCGCTTATGAATGATGAATTCGAAACTGGAGGACGATAACAGCAACCAAACAATTTCTCAAAGCATGACGTGGGAGCGGCCCGCAACGTGCTAGGGCGCGTTCCGAGGGACGAAATTAAAGTTTATTCATCCTGCCACGGGTACTCAGCGTGCCTGGTGAGCCCACGATATGCGCTAAACTACTCAACTTACACAGAGGCGTCAGTACACTTCATTACGCTTGGCTAAAGGGGAAAAAATGGCATAGGCTGCTGCTCGCTGTTTGCTTTGCATGTAATTAATTCCCACAATGCTTGGTATCTGCCAGATCTTTTGTCTGTATTTTTTTAAGGAAACTGCATATGTCGGATCTGGCAATCTGGCTCTCTCCCTCACTCTCTGAAATTTAGAATGCTGTGATGGCTGTTTGCTTGAAATTTTTGGAGAAAGTTGGTCGGCCACTTGTGTCTCCATAAAAAGCCGAGTATAAAGGGAGAGTATATATTGGCCGAGTCGGAAAGCTTTAATGATCTACTATTTCATGTAGAAAAGCCTAAACTTACCTGATATCCTAGTTCCATATATTTGTATCAGGTTCACTTGCGCATTTCATATTAGTTTATGTTCTTTATTTTTTATTATTTTTCTCCCTCTCCTCTATCTCTATACCGAGTAGCATGCCAGCGTTTATAAACACGCCGCCAAAAATCTATGCTTTTCTAATAAAGAGCCACTCTCACTCAGGTTGTTCATTCGCTGGAAAATATCCCATATTGTCTTCATATGCGGCCGATTCCTTGAAATATAGTTACCTCCTTGTCAGCACTGTTCGTCATAAAACAGTGTGGGCCATTTGGGTTGCTTATGTTTCATACCTTCAAATACGAGCTCTGGCTACTTTTTTTTTTTTTAATAAATTCAGTTTAACTTCACTAAATGAAGAATGGACACGCTGTTATGGCCAGTAAGGAAGATGTGGACATCGGGTAATTTTCTGTGTTTTTTCACTTCAGGCAACTGATATTCATGAGGTTAATTTCAAAATCTTTTTTCGTTGTTCGCTAGAAAACATTCATAAAGAACACTGCATAACAACAATTAATAAAACAAGGATCAGTGGTTTTCCACATATTGCTAAATCTGCAATTTACATCCCAAGAAACAAAGAATGTCTCAGCCATGTGCCATGTCTTCACAGGAAGAGAAGTTGTGTGCATATTAAAGAAAATCTTTGTTCCCGGAGACGCGTACATTTTTTAATCTAGAGTCAATACATCTGACAAATGGCGATTTCGAAACGTATTTCAATATAGTGGGGAAGTGCTTCCACGCCGTCTTCATTCCATTTACGATCCATCGTTTTGTCATAATTAGTTGAAACTATTTCGCCACAAGCGAATCAAAAAGGATTGTCGGTGCCGTACTATTTCTCCGAAAGGAATTTTGACTAACCTATTTATTTAGTGCAAGCCAGAAGGAGTTGGCGCAGATTGTTTTTTACAATTACTTTGCAGAGTCACGGCAATGCTTGAAACTTCGGAAAAAGATCCTATACAGTGGTCATGTAAAGAAAAGAGTCGCGTTAACAGATGTAAGATTGTCGCGCCATCTGGGAGCAGCAATACAAAACACTAAATCACCGTGGCGTCGCCCCTGCGTACGCTCCTCGCAAACTGCCGCGAGCGTTTATTAGCATATTTTTTGGTCAACAGATGACAAGACGATCAGCCAACCCCCGCGATTTCGGCCAATGACGTGTCCAGATTTTGATACACGGGGCCTATGGGGAGTTTCGCAACTCGTATGATTGAAGAACTCTGGGTGGATGCTATGGGCGGGGCCCAGGCTTGGGCTAAGCTCGCCACCTCGCGGTGTGTTAACGCGCGTTCACAAAATTGCGCTTCTCCTATTGGCAACGCGCTGAACGCGACGGACGCGTAGCAACGATGTATTGCAGGAGTTAATCGCGTAGGCCACGGTCATAATGCATTATTTACTTTACCGCTCTCAGACGCCGATACCACCCCGCCGGCCTACAGCACTGCGAGAGGAACGTGCGAGATAAAAAAGGCGCGTTAGTAAATCCTCCAGAGTACGCGACCATGACGCAGTGGATAGCCTGCCAGGCATCTGTTGTCGTGGACCGAGACGTCGCAGCTTCGACTCCCCGTTACAGAACATTTTCTTCTTTGCCATCTCATCGTGCGCATTTCTTTCACGTCAATTCTGGGACGGAAATATGTCACTGAAATCTTGGTGGACCCTAGCATAAAACATTTTCGTGTTAAAAGCTAGTGCAGTTGTTAACTAGGCTTGCTAACAATTTTTTAGAGAAGTAACTTTAGGATGCAGAGGAGATCATGACTGTATTTAGCGGTAGGAATGTCACAATAACTAAATGTGTCTACTGGATCAAATGTTTCCTTGTTAAAGGTCACACAGGTCGCTGACCAGCGTAAGAAACCAAATGACGTTTCGGATTCATTTACTGCTAGAGCGATTATATGGATACACTTGGCGAGTCCAACCCGTCCTCCGACGAAATGGGGCAGCGCACCACTGGCTCCGTACTTTGGCCTACAGGGCACGGTCGCCCGTCCTCGCGCGTTTATCTCTGGTGAGGGGACGGGTTCATTTGAGGGCTCATAGCTTTGTCTTTGCTCCGCAAAAGCCAGGCATTAATTGCTTAGCCTCTTTGCAAAACTGTGAATTTTTTTCAGATTATGGCGGAACTTGCTTGACAAAATTTTGCGAATGATGATATTTTGGGTCTCTTGCCCCTTCCTGCAACAGTGTCCTTCATTTTTGCTGGTTAGGAATTTCGTAGGCCCTAGTAGATGCCGTCAAAATCTATGACGTCACAGTGACTTGGTGCAATATCTCCCAAGTGGCACTGCCACCTGCATTCACTTTTGCACGCTTTCTCACTTGCCAAGCATGTTCTGGCGATAAGAGTCGCGCTCTTCGAACTGTTGAAGTATAACTTACGATTGGAGAAGACTTGTTTTTTCTCTTTGGTGTTTGCTTTGCGTAATGTTGAATCACTAGTACTTGAAACAACAAATAGATGATTAGTAAGTTATTTTACACAATAAACTACGCGTACTCTAGAGCTTTGGATCATCTGCTCAGCACTACTTAGGAATCTATTGCTTAGGCGACATTCCATTGCGAACTAAGGATGAAGCTTAGAATAACAGAGAGCTGAGCTAGTTGGTACGTATTCATTCTAAAAAGAGACAGGGCGTGCAAACACGGACACAAGAAAGAGATCAGGACACCACAAACGCCGAAAGAGATCAGGACACCACAAACACGGCGTTTGTGGTGTCCTGATCTCTTCTTGTGTCCGTGTTTGCACGCCCTGTCTCTTTTTAGAGCGAACTAAGGATCCGTACGGCGGGTGCAGCCATTTCCTTGCATTCGATTGGTAGGCCATGATCCATGAGGTTGCCAGATATCCGTCTTGCTTTTGAAGCTGAGCTTTTCATAACGTTTCTCGCACTGCGTTGATGTTTGCCATTACCGAGCCGCCCTCAAGACTATTGTGTCTGCCATCAGGATTTAGCGAAATGTGCCTTAAGTTATACCATACTAGCCTAAGAAGCCGATGTAATCACGCTCTAAAATACTGTAGCATTGTATTCAGTACAGCACTCATCCTGATATTACGTTGTAGTGCTTTTCTTCGTTAATGATCTTCCATGCTTTCTTTTCAGCTGACGTTGAAAGCAAGCACATCATAATTGAACACCAGGCCAGTGCGAGAAAATGATATATTTTGTATTGGGATTGTGTCTGGCTTTTTTTACGGTCAATCTTGCGTCCACTACGTTTAACGTTGAAGTGGTGCGTAACGGCCAGCTCAAAAGGCCTACATATGTCCATAACAGTACGTAGGGGTAATACTTCTTATCTCTATCAGTGTATATTACATGTCTATAATTAGTATGCTTTGCTTCGAAAGTTGACAGTACATTGATACGATATATGCTAAAGAGGAATGCGTACGCCACTGTTTAAACTTCGAAGAGATTTCTCACGCGAGTCGAGAAAGCACCGGGGAGAACATCGAATGAAGTTATAATGAAGCAACGGAACCTAGCCTTACGTTGCCATCTTCAGACACAGAAAGAGAGCTGTCTGAATTCGACAGCAAACAGGATAGTCAGTGTTCTAGTGGACATTACGAGGGAAAAGTAGAGTTAAACACGTTATGGTAATTGTAGTGCAGATGGTCGTGTCGTTTAATGTAGGTACAAAATAGGTACCAACGAGGAGGAGGAGGAGAAGGAGAGAAAGGAAAGGCAGGGATGTTAACCAGTCTAGAAGGACCGGTATGCTACCCTACACTGGGGGAAGGGATGGGGGAGATATAAAGATAGAGAGAGAGAGAGAAGGAGAGCACGCACGCACAAAAAGTCACACACATTTCACCAACGAAATTCAAATACGGCTCAGGATGGCAAAAAAAAAATTGCTGGTGACTTGACAGAGAAAGAATGAAGCTGGCAGTGGCATAGAGGTTAACCAAGCGCATTCTTTTTCTTTTTTGGACGGGAAAATGTTTATAAGTATTACTGAAAATTTTAGTCGAAAAATATTATTTGCTGGCGACATCATGGTATAAGATGGTGTAGTAACTGCAGACTATATTTGGAACGTATCACCACTAGTGAATTGCAGACAGCTGATGCAGTTTCACAACTGTAATTTTTCGTAGATAAAAACAAGTACGATATGTATTCTGTATATCTTGCTTTAATGTCGTTGATTATAAAGAGAAAGTTTTCATAAGTGGCGTTATAAATCGGCGTTTTCATCAACTGATTTGTTGTATAGTGGCACTAAAACTCTGTCGTAAAAAGTTCACTGCAACGTGTAGTGCGAGCGATGAAGACGGAAAAGAAGTACTTGGGAGGACTGCCATTTTTCCCCGTCTTCGCCGTTCCTGTTTTTCCTTGCAATCAATAGCAAGCAGCGCGCCAAATGTCCCGTTAGATTGTGTAGAATGTGGATGTTATTTGTAATTAGCCCTGCATGCCACTTCTACCTCGCTTTTGCGACCTATGCGGATCATCCTTGCACGTACTATAGCGTTCAGAATAAGCTGCACGTGCGAACGCCCGCAGAAGCGATCTTTCAGTGCAGTTGACGGCGTTGGCGTGTGTGGCTAGCAAGAAAATAAAATAGAGACGCACATACTCTCCCTCTTTGCTGTCACCTCCTCTACACAGACAAAGAATACGTTGCCTGAGACACGTTAGGTAGCATATGCCCAATGTGCTGTTCAGTGAGTCATTTTTTATTGTTCTGTAATGAATGTATACCACAAAATGCTTGGGATGTCTTCAATCGGAGAAAGGTAAAACCCTCCGATGTTGTTATTCCTTCCGTGTAGAATCCGTGTGCTCTTTTATCCAAACTATACATGCGTACCAAGTGCGGTGACGGTAAATCGGAAAACAAAAGCACTGATTTGCTTCTAATCTTTGCGGAAAGATGGTTCTACTCCTATATCATGCATGATTTTGTGGAACCGATTGTAATCATCTGAGGAGAAAAGGCTTTGAGCCAGTTAATAGTACAAACATTAAGGAATGTCATAACTTAAGATTGGAGTCATATAATTCGTAGAAGTAAGTATAAACAGCAATTGAATCTCACAAACCAATCATCTCTGACTCGCTGCGGCGCCTGACCGATCAGATCTACAACACTGGCTTCTTTCTCCGTGACTTCGGCAGAGCTCGAGACACCTAACTTTACCTGAGGAATACACGAGGTTACACGAGTGCCGATAACGTACATAAAAGAGATGCAATGGGTTAAGCTAATGGTTGTGTATGATAGAGTGAACCCTAAAATATCAGATACCTTAAAAATACGCTAAAGGACCGCGAACATTTTGCGTGTTGACGTCACCTCCTCCTCCCTGCAAGCTCTCCCCTTCCTCCCGTTGCGCCATCTGTGCGCCGGGTTGCACAGTGTTCGCTTCGCATGCGTCACAGGACACGGCGCGTGCAGGGTGAAGTTGCTCCAGCGTTTGGCGCGTGTCGCGCGCCTCACCTCCTTCCTCCCCTCCACTATGGAAGAGCACGCGCCTGCTTACGTCACCAGTTGCGTTTCTCGGTGTGCCATGATACGTGAAATAGAAGAGGGGTAGTGGTCACATTGGCGCTGAACGCGTGATGCTGCCGATGTCTCCTTGGGCGCAAGCATCGGTCACAGACGCTACATTGATCTCGACAGGCGCGACACCTTGTGCGCAGCAGTGTAAGCACCCTTCGCTCATTCGCGTCGCGTCTCCCTTCTAGCACTTCCCGAATCAGGTGTCGCGACCGTCGAGATCAATGTAGCATCTGTGACCACGGATAACAACAGCAGCTTCACCTCCCCCGTTGCCGCTACCACGCACTGAGCCCTCTACTCCTGTTCTAGTTATCTGTAGCCGTGGAAAGGAGGACCGTGCGTGCGCTGCCCCTACTTCTAAGTGCGCAGCACTTTAGGGGCCCGGCTTGTCGTCCGTAGATCTCATGTGGCGTAATCACGCTCACCATAGGCGTGCGCAGGGTTCCCCATCAGGGGGGCGAGCTCCCCCCCCCCCTGCTAAGTCAATGTACGAGGCAGATTTTACGCCCCCTCCCTCTTAGGTGACTAGGGAGGTCAATGTATGGGGCAGATTTTGCCCCCCCCCCTCTTGGTTACTCAGGGGGGGGGGGCGCTCCCCCTGCGATTTCTCCTCCCACCGACGCTTGTCCGGCGCTTCGTCGCTACATCTGAAGGGGGAAACAACATGACGGAACTCGCTGCAGACGACACGTATCTCAACTGCCGTAACAAGCAGGAAGTCGAGAAAGCGCAGCAAAAAGTAGCGCGCCATGTCGCACACCGAGTTTGTGAATCTCCCTAACGAGATTATACTCCTGCCGGGGAAACCGTACATGCTTACCCCCAAACGTTGACGTCATTGCCGGTTTGGTAGACGGAGCAGTGGGAACTGTACGAAAGGTCATTGAAGCCATAGCGCTGATAAGACAGGGACCACAGAGAGAGGACGGGAAGTGCGCTACTCACAACTCCGTCCTCTTTCTGTGGTCCCTGTCTTATCAGCGCCATGGCTTCAATGAACGTAACCAACCAGCTAGCCCAAAAGTCTGTCCGCTTAGATTTCATTTCTACGAACGGGAATGCTGCGAACCTATTCCGCTTTCCTCATTTCTTTACAGACCAATGCGTCCTGAGCAAGTCTGTTTCATTGAATGATAGCGAAGAAAAAAGCTTCCCACGTCCATGTATAAAACTTACATGCCTTTTAAATGAATCAATGGTGTTAGAAGACTAGTAAGTACTGTGTTATTTCTATTGCTTTATATATCTTTGGGCTCTTTGCACCTCACAGCTTTTTTTCTTTCTAATTTGGTAGTTAACATGAGCATGCCATCTTTATGACTGCTTTATTGTTTAATGCAGCAGCTGTAGTGCGAACTTAATTTACCTATTCCGTAAATTCAGAATTCTGTCAGGCTCTCTAAAAAATTCCTTATTACTTAAACCTACTCGCGAACTATGACGTTACACGCGAACATGCGCCTGGTAACCATAAGATGGTACGGAAAGACAGTGTGTTCAAAGGTATGGCTTTCAAAACAAACATATTATTTGGAAACTGTGCGACAATGATGATGCGGAGTGATACACGCACAGATTCGTGAAGTTCCCTCAGAAGAAGTGACCAAGACATACAAGATGAATGAAGGGCTGCACAAGCGCTTCATGCACTAGTAGTCTTCGTAATCACGTATGTAAATATTCGTCACAGCTACCTCCCGCCTCCGCCACATCTGGTGGAGCTTCTGGGCACGACACGCATCGCAACGAAACTTCATAGCAGCCCTCGTTTGGAGTGTCTCTATATGCAGTGTCGGAAGATACAGCTTCTGCGCCTTATCCCGCAGCATAATCGGTCGTACTTACATGCCCATGGAATCCAGTCACGTTTAGGCTTCGTTCATGCTAGCGAAACGGCAGGAGAGCGAGAACGACACAGCTGTCGGAAATTGTTTTCTGCGTTTCTTCAAGATCTTCGCATTTATTCTGCCGCCGGCGCCAGCTTCGCCACTTCTACCTACTCTTAGTTCCCAAATGATGATAATGTATCGCACATTACTTGATATTTTTCTTTTTATTTCGTAAAGAAAAAATAGTTTTGAACTCTTCGAGCCGTTATTTTAAGTTCTCGCGGGTCTCTTTCGTCCTTTGTCGCGTCCCCGTGTATGCTTGCCTATCCGTTTTGTCGCCTGCTCCGCACCGCCATCGTCGCCGGCCTCTGCGAGTAAGCGCATGCGCACATGAAAGGCGCTTGGAGAATTATTTGCACGTGCTTGGATAGACGGCGCTACGGAAAGAGAGTAGCTCAGACCAAAATGATGTACGAAGAGAGGCTAAGGAATATGAAAGAAAGTAGATGGGCAGAGAAGGTGTTCCGGTATTTGTATAGGAATAGCGATGACTCGCAGTGGAGAAAAAGAACTAGAACTGCCACCAGCAAGTATATGGCTGGCAGTGTAAGCGATATGGCAACAAAGAGCGTTAAGCGAAAAGTCAGCGAGGCGGATAATAATAATATCTGGGGTTTAACGTCCCAAAACCACGATATGATTATGAGAGACGCCGTAGTGGAGGGCTCCGGAAATTTCGACCACCTGGGATTCTTTAACGTGCACCTAAATCTAAGTACACGGGCCTCAAACATTTTTGCCTCCATCAGAAATGCAACTGCCGCGGCCGGGATACGATCCCGCGACCTTCGGGTCAGCAGTCGAGCGCCATAACCACTAGACCACCGTGGCGGGGCAGAGAGGGCAGATAGCAGCGATGAAAAAAAAAAAGCCTCCGACTAACTACCGAAAGGACAAAAGGGTTAAATAAGGAGGGAAGCATTTTTGTGATAATTCGAGGGGAAGCGCTTTACCGTTTGAAGCGAGATTGGGTTGCCTTAGAACGTCTAAATATAAAGCAAGATTCAGTAAAGAAGAAGGAAAAACTTGGATGACGCCTGAGCTTCGCCTTCGAGAGTATTACGCAATAGCGTAATCGCGCCCCGTGCGCATCGCCTTTCTCAATTGCTAGCCTGTGTTCGGCTTTCGGTGCATGCCTCAACCGTGCCGTAAGGAAACGAACGACTGTGCGCGTAACATTGGCCGTTTCATAGTATCCTAGAGTGCCTACCGCAAGTACAGCTGTTACGTGGCCACTACGCTATAATTATTCTTTTTGCGAATCAGCGAAGGGCCCACTACGCGTGGTGAGCAGTTACACATCACGAAATTTGACAGAGGCAAGACGTAGAGATGTAATAAATATTTACAAGCGTATAAGGTCTAACAGACAGAAAAGGCGGCTCAAGGGACACACGAGCAAAGGTTTCACAGCGCTTGTGGTCTTCGTACAATTCCAGAGCATCGCACTAATCCATGTTCGTATCGCATTGTAGCAATATCTTGAACTAGTGAAATAATCTTATTATTAGAATGTATGAATAAGAACACTGCAGTCCGCGATGTTGGCTTTTGCTGCAAGGCCTTTAGAACAATGTGAAAGCCTAGAATAAACTGCACGGAAAATCGGCAGCAAAAACAGCACGTTTAGACAAATCTAACGTCTGTGTGTGCGACATATTGCTAGTCAGAGGCGTCTTCTTTGTGTTATTGTGCTACTTTTCCATGACACTTGTCCTTCGCAAGCCCTCGTGTCGGCCCTGTCTTGTCAAGGAACTCAACCATCACTAGGCCCCTCTTCTAGAACACAGTCGGCCTGCACACCTGCATGGGCGTTTTAAGTCAGGGGTGGTAATTCTTGAACCGCAGTGAGGGAGATTATAAAGGCTATGAACATCGCATGTGCGGGGAACATATGTGTGAGCAAGGCATCGGGGGCTGGCACTACCAAGGAAAGACCTTGCGCTTTTAATCAGCACAAGGCTGAGTCGTTCAATGGATATTGCCTATTCTCCTCTTGTTTTATGTTTCTTGGTGATGGTTCGTGTAGGTATTTATACGCGGCAAACGCAGGAAATAAAGAGCTGATAGTCAGCGCTCGTGTCATCGTGTGTGTTCCTTCCTATTTCAGTGCTATTATGTTCGCGCTGTTCTTAGCGTCATGAATCACCAAAGCTTCATCACCGAATTCGGCACGCGCGCTGGCCTCTCGGTCGGAGCTCGTACGCATGCAGAGCTGGCATGTGCAATGCGGCTGGATTCGCTTGTCGTAACAGGGCTGTCGGCGTTTAATTTGCTTGGCTCGCGACGCCTGCATCGCACAGCGTGGTGTGCGTAGTACTCGAGCGCTGACAGTTTCTGTGGCAATATGTAACGAATGTTACATTGCTACAACTGCGGATAGCCAAAACTTCAAAGTCAGTTGGTGCTGCCCCAACACCAGGATGCGTTCAGAATTCGCATTAGGGAGTATCGTAATCGCTGGTGAATTTTTTGTGACATCTGTTTCCTACTGTATTTTATACGACTTACCCAGAAACAGGGCTAGTTGGTTAGTGGATTCAGCAGAAGTTTTTCTTTTTATTTTTTTACTGCGCAAGGCAGACCCGACGAAAACAGGAACACAGACGCACACACGAGGCACAGAACTTCCGACCGACTTCGTTTCGGCTAAGCAGGTGATTTATAGGCTCTTCATAAACAAAAACCCATCAGATCAAGGAACAATCGCAACGACATTGTTGAAAAACAAAAGCAAGAATACTGTGCGTCACGTGCGCGAGAGTGACCTTATGTGCCTATCTAAGAATTCTATTTTTTTCCTTGATAGTGATATAGAAAGAGGTCCCACACAGCTATCTCCCCTTTTTGTGATGTGAGATGCCTCGATGACTTTCCTTTCGCTTCGAAATTTAGCCTTTGATAGGAGCTTAGTCATTTCCAGATGAGGCAAACAGTTTTGATTTTCGCAACTCTTGCAATTCAAGGCGAGATTACGGCCGATGCCGGTGCGCAAGGGTCGATTGGAAAAATTTTTGCTGAATCATATTGCCCCTTTCCCCAGCATTGGCTAGCCAGCCGGTCTGAGAACTGTATAACCTCCATGTTTTTCCGTCCATTTCTTCCTCTTCCTCCTCCCTAAGAAAAGCATCCCTATATATTTTACACAAGAACAGCGACACCGATAGAGGTATCGGAACCACTCTGGTCTGATGCGGCAAGACGACTTTATTTACTAACTTGAAATCTTACACGCACGTTTTGGTCGCCTGCCAGCTTCCAAAGGTGTCAGCTATATAAACTTGATCCTTCGCTCAAGCTACAGCTACCATGGCGAATTTCCCGCTCCGATGCGACGCTGTTATGCCGCCTTTGGTTGGGCGTTGCATTCACAGAGGCGTACTCGTTTCGCATCGGTATGGCGGGCTTTTCTACATGCGACTCCTGCGGTACCGAAGAGACAATCGAACACGTCCTGTGCAGCTGCGCTCGCTATGACGCCCAGCGATGCCCGCTCCGGACGCTTTTGGACCAACTGGACTCCAGACCATTTTCTACAAAAAAGATTCTAGGACCTTGGGCATGTGCTTCGAGAGTGCAGAAGGCAACTAAGACGCTACTGAAGTACGAGCGTACCTGAAAGCAACAAATCTGAGCGACCGCCTGTAGACTGGATGTGCTCCCCAAGTGTGCTCGTGATTCTATCATCCCTCTTCTCTTCCTCTCTCTTCACTCCTTCATCCCTCTCGCCCAGTGCAGGGTGGCGAACCGGACGTGCGTCTGGTTAACCTCCCTGTCTTTCCTTGCTTGTCTCTCTCTCAGCGACACCGAAGAGGTAGGCCTCGCAGGTATATGTTAGCATTTTCTTGAAGTGACTGAGTGGGAAAAATTATTACTTTTCTAGACAGCGTGTCTTGGAAGGTTTCCACCTTAGTTTGCTTTCGCTGGTAAACATTTTCCCCCTTACCATGGCATGGTGGTACTGCAACCCCTCTTCACGTATATATGCCACAGAGGAATGTAGCGTCCTGGTACGGGATCGTCTAACGTATTTTAAATGCGAAGCATTTCTTAGCGAACCAAAGGCACTTGGAGCGTTTCTATCTACGTATATACCTATCTATCTGTCTATCTGTAGCCGCCTACGTCTGGGTGCTGTCGTGATCACCTCCTTAACTTGGTGTAGACCAAGATTGGCCTGGGAGGGTAAGAGGGCTTGACGAATATGACTGTCTGGTCGTGACATGAATAACGTGAAAATCTTGTCACGTACGTCATCAGACTCTTTCCTCCAGACACGTGTGGCACATACCCGTTCACCACGGGCCGCGGTATACGGGTATGCGCTACAGGTGATTGACAGTTTATATCTACCTATTAACGGCGAGAGCAGACATTGGTAATTTAAATGCGAGAGCGTTAAGAAAAACCGGCATCGGCAGCGTTGACCCGACGAATGCAAAGAGTAAAAAACACGATCCGAGCAGGAATCGAACCCAAACATGCTGCTTGGCAGTCAGATATTCTACCACAGAGCCACGCGAGCTCTTGAAGCTGTTTTGGAAAAAACGCTATGTAGGCATAATATCAGTGCAACGTTAATTGTGGTTGCAATACTGGCTATCTAATTTTATAACAAAGCAATAGACATCACTTATGTACTCCTACGATACAGGCGTCATGTCGCGTTAACGTCAATTGTGGTTGCAGCGTTGGTTACGCTTTTATAGCAGTCTAATAATCATTACATTTCTATTCCTATGACTCAGCAAGCTATATTCAAGCGTTGCTCGACCCCGAAGAAATACGCTAGCGAAAGTTACGTATGATATTCACATCATCGCACCGTAAAGTGCACATCGTTTTGATGATACTGACGTATGTGCTCTAACGTGAGTGCTGACGTTATGACAGATGATAAGTTACCCTTCAACCGCCTGTGTTGTCGACGTTCCTGGTGAGGCCATGATGGGCAGACTACGCTTACAAAAACACGTCTGTCCACCTCGTAACGCTTGGCTAAAAGGCAAAAAATGCAGCATAGACAATTACTCGCCGGCTGCTTCGCATGAAACCGATTCCCACAAGGCGTGGGATCTGGCCAATTTATTTCTTACGGCCACAAATGAACAGTGCGGTCCTTTTGTGCTCTGAAGCGCGGACTTGCAGGGTTGCTGCATGGTATTGTGCATTTGTGACTGCTGTTCTCTAGCTTGTGCGGCTGTCGCCCCGTCCTCCCCGCGACGCTGCGGGCATAGCTGCGTGAACCTGTGCTCTCTTTCACGTGGGCTACAGAAATAGTTTTTGGTATATGTTTACGCCACTGCAGACAACCATGTGCTCCTGTCGCCTTTATTTAAATTAAAAGATCAACCTTAATTGCCGCTATCATTGTCACATTAGTGTTACTTGTCTGCTTATCCAAGATAACTCAATAATAATTTCAATGTCTACAGATTGTCCTATTTATTTATTTATTTATTTATTTATTTATTTATTTATTTATTTATTTATTTATTTATTTATTTTACCCTCAGGGTACACAGTACATTTCAGAGGGGAAGGGCAATGCACAACAATGAAAAAACAAGGAACACAAAGGAAATGGCATACAAATATAGTCACTAATTGGGGTAGAAAGATGAATACTCCTAACAACTTACATCATAAAAAAGCAAATGATGAACAATAATTTTATTTTTATTAGATGGTGAAGGCAAAAAGCAATATAAATCAACTGATGAACAAAGCATAAAGGGGGTAATTAGGTAATCATTGTTTTAAGGACATTCTTAAATTGAATGGAGTCATTGATGCTTGTTATTGATGCAGGCAGGAAGTTCCATTCATTACAAGTTCTTGGGAGATATGATTGGGCATATGTTACTGTGCTGCAATGGGGGACTGTGACAGACAGACAGACAGACAACGAACTTTATTGGATCCTGAGGAGTTACGACCCCCTAATGGGAGGCCGTTGCAACTGCTGGCCGCGCCCACGTAGAGGACAGAACGCCGTGACGCTCCGCCCTTTCCTGGGCCCTCTGGATAGCCTGGGCTTGCTGTCGGAGTGCCGTGCTTCTGATGGCCTCCTCCCATTCGGCTTCGCTGGAGAGAAGGGTTTGAGGCAACGCGGGACATCGCCAGAGCATGTGAGCCATGGAGCAAAAGGTTTCACTGCAGTCGGGGCAACCGGGGTCAACGTCCGAGTACATCTTACTGAGAATGCCGCGCGACGGGAAAGACCCCGTCTGCAACATTCTCAGAGTAGCTGACTGAGCTCTGCTGAGCTTCGGGTGAGGAAGAGGATAGACTCTCCTGCCAAGTTGGTAATGCTTTGTTACCTCATTAAATGTCAGAAGTGGATCATTCTGCTGAGTCCCTTCCTGCCCCTCCGGAGCCTCCAGACCGGCGCGGCGCGTGAGTTCTTGCGCACGATCGTGGGCCAGCTCGTTGAGGTTTGGGAAGCCCTCGAGAACGTTCTTCCCCATGTGTGCAGGGAACCAAGTGATAAAATGAGAGCCGGGACAAGCCCTCTTCTCTAGAATGGAGGCCGCCTCTCGAGCGACGTTGCCCGATTCGAAAGCTCTGATTGCCTCCCTCGAGTCGGTGTAAATGTAGGAACGCTCTGGGTCAGACAAGGCCAACGCTACCGCAATTTGCTCCGCTATACCCGAGGTGGCCGCCCTCACTGAGGCGGAGGAGCGAAGCTCCCCCCGCCCGTCTATAACCGACAACGCGAACATTCTCCTGTTCCCGTACTGCGCTGCATCGACAAAGACGGCGGAGTCCATGTCATCTTTAACTCTCCTCAAGATGGCTCGTGCACGGGCTTTACGTCTACCCTCGTTATACTGCGGATGTACGTTTCGCGGGAAGGGCCCCACCATGTAGGTCGCCCTCGTTTCCCGACTCAGTGTTGTCCGCCGTTCCTCCATGATCCTAGAAGCCATGCCAACCTCGTCAAGGATTCTCCTGCCAGCCTTTGTTGACGATAGCCTAACCACCTGGGCAGTGACCTGCGCCTCTATTATCTCGTCTATGTTATTGTGCATCCCGAGTTGATCTAGCCTGTCGGAGCTCGTGAAAATAGGCAAGCCTAGGACTTTCTTGATGCTCTTGCGCATGAGCGTATTTAACTTCCTTTTCTCTGTTTTAGTCCATATTAGAGCTGACGCCACATAATTAATATGGCTCATGAGAAACGCGTGGTACATCCTAAGGAGGTTGTCTTCACTTAACCCCTTCTTGCAGTTGGACACCCTAGCGATTAACCTTAGCATATTCTCTGTCTTGGCTGTAACGTGGGTAATTGTTTTGGCATTACATCCCCTCGCGTCTACGAGCAGGCCTAGGATTTTGACTGAGTCGACTCTAGGAATTTTCTGTCCACTCGCATATAATGCCACGGGGAGCTGGTTTAAAGGTGTTAGACCTCTAACTCCTTGCCTTGCCGGTCTGTAAAGTAACAGCTCCGACTTACTCGGAGACAGCTTGAGACCCGTGTCCGCGAGGTAGGTCTCCGTCTCGTCCAAGGCCGCTTGTAAAGCTTGCTCGATGTCCGCTAGGGAACCCCCTGGGCACCAAATCGTGATGTCATCCGCGTAAAGTGCGTGACCTATGCCCCGGAGGCCACCCAGCCTGTCTGAAAGACCCTTCATGACTATGTTGAAGAGCAGCGGTGAGATAACTGAACCCTGGGGGGTACCCCGAGGTCCCAATTTGTATTCGCTCGACCGAATCTGCTCCGCTTGAATAGTAGCAGTTCTGTTCATGAGGAACGACCTGACAAAGGCCTGGAATTTGACTCCCAGGCCCATGCCCGCCGTGGCCTGCAGTATGTATCGATGGAACACTGTATCAAACGCCTTAGTGAGATCCAGGGCTAGAATCCCCCTCACGTCCCGAGTGCCGCTATCAAAGATTTGCTTCTTCAGCATTAGCATAACATCTTGCGTAGATAGCCCGTGCCGGAAACCCATCATATTATGTGGAAAGAGGCCCATACGCTCTATATACCCGGAAACCCTGTTAAAAATTGCGTGTTCTGCTACCTTGCCTATGCACGAAGTTAGCGATATCGGTCTCATGTTGTCCGAATCAAGGGGTTTTCCAGGTTTTGGAATCAGTATCACCGAGGCCGCTTTCCATTCGTCAGGCACATCTCCTTCCTCCCATACTCTGTTGATCTCCTCAGTTAGTAGTTCCACTGCCTTATCGTCCAAGTTCCGTAATAGTCTGTTAGAAACCTTATCCGGCCCCGGAGCCGATCTGCTATTTAAATTGTGCAGCACCACCCTTATCTCCGATTCGGTGAAGGGCGCGTCCAGATCCTCCACCGTCGCGCACTCGATCTGCGGATAATCCTCGTCCTGCGTCGGCCCTATGGGGAGGTATTTATCCGCGACCGCACTCAAAAACGATTGTTCAGTACCTCCCTCCTGCTTGTGCCTGTGGATGACTTTACTGAGTGTTTGCCTTTGATTCCCCTTAGTCTGCGCGTCACCCAAGAGGTGTTTTAAGAGGTTCCACTTCCCTCCTGTGCGCATGGACCCGTCTACTGCCGCGCATACCTCGTCCCACTGTAGCCTATTGAGCTCCACGCAATATCTCTCTATCTCTCTATTAAGCTCAGCAACCTTTTTTCTTAGCCTGCGGTTTAGCCGTTGTGTTTTCCACCTCGTCAGAATCGAGGATTTGGCCTCCAACAGGTGCGCTAGGTGGGAGTCCATCCTTGGGACTTCCGCTTCCGTTTGTACTACCTTAGTAGCCCTCTCTACATCCTCCTTGAGCGAGGCGATAACCTCGCTGAACGAGGAATATGTGTCCGTGCGCTCCTTCCTAATTGTCATAAACTGGTCCCAGTCCGTGACTCTAAATACCCTTGTCGGTTTGGCGTCGACCTGTAAAGTTACCGCTGCTATGAAGTTGTCGCTGCCCAGGTTCTCCTGTTTATTGGCCCACGTGACGTTACCTACGTTCCTCACACATGCCAAGTCAGGCGTTGTGTCTCTAGCAACCGACGTGCCCAGCCTAGTGGGGAACCCTGGGTCCGTGATTACAGTAAACGCGAGATCATCCAGGATCCTCACCAGATTCTCTCCTTTTACCGTCTGTCTCGCATAGCCCCATGCATTATGAGGGGCGTTAAAGTCCCCGGCAACTATCAGTGGAGAGCGCTTGGCTATCGACGTCGCCTTCCTAAGGAGACGGTTAAACGTCTGTCTATGGTCCGACGGCGGGCTATACACATTAAGTACAAAGACGCTCTGCTTGAGCCGTCCGTGCGGTATAACCTCCACGAAAAGGGCCTCCATTTTACCCCGTCCGGATTGGATTTGGTGTTCAATATAGGCTAACTTTTTGCTTATCATCGTGGCTAGTCCTCTTCCTCCCTCGTTCCTGACCGACACAGTTTTAAAGCCAGGGAGGGTAGGGACATCACATAGTGTCTCCTGTAATAACAATAACTGCGGCTTTTCCACCTGAATCTCCTTGTTTTTTTTTTGTGATTACGGCGAAGAGAAGTGAAGGGAGCAGGTTGGATTAAGCGGGAACGAAGTTTCGGACTATGATAAAATATTTTATGAAACAGGCAAATTCGAGTGTGCTTTCGGCGGGTAACCAGTGGGATGAGGTTTAGAGATGCCTTCATTTGGGTGACACTAGCTGAACGATGGTAGTTAGCCAAAATGAAACGAACTGCACGATTTTGAACGGATTCCAACATGTGTGATAATGTTACCTGACCGGAGTCCCAAACAGATGAAGCGTATTCCATTTGAGGACGGACGTATGTGGTATATAGTAGTAACTTTAGTGACGATGAAGCAAGAAAGTAAACTTGCCTGCTTCTTCATAATGACAGTACTGCAATTACACGTTACAGGTACCCTGAAAGCGATCCTAATTTTTTAAAGTCTTTATTGCCTTATGTGTAAAGAAAAATATGACATCTGTTCATAATTTAATTTAATTTTATTACCATGCGGCTTTACAAGCTACGTACTTGAAGTGGCTATGTTTTCCAAGACGCTCGGTTGTATGCTCTACTAGTACTCGTGCTTCTCCCAAAAAAAGTTAGCACTGCAGTACAATACAAGCACAACGTCAAGAGTAACTAGCATTTTAACAACAGAGCTGATTAAGCCTAGAGAAGCCCCGTTAGTCATGAATTCAAATTATCACCATCATGAACCGGCACGCGCTCTCTTCGTCCTCTTCTTCCTCTTCGTCCTCTTTTTCATCTTCCCCTTCGCTCCCAGAACACGTTCGCCGATTTGTTCAGCATGGGATACAAGAACTCTGGGGGGCAAGAGAGCGAGTATGGAGAGAGATGGAGAGAAAAAAATCACAGCATATCCACGGAGTGAATGATGATGAGTGGGCGAAGCTGCGGAGGTTCATCGGTAAACCGTGAATCTTCCGTGAATTCTGCCCAGTACATCATCACCGACGTGAGATCGGGCGCGTTTGTACTAAAGGTTCGATGAGAGTTATGACGACTTGCAGCTCACTTTAATTTTACATGTACGCTGTGAATTTTCATTGTTTAATCACGCACAGGAGAAATCGCACACACGCACTACATTGGAGGTCAAAATCCAGTGCCTATATATACGGGGTGGTCAGTGAACGGTTGTGCAGCGCGAGCGGTCGGTTTTTTCAATCAAGACGCTGCCGCGACGCTGCCTGCGTCGGCGCCGCTGCGCCGCGAGGCAAGATAGGGGGGGGGGGGGGACCGTAGGAGAGGAGAGGGTGATACATATCACGTACTGTCGCAGCGCATTGTCTTTAGGGCGCCTTCATGTGTGCACGCCCCCTCCGTTTTTAACACTGGTGATGGGAGGGGGAAGGGGAGAGGGGAAGGGGACATGGGGATTGGTGAGCGGGAGTGGAGAGGAGGTGTGTGGAGAGGGTATGCGCATGCGCAGTAAGGGTGGTCACGCCGCACACCACCACCACCGGACAGATACTGCCGTTTACTGCCGGCTGCCGGGAGATACGCCGGACAACGGAAACGTGACAAGGTTAGACTAAGAGGAGCTGCGCCCCTAAAAGAGCGAGAGTGAAAGAAATAGATAGAAAGAAAGTGAAAGAGAGAAATTCTTGGCGAAAAATTGCTGGCAGCTTGCACTAAGTCGCGCAAAGCTTGGCACAACGAAGCACGGACCTGTCGCCGCTCGTACTCCGTCGACCGACACGCCTAGCTTCGCGATGCGCGGCTTCCTCCTCGGGAGTACGCAGCCAGGCTATGTATGCACTATAGAGTGGAGGCTGCGCGCGATGTCTCCGTCGGGGGGCGTGGCTCAGCGACTGCGCATGCGCCGCTTGGCCAGGTGGCTGGGAGTCTGGTCGCTAGATAACGCAATGCTTGCTTCCTCTTTCTTTCTATCTTTTTCTCTCTCTCTACTTCTTTCTCTCTCTTTCGTTGATGTCGTCTCTGTCTTTCTTTTTCTTTCTGCGTTTTTTTCTAATTCTCTCTTTCTGATTCGTTCTGTGCTGTACTTTACTCTCTCCCCTCCTCCTTTCCCTCTTCCTCAACATCACATCTCTCCTCCTCACGCCCACTTCTCTTTCCCACCCCCTTGCAAAACTATACTATACAAGGTTATGCTATGCTTTGCTAGCGTTCCTAGATAGCCGAAGTCTTTTTGACGAGACTTCGGCTATGTGCTAAATCTCTATATAACTCTTGCCAGCTAGTTGTAATGGCGCACCCTTCAACATGCTTCTTCTCAGTGGAATGCATAGCCTGTGGAAGACGCGCATGTTGCAGAGAAACGCAAAGGCAATAATTATTTCCTCAACAGCCCACTTCATTAGGATGCTCCCTCAGCTAAGAGATGTATACGAGCAAATAGAAGGTCAGCCAAAATGGTACACGGCATTGATTAGATGCTTATCCTTGCCGCTGTTCTAGCGTATAATTGGAAAAGGCCGTTACTTGATGTGTTCGCTATACACATGATTGCGAATTCTATAGTGCCGTCTGTTCCTCATTGTGTCGCGATAAGAGCATAATCAACATACTAGTTCTTTGTCTGTGATGAATTGCGTTCAAGTGCCATGTCTATGTTGAATAAATACCGTGAAAAAAACAAAAAAATCCCTGGTAGCCGGCTGGTTAGGACTCTCGCCTTCAGATCGAGGGTTCGCGTGCTCGAATCCAACCTCAAAAGGAACTTTTTTTCGGCAAGGATGTTTCTTTTTTTCTTTCTCTATACCTTTCTTTCCGTCTCTCTGTTTATTTATCTCTTTCTTTCTTCTTTCTTTCTTTCTTTCTTTCTTTCTTTCTTTCTTTCTTTCTTTCTTTCTTTCTTTCTTTCGCTCTGTCTCTGTATGCGTTCTCAGGCAGCCGCTCAATGACACATACCCGTTAAGATGATGATAGCTTTCTGCGATCGACTCACAAGGAACGATTTGCTAAACAGCTTCGATGTTAATGAAATTCTTGGCGACGTAGGTGATACTGAGCCCGCGTATCCACGACCCAAGGCGTTCGTCGTAACCACTCCGCTATCGAGGTACGCTAGCAGAGCATAGCATCGCCTTGTATAGTCTAGTATAAATCCCTTTCAGTCACGAATTATGATGCACTGTCTGCAAATGCATCAAATTTCCATGGCACGATTTCAAGGCACTCAGTATTACATTCCAAGAAATAAAATAAAGGAATGTGTTGTTTTATGTGTTACAGTAATTAATACTAATTAGCATGTAATTAAATATCTAATTATTCTGCAATCAGTCAGCTTCATTCCTTGCATAAAAAGAATCAACTATTAGGCCCAAAATGCAAACACAGTTTGTTTCTTGGTTGCATGCTTCTCGAGCGAAGAAAAAAAATACTGTTGACGTTGCTCCTTGAACGTCGCACGTCGAACGATCGTCGATCATGGTAGTGTCTCTAGCAAAGTGATCATCTGCAGCAATATACAGCATAATGAAGTTAAATAAGCGCTAGTTGTCCACTCAGGAAGCCTGCACGAATGTGCATACTAAGTTTCAGGTCATTCGAAGAAAACACGCGGTGCGTGATGCTACTTCGAAGTTGATGTGTACAATTGTACACATCGTGACTGAAAGGGATAAGAATGTTGTGGGAAGAAGAGCGAGGGGGAAGAGAAGAGCTGTCAGGGTGAGGAGTAAAAAAAGGAAGAGGGGAGCGAGTGAAGCATAGCGTAGAAAGAAAGAGAGATAGTGATAGAGTGAAAGAAAGATAGAAAGAAATATACATAGAAAGAAAAAAAGAATGAAAAAGCAAGCAGGAAAACAGAGAGAGAAGAAGAAAGAAATGGAAGAAAGAGAATGAAAGATAGAAATAGCAAGAAAGTGAAAGAAGTAGATAGAGAAAAAAGAAATAGAAATAAACAGACACAACAGACACGTGGACATGGAAAAAAAAACAGAGAGTATAAAGAAAAAGAAAGAAAACGAGGAAGAAAGAAGGAGAAAAAATAAAGAGAGACAAGGAAGGCCGCACAGTTCCGCGCTTTCTTCGGGCTTGCAACGCTAGTGCGAGGCTGCCTTAACTTTTACAGCGAAAGCTGTTATGAGATCATTTCACCGGCCGTTTTGGCGCCGTAGTTGTCCGCCGCCGCCGCCGCCGCCGGTGTCCGTAACCAGTATCGCTCGAAATCTAAATAAGAAAAAAATTCCAGGATGGAACGAGGTTCGAACC
Source organism: Rhipicephalus sanguineus (assembly GCF_013339695.2). Classification (NCBI taxonomy): domain Eukaryota; kingdom Metazoa; phylum Arthropoda; class Arachnida; order Ixodida; family Ixodidae; genus Rhipicephalus; species Rhipicephalus sanguineus. The sequence continues at coordinate 147,689,517 of NC_051182.1, forward strand.
TGGGCCCTCTGCGTGGGAGCCCATTATTCAACCTCTGAGCCATGCCGGTGCTTGAAACTGCTTTGCAAAAAGGTCCTATACAGGCTTCATGTCGGGAAGGAACCACATTAGCATATGCAATATAGCGTGGTAGAAGAGTAAAATAAGCACCAAGCGTCGCACAACGCGAATTCTGTAACCAGGCGTCACACAATGCGAATTGCGCAACGAGTAGGTTGTGAAATGCTTCCAACCCATTACAAAGGGCTCTGCCATAATTCTTCGTCGTCATCAGGCACAGCATCAACAAAGTGCGCATAATGCCTTACATGCGTTTAGCAGGTACCACGGCTCTCCGTAAAATGACGAAAAATGACACAGTGCCTGCTGCCCTACTTCTCAAAAATTACAATTATTCAGAGCGTAGTGGGTTCCTCGCAAGTGCACTTGTATTGGTTGCCAAGGAAGCCCATAAGCGCATGATCCATGTCCTCGGGGTCTCAGTAAAATTACAATGATTTATAGCGTAGTGGGTTCCTCGCAAGTGTACTTGTATTGGTTGCCAAGGAAGCCCATAAGCGCATGATCCATTTCCTCGGGGTCTCAGTAAAGTTCATCGCCCCCCCCCCCCCCGTCTCTCTCCCACGTCAACGTACGCTATACAGCATGACGGGAGAGGGAAATAGCGAGCGGGCGTCACCCAATGCAAATTATATAACTGGTGGGCCGTTTAAAGCATTCAACCCATTACAAAGGGCTGAGCCATAATTCTTCATCGTCATCAGTCGTCGCGTCAACAAAGTGCACATAATGCCTTACAGACGTGTAGCTGGTGCTTCGCTTCTCCGCAGAATGACGAATAATGGCTTAGTAGGTGCTTCCCAACTTCACAAAAATTGTGATTTATGGCGTAGTGGGTACCTTTCTAGTGTACTTGTATTGTAGCCCCAAGAGAGCTTACAACGCCGCTCTCCCAGCTTTCGCTGTGACTGTGCTGCGGTTTCAGCGCAGGCCTGGCGTTTTTTGTTAATTGCGCCACTATTTCTTCTGTTCCAGCTGCACGGCGGGCTTGCAAACGGATGATGTTCAATTTGGCGCTGATAGCGAGAGAGCACCTTTCCCTTTTTGCTGTCCCATGTACACCGGGCTAAGCAAAACGGCCAAAGAATAATGACTACCCTTGCTTAAAATGATCCTGAACTGCAAATGCGTTATTTGTTTGTTCTTACTGTATATTATTAAAGAGTCATTGAATAAATTGAAGCAATTATTTGACTAAGCACAGTTTTGGCCCAGACATTATGAACGATGCACTATATTTTGTTGCTTCAGATTTAGCAACATTGTTGTTTAGCTGTCCAGTGGGGCCAGAGACGACACGAGGCAAAAAGGACGTTAAGGCTGTTTATCCATCTCTTTTTATTCATACGAGTCTCTGTTTTATAATGTACTGTTAACTGCGCTGTAAAGACTTCAGCTCTATCTCATTCCTCCTTTTTTTCATCACTATCCTTCTTAGAGAATGTGGGGAAGCCCTTTACCTTTCATTACCGCCTTCCATATCTGACACGTGCTGATGTCAGTTCTTCAGGAGGCGAGTCATGCGGAATAAATAATACTGTCTCCTGCCCCGGCCTCTGATTCTTTATCGGTATGCTCACCACTGAGCTCATCTTCAGAGATTTCGGCATTTATAAAATTCATATCATTATCGCTGTTATCAACGACGGGTGCATTTGCGATGGTTGCCAGGACATCGTAGCGTATTTTGAAACAAGACGACTGACCCATACTCGCACATGTCTATGGATGGTCAAATTAAGGCCTTTATGGCAATTACAGTCTGTCACTGCTGCTAGATTCAGAAAACTTTCCTCACTTCAAGAATCAACAAAAATTAAAAATTTGAGCTCAGGAATCCAACCCTCTGCATTTTATGTGGTATAACCAATGGTGTCCCACACTTAAAATTATTTATGAAATCTCGCTACCGTACCCTCTAGTTAAATTAGTTTTACAGAGGTCTACTCTGGGGCCACCTCCATTATGTCATGGGTGTAAGGAACTTGAAACATTCATCATCTTTTACTGAACCAATATCTACTCCAAAACTAAATGAAAAGTATTCTATGATACGGTGGGCGGCATTGTTTTTGGTGTCGTTGATATGTATGCAACAATTCACTACCGAGGTTAAGATTTAGAATGGCGCCACTTTGCAAAATGCCTGGGCAATTGTAAAGCCAGTGCGATTCGCATTATAGCTGAACTGAGTCCACATGCGAGAATTAAAGATGCTGTTTATGTCACAGCACGATCTAAACTACGTTATATGCCAACCGACACATATGCCAACCAGAACCGTGATCTTATACGTATTGATGTTGCCGGCGTCAAATTGTTACTGTCCATGCGTCATACAGAATTATTACACTCTCCATAAAGGAAGCTGTACATTGATTGTGTTCACTCTTCTCTTTGCAGCTGCTATTACTCTCACCTTACACAAGCTATTTGCCAAGCCTTCTACAACGCAGAAACATTTTTATTGCATATAACTACCACCCAACCAATCGGATATCCTACACTTCTTTTTTAAAGTTTTCACTGCATCTAAAATCCTTAGCTCCTCAAATCCATCATTTACTTTCGATCATAGGCAAAAACATCGTTTATATCTCAACAACTCTGGGCGTTGTAAAAACATCAGCTTACTCTATCAACAGCGGCGTTGTTCTAGAGCTGGGCCTGACGACAAATGAGTGTCCGTGCTGAATGTCACACTCTGGACGTCCGCGCTGGATGTCACGTTCCCAGGTATACCCGTAGACGGCGTAGCCTGGGTCAACGCAGCGTTACTGCATAAAGGTAGCATATACAGTAGCTCTTGGTTGACGTGAAGTTGTGTCCTCATCTTTAGTCCTCGTCTTTTAAGAGCCTTCCCACACTCATCGGGTTTATTGTCCATCACATCCAATAAGGTTTATTCTCCAGTTTTAAGCAGCGAAGGCGTGCTGGTAGGTCCTTTCGCGCTGCGGATTTGCGTCCTATATTCCCAGGTTGGCTGAGGTGTAGGTAATGGGCAGGGCTTGAGGAATATGCAATATGAATGCCTTGATGGCCGCAATAGAAGCCACAGTTAAGGCCGACTGGGATCAGTTAGGGCGAGCGTTCGTATGGAGATGATAAAAGAGGCATTCTCCGATCCAATATGAACACTAACGACGCTACTTCTACAAACACATTAAATCCCGATTCCCTACAAATGTCCTCTGAAGACAAGGAAAATATAAGGAAATTTTTTGCTTACAACACTTTCACTTTTGGTCTGGATATTCTAGGTGCTGTCAAAGTGAATGCTGTCGACGAAACGTTGAAAGCCTACATGATATTCTCCGTTGCTGCCCATATAACCCAGTAAAATAGATGGGAACGGTATATTTCTGTTGTCGCGGTCATTGAAGAACCACGAAAATATGATTGAACTCACCCAGATTTGTCATTTGAGAAGATGTTCACCTTACGTGTTTACTGCGTCAAAATACTCTCCACGAATCTCAACCTGCGTAGCAGATCTTTGCCGGGTGCATTCCTAGAAATGAGCAGCCTCGATTACTTGAACGAAGAAGACATTGAGAATCGTCTGAGCTCCAGCTCGACCATCATAGTAAAAGCCATCATCTGAGCGTAACTGGCCTCTGGCAGCAAGCGCGTCTGTGCGTCCACGCACAAAACGAGAATCAATGTTAATGTTAGCCCATGATGTCCATCTTTAAAGCAGACAGAAAAAAGAACCATTATTTAATTTACATCTTCCACCGTAGCGACTTGTGCACTCTAAATTAAAACGTTTCTTATATAGCCACGTACCGGTGACACTCTGTACGACAGGAGTAGCTTCGAAGCCATTGGTAGCATGGAGGCAGTATGTATAGAACCTAGGCAGTGAGCTGCCTCGTGAACTATTGTTCCCTACAATACCGGTGGTTATCAGAATGCGCTAAATGATTACCTCAGAAATCTGATTTTTGTTTGCTTCTTTTTTCGTTATGTACTAATGTTCGGCCACAACGTGCACTTAAATTAAAATAGGCATACAGTTCAGTCCCTACAAATGCTTACTAGCGAAACTGAATTTTATTGCTTGTTTTGTATGATCTTGCTGTAGCTCATCTATGCATTTCCAGCTGTCATATGCCCGCGAACGATACATAATCAAGTCAGGCAATCTCGCACGTTCAGCTATGCCTCCGGTGACAGCACTGCGAATTATCAGAAGTAAATATTGAATGAAATAAAAAAGAGGCGGTAAGCTTGGGCCGGCTCTGTGTTGTACTCTATGCGGTTTCCATGCATAGATTTTAGTAATACTGTAACTTGGGCTAGCTGGGGGTATTCATGATCCATCTCTTCTTTGTCTGTGTGTGGTTGTGGCGCCGCTTATCACGAAATACGTTGTAACTGTGACTTGTTATACAACATCATGTCACAACCGTCGAAAGCTGGGCGAGTTGGTAAGGTCTCATCTTCTAGCAAACTGCGCAGCAGACGGGACACAAAGAGGGAACGAAAGACACAGACGAGCGCAGACTCACAACTGATTTTATTGTAAACGTAGTCGACCTGAATAGTGTCCTGCAAAAGACAACGTGTTACAGTCAAGTTTATCGGCGTACCGCAACGCCATACCAAAAAAAAAAAAAAAAACCCACACATAGGGCGAAGAATAATAGAGGCTTTCCATATTAGAAGAAAGGGAGAAGGGTGCGTCAGTGAACCCTCTATAAGTCTGTCGGATAAGGAGTACGCATATCTCAGTTCTACATGCTACTGTTGACTCACGTGGCCTTGCACGTGCGCCTTTTTAGAATTTTTGTGTGGGTTTTTTTTTGGTATGGCGTTGCGGTACGCTGATAAACTTTGACTGTGACAAGTTGTCTTTTGCTGGACAGTATTCAGGTCGACTACGTTTACAATAAAATCAGTTGTGAGTCTGCGCTTGTCTGTCTCTTTCGCTCCCTCTTTGTGTCCCGTCTGCTGCGCAGTTTGCTAGAAGACGAAACATCATGTCATACCAACTCGCCCAAATGTGCATCCTTCTGCAAATCATGACATAAATTGATGCCCATTTAGATAGCCATTTTAAACACCGAACGCTATGCCTATTATATTCCACTGTATGACACCATTCCCTTCTGCTGGCTGATATTTCTGAAGTATAAGTGATTTGTTGGATCACTGTCCTCTTTACACTTCGCTACGTGAAGCATGCAGTTACACCTCAACGTCACTTTCTTCTTGCATAACTGTACGTGTGCTGCCGAGAATCAATACATTCGTCAGAGCTGTCATGCCGTCTACTGCGCGTCTAAGACGGCGGCCAAGTCTCACAGCAGTCCCGTTGTGCTTACTTCGCGCATGGCTGCGCACGTGACGGAATATTCTGAGAAAACGGCGAATACCTTGTCGCTAAGGGTGTTCCTGAAGGAGAACCACTGGCTCATCAACAACTCTTACATAAAAAAAGAAAGTGCCAGAAACTGACGCCCTGTTTGCGCATGCTTCTTCAGGCAATACATGACCCCAAGCAGAGAAGTTGGAGTCTCACCTAATTGTTTAAAGAGTGAACGTAAAGAACAAAGAAAAATAACTTCTGCACTGCACCCGTAGTTGCCCGCGTCATAGTATTTTTCGTTAACGAGGTTCTTGTTAGCCAATATAAGCGACTCGAAGCTGAAGTGCGCACTTGTCATTGCGCATTCGTGACGAGCAGCAACTCAAGTCTTCGAAGATGCGCACTCTCGGGGCTTCTCTTTTCGTTCTCGTCGCGATCAGTGTCGCTTACTGTGACGTCCAAGAGCGCGGCCATACCTACGTGACCAAAAATGTGACTGTGGAAAGTGGTAAGCACCATTCCGGCTATATTATTTGCTTGATTTTATTGTACGATGATTTCCAATGGCTTCATAGCCGAGATTGCACGCTACAGAAAATGTGTCGCTTCACCCTTTGCTGCCAGCCTAATATTCTTTTTTATTTTATTTCACGATCAACTCTGTGTTTTCTAGACCCTCCTACTGAAGAAGTAGAAACTGGATGTCGAAAAAATTTTCCTACCTGCTACGGTGGTCTAGTGGTTATGGTTATCCATCTTGCAATGCTAGAGTCCCGTGTACTTTGATACAAATGCATGTTAACGAATATCAGGCGGTGGAAATTTCCGAAGCCCTACACTACGGCATCTCTCATAATAATATTTTAGTTATTTATTCATGTTAATAATTACAAAATTTGCTATTTTAAGGGTGCTGCGCAGTCCTTTGAGAAACACTTTCTTACGGCGGTACAAGAAAATTATGGTAGACCTAAAAAACAGCTTGACTACGTGTACGATTAGAAAAGGCTTCGCTAAAATACTTTGCAGTGGGTCAAACCACCTGGTGAGCATACAAATATCCGATAGGGGAATTTTTCAGTGAGTGCTATGAAAATCTATTTGTTGCACTTTCTGGCAGCCTGCTGGCTGATATAATAACATTTTACATGAAATGATGAGTTGCTCAACAAAAGAAACTGCATTTCCTCCTACTGAAAATTCTATCTCGCTTCTTAAACCTAATGGTATTTTATCTGATTTTATTTTTATTTAGGAATACCACCCCAGCCCGAAAAAGGCATAGGCTGAGGGGGGCCTATGGTACAATTCAATACATGATATATCGGATGCATACAAGGCTTCATAAATTGTGAAAGAGCAAATAAATTTCCATTTTACAGACATGAAGATGTTAGAAAAAAGAAAGTAACAATGAAAAAGAAATTAAGAGATAAGCAAAAAACAGCAAGAAGTTGCATAGCATGACAGCCAGTATTGCATAAAAAATGCTTAACACTGCCAGGATGTAGTACAATTGCCTCACTTTACATTATATGATATAAATAAGCGCGTGACATTGCAATGGGCAGTGCAATCAACATTGAGACAACCGAATACCCTTTAAACACCTGTAATCGTGTTATAATTTTAATTTTTAGCGTGATAAATAGCTGACGTTTAATTTATGAGGAAATGAACACGATATACGTGAACCATGTGAGGGTGAGGCAAAGCTTAACACCTCGTTAGATATTGGAGGTTCCTTTAGTTGCTTTATCTTGTCCTTGTGTTATGAAACGCACTTCAGTCATGCATTTGTAATTAGCTTATTGGATCTTGCGTCCCTCGTCGTGTGAACGCATGCTTTCTGTTGTCCTTAGGTGCCTGCGTGTTTGAACGCAACGTTATTCCGGATGGTGAAACCAAAGCACTGAACAGCCCATGCGTCCTTTCCACATGCTACGCAGCTGACCGTAAAGTGAACTCGACTCTGTGAGTATGGCAATCCATTATGATGAACACGCGCCCCTTCTATAGAAAATCAGTGGTCCACCTTCTTTCTATCAGAAAACACTCTGAAAAAATCATTTTAACTGTAAACACCGTAAATATTCTTGAACAGTGATCAGCTAGATTTTGGCTAAAGATCCTGTTTTTTCTTTTTTTTACTGACGTGATGTGACGAAGCTGTTGGCACACAAATAAGGCGCCAGCTACTCCTTCGCTCTGGAATGGATCGAACATACAACACAACAAAGCGCACAAACAGTACGACATGGAAACATAACGCACACACACACATATGCCGAACACCACCATCACAGCTTAAAATCATATGTCCGAAATGCAATTAATAATGTGCCTAATATTGTCTCTAGACATCATGAAGATGAATCCTCACATGTGGGCAACATTGCTCACATACGAGGGCATGTGGGCATTGTTGGGCAAGGACATAACAGTCAACGCATCATAATAACTGGGACATACATGTAATAAGTGACCTTAAAGTAATTGTAACGTAAATGTCTTAATAACTGCCAGCAGTATCGCTGTTTTCAAGAAGCGTTTTAACGCTTTCAAAGCGTACGTCTATAAGGTTCTGGTTGACCATGAGTCCAGACGTTTTGTTACACAGGAAGGTCTGCGGTCAAATGCCATTATTTCTGATATAAGACGGCGTCTCAGCGTGTCATGATGTGCATTAGTTCCATTGGCAATTTATTAATCGTAACGTTAGCTGCGGTCAGAGATGGCTTCTTGACAAAATACAAGTCCGGGTATTGCTTCATTTTGCTTTTCATGCAAAGATATTTCTGAGATATTTTCGGTCTGTTCGCACTCACGCTGGAGACGTACAATTTGCTTCAGTTCTTTTGAGGCGCTTGTTCATTGGGTCTGTTCTTTGATCGATTGTGGTCTCTTGAGGTCGTGTGCTAAATTATTTTCTCTGTTTCCACTACTTTTCTTTCATACGCAACTTCAGTTACGTTAAAATTTGGTTGTTTAGTTTGCTAAACATGTTATTTCTGGTGCAATGCTTGAAACATGAAGGAAGAACAGAGATGGCTCTCTGTAAAGCTTTGCAATTACAAAGCTTTGAAAAGCTTTGTAGTTGTTAAAACAAACTATCAAACGCAAATTAAGTCATGTACTACGTGAACCTTAACCAAGATAAAATTATACCTTACATAGTGTGGTTTCGAAGACGTTATATACTTGTGCGAGCAGAAAAAATTCGGCAATAGCGTAAGAATTCTTTTAAGAAGCAATTTCAAGCTTTAGCAGAACGTTGTTTTTTAAATGGCGCAGACGTTTCGTCTTTTTGGAATAACAAAATGGCAAGGCACCATCGCATATGAGTCAAAGTGAAGTGCAACTTTTGTCAGTAGGCGTGATCAACGGACAGGAAAATTCTCTAAGTCAACTTCTGCAAGTTCTCCTTTTACATCTCTTAGAAAAACAGGTGATATCGAGCACCTCACGGACACAAGCTCGATCTTTCAGTATCTTATAGTTAGGGCAGCGTTATCTATCTCATAAAGCGTAAAGCAAATATTCTCAGCAACCGGGCGTCGTAAAACTGGAGACCCAGAATGATAATGTTTCCCGATTGCACTCATCATGATGCACTCATGATGGTGACAATATACTGTGTTTTTTGGCGCAAGAGCCAGTGGCTCTTGCACCAAAATCAATTGCATCTTAATACAAACAATTTAAAATTGTTTTGATTAAAATGCAGTTGATTAAATACCACGCTAGCATTTGAAATGAACGTGTTTCCGGTTTTGGTCATGTTTTCGCCATTTAACTTGCAGGAATTGGTGAAAAGGTTTAAGCAGGAATAAAAAGAAAATAAAATTTGCTCTAATTCGCTTGCTATTCTTCAGAACGTTCTGTGCATTAAATATCAAGTCTATGCTTCTGCGCTGCTTGATAATTACAAAGTGATATTTCCAGCAGAACTTTTGACCTCAGTGACCGTGAATTCCGTGAATGCCAGCACATGTTTAAAATTGCTTTGGATTGGGAGAAAACTGCATGAAATTCGAAGCTGGCATTACAAACAGACGTTTTCCGAGTATTCAATCGAGTTTTCACTCTTCTACTTCTGTGAATCCGAAGCTGGGAAGAAAACAAAACAATATTTCCTATTTTTTGGCTTGATATTCTTCTGTACATGTTGTGAATTATACTCAAGTCCATGCATCTGCGCTTCTTGAAGATTGCGAAGTGATCTTCCCAGCACAACTTACGGCCTTCATGACCGAGTTGGCCAGTAATAAATGCCTGGTAGCTTACGCACGCACTAACCGTGGTACACAAAGGTAAATCATATGCAGCAGTTGAAGCAGTTAGCTGGGCTAGTTGGAATACTGGTGTGATACATTTCCAGCACGTAAGGGAAATAAAAAAAAGCATGAACACATGGACAGACGAAAGAACAACAAGAACACTAACATTCTTACTGTTCCAGCGTTCTTACTGTCCTTTTGTCTGTCTACGTCTCCGTGTTTTTGTTTTTTTTTTATTCCTCTTAAAGGGACACAAAGAGAAAGACGATTTTTCTCGTATTCGTAAATTTACTTTTCACAATACCAAAATGAAAGTGATTGCTGCCGGAAGATGCTTGGTAAGCGAGAAAACGCATAAAAACAAAACGCAGGTGGCGATGCCACCTTGTCGTGGCCCGTACCAAGTCGAAGTGACGTCATAGATTTTCAAGGCGTATACAAGTGCCTACGCAGTTCCTAATCGGTAAAAATGAAATGCGTTGTCCTCTGATGGTACCAGAGATTTGACATATCAAGTTTCAGGAAATTTTCTCAGCTTTTTTTTCTCAGTTTCCATATCAGCAAAGTTACACGGGCGCCTAAGTATGCTGACTGTTACTGAGTGCCAAAGCACGGCGAATCTTGGGGTTACGATTGTGTTAACGTCCGAAATATGTCGACGTCCATGTCGCGTGACGTTGTGAGATGACGTCATCTCATAACCTCATGTAATGACGTCAAAAATTATATGATCACTTGGTATAGAGGTGACGTTATCACTTGATGACGTGATGATGCCATCGTGATGTCATCACTTGGTTATACGGGAGTTTTCTTGCCATCGGGAGGTAATACTGCTCGCCGGACGGACGCCAGATTTATCGCTTCATAACGCCCTTATAATGCTTTCGCATTAAAATGGCTATTTTTTAGAGTTCTTCATTCGTATAGCAAACCCAAGTTTTTGCACAGAGCCTATCTACGTTAATTACGTTATCTAAAACGATGTTTCTTTACCTGTTCTAAAATTCTGATGCAGTTGACCTTTAGTAACTCTGTACGGAGAACTGTATACTGCATTATCTGTAGCTGTTCGTTAAATGTATATCAGTCTTAAGATCTCGTGCGGCTTTTTGTTTGTATTTCCAGCTGCCCGAACATCGGAGTTGAGGAGGGCTGCCATGTGGAGTGGACCCCCGATGGTGTATACCCGAACTGCTGCCCGAAGCACGTGTGCCCCACGGCCCCTGCTAGTTCTTAATCGCGTCACATCTGCAAAAAATGAAGCATCGAGACATTCTTCTTTATGCCTTAAGAAATTAAACCACAAAGTCTACAAAAATGCATCCGCTTCAAATATGAACAAAATGCAGGACCAAGTGCTGTTAGGTCTCATGCTAAGTGCAAGCTAAAATAAACATCTGAATCAGCGTTTCTATTTTATATTGTGTTTCTTATAGAGTGAAAAAACGTATGCTTGGGCATGTTTGTAATTCATGTTCACTACATGGCACGAATGGGAGGCGCTGCTGTCTAGCCCCGCCCTGAAAGATCAGCTACGACTGATCCAGAGAGCTGAACGGATGACTTGTGCCAGTGGGGCCTTGGAATAGGAGCACCACCCTGCCGGACAGACTACGCTTTTCACCTCCATATTACCTGCGGGGCACTGGGGTTCTAGCATGTCTGGTTTCTGTACACAATAAAGTTCTTCTACTACTACTACTACTACTACTACTACTACTACTACTACTACTACTACTACTACTACTACTACTACTACTACTACTACTACTACTACTACTACTACTACTACTACTACTACTACTACTACTACTACTACTACTACTACTACTTCTTCTTCTTCTTCTTCTTCTTCTTCTTCTTCTTTCTTTCTTCTTCTTCTTCTTCTTCTTCTTTCTTCTCTTCTTCTTCTTTTCTTCTTCCTTCTTCTTCTCTTCTTCTTCTTCTGTCTTCTTTCTCTTCTTCTTCTTCTTCTTCTTCTTCTTCTCTCTTCTTCTTCTTCTTCTTTCTTCTTTTCTTCTTCTCTTCTTCTTCTTCTTCTTTCTTCTTCTTCTTCCTTCTTCTTCTTCTTCTTCTCTTCTTCTTCTTTCTTCTTCTTATTCTTCTTCTTCTCTTCTTCTTCTTCTTCTTCTTTCTTCTCTTCTTCTTCTTCTTCTTCTTCTTTCTTTTTCTTCTTCGTAAGCGCACAATAAGAACAAGGACGGAAAAGACAACGTGAAAGTGTTCGCGTCGTTCTTTTTCGTCCCTGTTTTTACGCTGTGCTTTAAAAGAGGACCTTATGTAATGGCGATGCTCTATTAGTGTGGAAGCTGTCTTGCACATATATGTAGCTTATAGTTTGAAAATCATATTTAATGTTATGAGAGTAATCAAAGGTTTGCACTGTCACAGACACACACGCTTCTTAAAGGGGCCATAACACCCAATTTTCGATCATAATCTGTTGTTAGGAGTGTGTGCGTTCACAAGCAAGCTAGCAAACCTTTAGCTCTTTGATCGTTAGCATAATTTATAATTGTCATCATCATCACAGCCTGATTGCGCTCACTGCAGGGCAAAGGCCTCTCCCATGTTCCACCAATCAACCCTAGTCTGTGCTTGCTGCTGCCACGTTATAACCGCAAACTTCTGACTCTCATCTGCCCATCTACCTTTCTGTCTGCCCCTCGCGCGTTTGCTTTCTCTTGGAGTCGCGTCTGTTACTCTTAAAGACCGGCGGCTATCTTGCCTGCACGCTACATGCACTGCCCATGCCCATTTCTTCTCGATTTCGACTTATATGTCCTTAACACTCATTTGCTCCCTGACCCACTCAGCTGCCTTTTTGTCCTTTATAACAGTATATATTTTATAAACATGCTAGCGGCCTGAGAGTCGGGCAACACTGGCACACTCGCGAGTCGTGACGTAACAAGCTGCTGCTTGCTTTGCGAGCGTCTGCATTCCGGCGAACGATATTGTTTCGTGGTCACCTGCGCCTGCAATCCGGCTATTTCCGCTTTGTTCATTTTATCATTGAATTTGAACGATTTGCAGCTGCTTAAACCTTGGTAAAAGACGACGGCTCTGCTTCATGTATCACATGACGTCACACGTGCCATGGTAAAATGGTGGTCGCCAGCGGTAGGCGGGATTTATAGCCGGCGGCTTCTGGGACTTAGTTTGTACTGAAATAATATATTACAGTCCATTCTTCATATATGTGTAGTCACAATAGCCCCTCTACTTCTCTTTTTCGCTGAAAACCGCAAATTGTTTCGTGACCGTGTCATGTTCGCTTTAGTGCACACTGTCAAAGCTTGACACTTTGGCAACACACTTCAACTCCGCATTGTGAGCGTACAACGGCATGACGCTCAATTGCCGCAGCTGGGGATCACGCCCCGCTTGCTCAAGAGCACGTGTGCGCGTGGGTGATTGCTCTCGAAACGAACAAGCAGCGAATGCTACATGGAGGTGACTAGAATGACATAAGAAACGATGCTGAGCGAGGAGATTGCACTAAGCGCACGCGCCTGACTTCTTGCATTTTGCCATTAAACTCTGTGACTCATTTCAAGCCCTGTCGGTCCATAGACGTTCGCTTGAGTGTGTACAAAACGCATGGAGCATTGCGCACTCGATTCCTTTTATTGTTCTTGTATGCTGAATTGAACCTTAGGCAAGCTTAAAATAGAAAAAGCTCACGCAGGACAGGACGGGTTGAAAGTCATTGGAAGACATAAGATAGGCTCCTGCAGAAGACATAAGATAGGCTTACGATGACCACGATTTGTCTATCGCAGATAATACATTAAACCTGACATAAAATTAAACACGGAATTAAGAGGAATCAATATTTTGTGCTGATTTGCCTAACAGTGTACTTGTTTGTTCAGTTTAATGTACTCATCTTAGAAAACTTAATAATTACTGCATTAATTTATTAGGACATAAAACTACTCTTTATTGTTATTTTATTCAGAGGTACAGCTATTATTATTTTACTTTATTAAGGTAAGTATAATTCACTTTGCATATATTTGGGTGGAACGAAGGCGTGAGCAGCCACTTGTGATAAATTTAATTTCAGAGTTATATCAATAACTGTCATGATTTGGTACCGGCTACGTCATCGCAATAGCCAGAAACTTCTTGGGAGTGCGATCTGCAATTAACAACACACAGAGCTCATTGAACGATGTCAACTGCACCTTAAACCACTTCCTAAAGCACCGCACGTGCAACGCGGGTATGGCTTCACTTGGCTACTAGCCTGCGACAACTTTCTTTTTGTTCTCTTTTGTAAGCGTGTGAAATTGAGCTTGTTGGTGTGCGATCAGAGTGAAAAAACTTCGTGATGAAAACACGAAACAGGACCAGCGCAGAATACCAACAAGTTCGTTGATTTGGGCTTCACAAGTATATGTACGCATTCTGAAAAGGGAAAAAGACCGGAGGAGAAGAAACAGATATTTCTGACTCATACGCAGGTGCCCCCCAAATTCCTAACCCATGAAACTCTGCAGTTGAGCGTTGCACGTTCATCGACAAGCATGGGCACCTGTGCACGGGTTAGCAAAATTTTTCACTTCTCCTACTCTCGTTTTCTTTCCAGAATTCGTATATACTCATGTACAAGTTCGTCTACGAAGGAAGAGGTGTCACAATTCACAAGACAAGAAATTTTGCTTACAAACAAGGTTAATGTTACCGGTAGATTCTATTTCTAAAGGAAAACCATACGCATATATATGAAAAACACTATAATGCCACATTTTATTTTCCATGCGGACAACAATTACTAGGCAGAAAGATCAGAGCGGGAGGATGTCGTGGGTTTCAGGCCGATCTAGCCTTGCGGCCGTATCATTCGGCCTTCATGTCGCCTTTGGGTCTTATCCTCCTACAAACAATTCTGGGACAGCAGTGGGGATAAGGTCTTCGCCCTCTCGGCTTTCTTATCTTGCAACGTTCTGAATCCTCCTTGTCTATCTCCACGGCGCCGCAGCTGCGGAGATATTTCACCCCATATATTTACAAGACACTATGTTATCTGTACGTGCCAAGAATTCACACCCACAGATTATACTATATCATACGCCTTCCTTACGCAGGTTGAAGTGAGAATTGACAATTCGTAGTCTCCCATTGTTTCATAGAAACGCCAGATATGAACAGTCGTTAAAATACTTTTCGGTGGCCTCTATTATGCGAGAAGAAGAGTCAACGGCGCCCCACATTTCCACCAACGTCTTCTTATACACGCTTACTTTTTTTTAATTCAGTTTGCCTGTCATCCAGTGCTTCCTATTTGATGATATTTAATTTCGTGAATTAATAGACAAAAATACGTGCACCGGTTTTAGAAAGTGCATATTTCTTACGCAGACATCAGCTATCTTACTTTGTTTAGCCTAATGTTGCTGACATGAAAGCTGAATATTCAGGTTTCCAACGCTAACTCTCAAGTCAAACATAACAATTTCCTAAATTGCGCCGGTTGGAACATCTAAAGCGTGCGTAACTTACATGATTATGCAGCATTCTGAAAGAGACAAGCAAGGCACAACAGGTAGCGTGGCAAAATTCTCAGAAAGAATCGCCAATGTCTCGAAATCTGTCTCGAAATATTCATACAGGTGTAGGTACGGGAGTGTTGTTACTTTCTCGAGTTATGAATGCGCAAACTGCGCACTTCATTTCTTATTATATACTGACTTCAGGATTCTTTACATCTATAAGGCCTTAAAGGGCCCCTAGGCCACCCAGAGGTCGAAATTTAGTTATCGTGTAGTAGTCGTGCGCGAGCCTGTAACAAGCACCCAGCCGCGACAATTTTTCGAAACGGTGCCGTAATAGCAGAGTTACACGCGCTTGGTGATCGAAAAGCGGCCCTCGCTAGTTTAGCTTTTCGCTACGCTCTGTTCGTCGCCACGTCTCTCCTCGTGACCGAGTGCTTCTTGCGAGGAGGAAAAGCCAAGAGCGCACCTACCTTCGAGCAGACAAACAGGTTCTTGCCGTTGCTCACATGACCAGATGCGCGTGGTGACGTCACGACCAACGCTGGCGATACCAAAAAGCCTGGAGATGAGCTTTTTTATTTTGTTGTACACTCTTGGCTCGTAGCGCTGCTGCGTTTCGCATTCTTAGTTGCGATGTCATTCTGAACTCAATGTGCGCGTTTACTTGAAATTAAAAAATATCGGAGGTAGTTAGGGGCCCTTTAAGTCAAAATTAGGCTTCATCTAGTAATTATCGGCTGACTTTCGACCTCAGCTGAAAGACATTTCATTTAAGTGGGGGTCAGAATGATTAGATAACCAAAGCATTCCTATGTTTCACACTTATTAGTATGGCGCAACCATAGCTGACACAGCTATAACGCCTGAGCTCCGATTGGGCAACGTCGCGATGCCACAAATACAAGTAGGCCACTTATATGGAATTTCTTGTTCGCAGGCGGAAGGCAGATTTAAGTTTGCGAAAGTTTGCCAGCGTGAATGATTCCACGCACACGCTACTTCTGTCACGCATTGCATGCATCACAACGCAGTCATAGTCTATTCGGTAGCACTCTGACGAGATATACTTCGCTCACCCAGCAATAAACACATTGGCGTATGACGCATTCAGGGATTCGCACGTCAGCTGTAAGCAGGGTCTAGCGAGTGCGAGACTTTTGCCATCCTCAATTTTATGCCGTTTGTAGTAACAAGTTTCTGAAACATCAAGAGAAATTCTTTGTCACATCTGTATGAGGATAAACATGGTATCTGTCATTGTAGTCCAAGAGAGGTTTGACCACTGCGTACATTTAAGGCTGATTGGCTGGTGGGGTGTCTAGCACAACAATTAAGGCATGGTTACTAGCCTAACAGAGCAGAGATGTGAAAAACGAACATGGTATCTCGCTAGGCTTCAAATGAATGTTATTGCATTAGAGATGCCACCATGCATACACCCGCTCACCGCATGCGCACTAGAATCCCTTCATCACTATTCGCAGTATGCGAGACGCCTGTGCCATCACACTTCTGAGCAGAACTGAACCATCGGTGGTCGTCCTTTTTTTTATGTATTTAACATGTACGCGTCAGTCACCACATATCATATAAAAAGGGTACTAACATGCAAACAATCCGAAATGTCAATAGTATAGAAATAACAGCTTTCTCATTAAAATCAACCAATGCCTCCACTCTGGCCTCTAATTTCACAAGGTACATCGTGTTTGCGTTGGTTATTCACCATCGATTCACGACTGCATTAACGAAGTTAAAATTTGCCTTACCACGCTGCAGCGGCACTTCCTTAACTCCTACAGATTCTTCGGAGAGGTCCGTCACTACGAACGTCACCATAAAAACAGATATGACATGTGCAGATAAGGCACCCATATCACCTGACCTTAAAAGTATGGAAGTGCTTCTCACAGTGTACTGTACTCTAAAAATAAGTCACGGCGTTGCACTGTTGGGAAATATTAACAACTTTTAAAAGCCTGAATAATGCCTTCTAATAGAGGCTTCACGAACTGCTAGTACCGAGTACACGGGAAATAGTTGCTCCTTAGCGCGATAGAAACCAAATGTACGATCGTTTCTTTTTCACCGCCTCAAATGAACTTCGCTGCTATGAACCTGCCTCTGAAAGAAAGGATTGCTACGGCAGAACAGTGCTTTAAACAACGACGCAAGTATGAAAAGTTGTGTGGCCTCAACAGGGCCTGAAAGAGAAAGTATGACAAAAAACAAAAGTTGCAATATGTTTTGTCCAACAAAGTGTAATTGATAAAGGCAGTCATTTCGTACAATATGTCGTCGAAGTTCCACAAAGCACAACTGCGTGGTGCGGACAATGCCATCAGGTGACATCAGATATAGCGCGCTATTTAGGCCACGGGAGAAAATCTCAGCTGCGGCGGCCTCATTTCTGTAGAGGTTATAACTTGTACTGCGCTGACTTTCATAGAGATGGCTTGTACTGACGTCAATGAAACAGCCACGTTGGAGCACAAACATTGTGTGACGGGAACTTTGCAATGTCACGTTAGTGTTATACGTGCATCACATGCTGGTTGCTCTGTTATTCATGCACAGAGGCACAATAACGTTCCAGCGATGTCGTTATACTCGTGGTAGTCGAAATTACTTGGTAGCTGCGATAGCTGTGTTGTGTACTACGTGTGTTGCTCTTTTTTTCTTTCTTCGTGTTCTAACGGCGAGTCGCAAGTATCAAGTATGCAGAACCAACTAACCCCTACTCTGCCATTTCTACCTTCCTTCAGGCTTGGCACCATGCATTGGTATGAAGCTGCCATAATTTTGTCTGTGTTCATTACTATACCCTTCCAATCATTTTGCCGATGCGCGAAGGTTGCTGCAATATAACCTTACATTGTCCAGCCTGAAGAAAATGGAGTGTGTCCTACATTCTGCCCAAAATTTCGTCGCGGCCAGCAGTCCAATGGTCTTTTGAAACATTGTAATGAAACAATTGAGGCACTTCTAATTTACAAACTAAATTTTAAAAACGTAAACATTACTCCGCTGCTTCTTGACCTGCTTGGTGTTTGTTGCACAATATTTCGCATACTACGCTTTCGCATGCTACCAATTATCGGCATGTAGGAAGGAAATTGTCAGCAGGGAGAATTACGCAATGAGAAAGAAAGAAAGAAAGAAAGAAAGAAAGAAAGAAAGAAAGAAAGAAAGAAAGAAAGAAAGAAAGAAAGAAAGAAAGAAAGAAAGAAAGAAAGAAAGAAAGAAAGAAAGAAAGAAAGAAAGAAAGAACGTCAGTCAAGCACAAGCCAAGCTTCGCTTGCCCGCATTTTCCCGATAGAGCAGGGCCTCCTTAATTTTTATTACAAAATCTCACCGACACTCAGTGGTAAGGCATGTTCTAAAGTCACGATACACCATGTATTCACTGTGCTCATCTGAGATTCACAGCTTCATATTTTAGCCAGTAGAGTATGAGAGTGCAAATGTTGTTCCAACGTTTCCTTGCGACATGCAGCTGGTTGGCGCCAAGGTGCGGAGCATCGTCCTGCGCCCCAATGAGGTGTCATTGCCGTCAACAAAGTTATTGTTTCGTGATTTCTATTCCTTGCGGCAGAAAGTCGGCAGCATGAGCTCGAACATTGAGCGTGGAGATGTCGTGCGTGCGTACATTGTTCTGTTACACCTATTCGCGTAAAAAGCACAGCTGCGGCCGAAACCACGTTGAATGCTTACGTCATACTGCTTCAACCTGTGCGGTTTTCTGGATTTATGAGGCCTTGAATTTGCTGTAAAAACACGCTATGTCGATAAAATTGCTTATTCTAACGTTAGCCGCCTGTTCTCGACTTCGGCTATCCGGCGCTGCAGGATGCTTTAACCCTGTGCCGCTCTGTAAAAGTAAGTTGCTTCGTCTTCGATGCTTCCTTGCACGACGTTGATTTTTCATACGAAAATGATGCCGCTTTTTGCCTTTTCAGAATATTGCTTTTTTGGTATTGTAATAAATTGACTTGCACGGTTTCGGCCCACAATTTGGGGGTAATTGCGCGTGCACCCAGCGTTAAACTTATACGCAGGATAGGGTTTCAATCACTGTACGTCCATACACTGTCTGGAATCCTGGCATCGGGAAGCCTTAGAAGCACTCGCTTATATTTCGCCCACCATGTTAGACCAACATTGCCAACGGTTAGATATTCTGATGTACTTATATATTGCGAGATTAATGGCTATATATGCTTATGAGAATGCTTTGCGCCCATTGTGCTAAAGCTAACGTTCTGAAATAAAGTAGCACAAAAATTTACTATAAAACAAAACCAGGGGTTCTGCATCACCTGGGCTATGCTCGTAATGACGTTGGAAGACATTTATAGATAATTTGCACATTTGTTGAAAGAATTGCCCATGTTCAACTACACGGGCTTGCCTGAGAGATGAGAATATGCATCACTGTTAACCGCATCTTTTTTTTTTTCATCAATGAGCAGCGCAAAGGAAATGCAAGTAAATTTAAGCAATTCACTGCCCAAATGATACAGCAAGTTTCTACATAGATAACTATAATCTAAATTTTAATTATTTTCTGTTGCAGGAGCATGCGTTCACCGCGGAATTCAAGTTCGTTTACGGGAATCTATTAATTTGCGTGAGCCCTGTGAAAACTGGACGTGCCTGGGATTAAACGCTACTCACGGAGACCTTCTTGTGACACAGTAATAAGGCGTTTTCTAACGTTCGCCCCTGGATTTTGCTTTTTGCTGCATTGTACTTTACGCATGAGTCGCCGATGTATGCCTCAGTTAATATGTTCGTGTAACGTGTTTATCTAAGGCTTCTCTAAAAGTCATTCACAGCGTGTTTCTTTATAAAACACTGCCACATTAGCTCAATTTATGATGATTTGAAGTCACAAATAGGAACTGAATGTAATTCCCACGGTTTCATATCATATCTCCAAAGCCAAGATGGCTACCAGGGTGTCTAAAATTCGCATTGAATGTTTGTGATGCATCCATAACTGTTTAAGAACATGAATACAAATTTCGAGCTTCCATGATGAAATGAGATAAGAAAACCAGAATCGTTCATGTGCACCATGTGCCCTTTGACCGCTTGCGCGTAGTATAGTATCCAAGCTTTGGCAGTTTGGCGTACGCATCGGTACACCGTAGAACGAGGAAGGAGTCTCTTGACATCAGCGATTGAACTTATCGCAAATTAGTCTGCGCCAATAGGCGTCTCTTTCGCTTCCGGACGCGAGCCACTACATATGAATGAAAGTGTTTTATGACCGATACAGGGCAAATGCTGTGAACACCGAGGTATTCATCCCTGAACATTAAAAGAACAATCTGACCATGAGAGTGCCGAGATTGCTTCGGTACTTTGCAGTTGAGTTGAAAAAAGCGTAAAGTAAGTCTACCACATCTGTTATTTTCCACTAGGAGGAATAAATGGTGTTGACTGATGAGGAGTTAACAAAAATGACTTGATGCCATTAGGCTTAAAGCTGGAAAACTTAACATTCAATTCCAGTCGATAACATGATTTCACGGGTCTATAACAAAAGGGATAACAACACAAACGATGGGTATGCTGATTCTTGTGTTTGCTCTCGTGGTTACTTGTTAGTAGGCCCATCATTTTTGGGTGATTCCAGTGTATATGATTACACTAGCGAGAAGGAGCACCCAAATTTTAACTGAGCAAGATGTTGAGCCCGCGGTATTAAGGAATTGAGATTCTAGCGAAGAAAAAGTTTACTGCTTTTTTTGTGTGTTATTTACTGTGTATGCTCATGATACTTTGCGGATGCGTTAGAGTTGCTGCACGACCACCTCTTGTCGTCGTGCTTGGCGGAAATGGAGTGTTTCCGGAATGCTGCCCGAAGCTACGTCGTGACCCGAAGTTTGCGGGACTTTGGAATCGTTGAAATTGTACAAAGCACCCCAAGTGTCAGACAAACCAAACTTGAAAAACGTAAACATGCTTTCGCAGTTTTGTCGCATAGTTATCTACAAATATTAATTACGGGCTTTCTGTTTTGGAAGATCCAGATATACAGGTCCTGGTTTACAGGATCTTCCAACGGTTGCATCTTCTTGATAGACACTTTGGGCGATGTGTCAATTAATCATTGATCTATCATTGTTTATCGATGTGTCAATCGATCATCTATCACTCATTTGCTAGGCGATACATAAACATCCTGTGAAAAACTTGCTGGGCTAGGCAGACGTAATTATGTGCTTCACCCAATAAACCTACTTGTAATAAAAATTCGACAGATACCACGTACCATGGGAATCGATGTTGTGCGAAGCATGCGCGGGATGATGACTGGCCTAATTTTTCACATTGAGCGAAGCGTTACGGAATGACGCTAGAGAAATGTGGAAGTAGTATACGCGCACTCATATGTTGAAGAGTCGCATATGTATTGCGTAACCAGTTGTTTACAGTTGCTTAACGATGCCAACAGCAACACGGGTGTTACCAACACCAGAAACGGTAAGCTGATATGTAGTGCTTATATTCTTTAGTACTGGATGGCGCGAATCCGAACGGGATAAAGAAGGAACACATATCCACATTACAGGCGTTGCTAGCAGCTAAGCTTCATTCAGGAAAGTTTCCCTAGATACAACCGAGTGGCACGCGCCGGCGCACTGCACGTACGTTACAGGCTTTGTAGGGTCTTTATAAAGCAATGTTGAAGTCGCCCGTGATGATGAGAGGCCTGGTACTCTCGGCATATTTTTTGTTGTAGGAAGCACTGGCCCCGTTTTTTGCGTAATCCACGTGGTCCACGTTGGGGACCACGTGGACGAGTGGATAGTAGTTGTAGCGTCCTCCAGGGGTGTTCTATCTTCAGCTTCCTCACTTTCCTTGCATCCGCCGCGGTGGTGTAGCGGTTACAGTGCTCGGCTGCTAACTCGAAGGTCGCGGGTTCGATCCCGGCCGCGGCAGTCGGATTTTGATGGAGGCAAAATGCGAGATACCCGTGTACTGTGCGATTTCTGTACGCGTTAAAGAATACCAGATGGTCAAAATTTGCGGAGCCGTCGCTACGGCGTCTCTCATATTGATATCGCGGTTTTGGGACATAAAACCCCAACAATTATTAGTATTATCACTTTCCTTGCGTGTCAATGTGTGTGTCTTCGTGGTTACTGTGTTGGTTGAGACTCTGTATCACCTATGGCACATACCCGCATAATATGAACTCTGGTATGCGGGTATGTGCCACACTTGACTGAGAGAAAGGGTTTCATGATGCACGCGACAGGTATTTTGCGTTATTCATGTCATGACCAGTGAATCGTGTTCGTCATACACTGATCCCCTGCTATGCTAATTTTGGTATATTACAAGTTATGGAGACCACCAGGAGAGCGCCCAGATGTAGGCGGCTAGATAGATAGATAGATAGATAGATAGATAGATAGATACGTAGATAGAAACGGCCAAAGTGCCTGAGGTTCGCTAAGAAATGCTTCGCATTTAATAATATCTGGAGTTTAACGTCCCAGAACCACGATATGAATATGAGAGACGCCGTAGTGGAGGGTTTCGGAAATTTCGACCACCTGGGGTTCTTTAACGTGCACCTAAATCTAAGTACACGGCCTCAAACATTTTCGCCTACATCGAAAATGCAGCCGCCGTGGCCGGGATTCGATACCACGACCTTTGGATCAGCAGTCGAGCGCCATAACCACTAGAACACCGTGGTGGGGCATAAACCTACTTGTAAGGGCAATAACACGCCAGACCGTATGTGAGATGTGGTGGGCACAGTGGGTGTTGATTACGGAATTCAGGTCACACATGGAAAAACCACATTCGACAGACAGGTCGCTGTAGCATTTATGGAGCGCTGCTACATGGGTAGTCCGACAAAAGTAATGCGGGCATGGTGTGTTGCACGTTACAACTTTGTTTACTTTATTGCGAAAATATTGAATTTCAGCCCAGAAATTGAAGATCGAATATTGCAGCCTGAATTATGACGCCTAATTCTCTGCACCAACGACCATTTTGCGACGTCATTGTTATCTGATTATCAATGCCGCATTTAATCAATATTGCCGGGACAGATATCAAACACATTACAGGATGAATCACTTGCATTTTTTTTTTCAAAATAAAGTGAACGTAATATCAATTAACAAGCAAAAGCGAGTCACAAGATTGATTACTACATACCTACGAAGAGACTGTCTCTAAATCTTAAGTGATGGCGCCGTGTACGACAATTGTGAGGCTGTCCTGAGTTTTGGTCCACATGAAATTTTGACTCTAACCTGGTCCATACGGTATGTTTCTCGCTCACAGCACCAAATACAACAACAACAACAACAACAACAACAACAACAACAACAACAACAACAACAACAACAACAATAATAATAATAATAATAATAATAATAATAATAATAATAATAATAATAATAATGATAATAATAATAATAATAATAATAATAATTTATTTCACAAAGTTAAAAAGATAACAGCGTACATACATCAGGCCTGCCGAAGCCACATAGAGCTTAAGCGGCAGTGCCTGGCAACAGTATAACGAGCAGCAATTGTGAAACACGCACTTTGATATCTGAATTGCACCGCACACAAAAAGAAGAAGAGGAACTACGAATTCCCTAAAATCACTAATTAACAATTCGCCTGAGCGCTTTGAATCTGTGTTTAGTTGGAGTGCACAATACACTCGGGGACAACATATTGAAATACGCAGGAACATATAGGTTATAGTCCCGTATCCCTTTACCATACCTCGTGCAAGGCCTGGATGCAATAAAGCAATCGTTAGAACGCAGAAAACGTGCGGGAACATACTTGATCTTGGAGTCGCTTTACCAAAGTGTATTAAAACAATGCTTTCCATTACTAGGCAACGAAATTCCGGCATAAATAACGCCTTTGAAAACTTCACTTTTGGCATTACCATCATAGCTTTTTGTTTTCTAAGACAGAATTGAACAATAATTGATCGTCGTCTGCCAACAGATTGAGCAATGACCATATACTGCGATGCCGTGCTTTAATACACTGTAACCAATAGCATATACCACAGCTTATGTTTGTACATATCGACAAATAAAATGGTCATATGGTCTCTTATGCATTCACCTAAGACCACTAGAAGGCGAAAGCTATCTTCTTTTTTTTTCTCAGTCGATTGCATTAATCCTTGTACCCCCCTCCTCGAGATATTTTTATACCTAACGTAACGTGTTTTTGCACTGCCTTCTGGATCGGCGCACCTCTGACCAAGCGGATGTGGCGTCATCATGACGTCACAAGTTTTGGGGATCTATGACGTCACGGATGACGTCATGTTATATTGATATCGTGTGAACTTCGGTAAGCCTTCGGCACATATATACTTTCCCTTGAAGAGATAAAAAATTCTTGAACACGGGGTGCAGCTGGAGCCGACGTTTCGACAAGCGGACTTGTCTACTCCAAAGCTGCCCTCTGCTCCTCCTTTGTTTTGGGTTGGAGGAGAGCGTACGAGGCGTATACACACACGACCTAAGGAAAGCAGTTGCAGCCTTGAAGACGACAGTCCGCTTGTCGAAACGTCGGCTACAGCGACACCACGCGTTCACAAATTTTTCATCTCTTCAAGCTTCCATCTTCCGATGAAATTTTGCTTTTATATACATTCACTTGAGTTCCACGTGGGTTTTGACTTAGTTATTCTTTTTCTATCATTCGTGTTTACGCCGCCACCCGACAAGGCCTCGCGACGTATTGTCAGCTCTCGCCATATCTCGAAATTTTTTTTTACTGATGAAACATAAAAGGTTTGCGCCTTAATATAATTGTGAAACAGAAGAGTGCGTAATTTGCTAGCCGTAAAATATGCGTATTTTTTCAAAGGGAACCGCTATAATGTTTGTCGTTTCCGCCGGGCCTCAAATGGAAAGGCGGGCGGAGCAGGCGTGCTGGTGCGCCTGAATCGGACGTCTCTCTCGGCCCCGTCTTCTTCACCCTGAGGCGACGTCCTGGATGGTTGCGGTCCGTGCGCGATCCACGCGAAGTCGGCGTCACCCATCATCTCGGGCTTGAGAGTGTCCGCCTTCAGGGGTGGAACATAGCGGCGAGCGAGCCGCCTTCGGAGGGCCTCGACCAGCGCCTTGGGCAACGATATCTGCTCCGCGTAGGTCAACAGGTCACGCCTGCTCAGGTACCTGCGAGTACGACAGCCACAAGGCGTGATAGGACACAATTATTATCGTAAAGAAGACGAGGACGAGAAGAAGGAACATGGGACCACTGTAGTCCCCTGTTCCGCGTTCTCGTCCTGTCCCCCATACGCTAGTAATCATGTGCTATTATGCTCGACACCAGCTAGCACAAGTTTTCGCCTTAACTGTTTCACAAGGTGTGACAATACAAACATTACAAAATGTAGCAGCTATAGATGCCACTGATTTATAGAACGAAACGAATGCATAGACTGCAGACTACGAAGCCAAGGATATTGGTTGTCATCATCATCAACCTATCTTATATCCACTGTAGATCGAAGCTGCCTATCCCAATGATATCCAATATGCCCTGTCCTGCGCGAGTTGATTTCATGTTATGCCTTCCATTTTATTTATTTGTCACCCCACATACCCACTTCCGGCCTCATCTACATTTTCGATCACTTTAGTGTCCATTCCGTAACTTGTGGCAATGAAACCAAGGATGTGAGTCATCATCATCAGCCCATATTACGTGCACTGCAGGACGAAGGCCTCGCCGAATGATCTCCAACTTGACCTGTCCTGCGCGAGCTGATTTTCTTTTACACCCCAAATTTATTCATTTGTCACCCTTGTTACCATCTCTGTCCCTCCGCCACGTTTCCCATCTCTGTCCCTCCGCCACGTTTCCCATCTCTTGGTATCTATTCCGTCGCTCTAAACTATCCTCCGTTATCTTTCTTTCGCATGACGTCACCTGCACAGGTCCACTTCATTTCTCTTGACGGCAGCTAGAATGTCGGATGCACCCATTTGTTTTAGGGGCGAAGCTCCTTATAGCGGCACCCGTTCGTCCCTCGTAGCGTAGTATGTAACCAGTCTTACGCTTTGACCTGCAAGGTGGTGCCGGTGGGAGATTTTTCCTGTGCGTTGTTGAACAATGAAAAATTCGCAGCGTTAGCTAAAAGCCGACTTCTTCTGTCTCTCATTCCCATTAGCAGCCATTCTTTACTTCCAAGGTAGTGCCTGGTGAGATTTCTCCTGTGCGTGATTAAACAATAAAAATTTTGTTCAAAACGCCGTTGATTGATGAAATAAACCAACAAAAGACGCCAGATGTTTTGTAAAAGCAAAAAGAAAGAACGCCAGATGTTTCTAAAGCAAAACGAAAAGAAGCCAGCTGCTTAACGAAAGACGCCAGATGTTTTCTAAGCAATGGTTTTCTAAACAATGAAAATTCACAGCGTACATGTAAAATTAAAGTGCGCTGCAAGTCGTCATAACTCATCGAACCTTTAGTATAAACGCGCCCGATCTCACGTCGGTGATGATGTACTGGGCAGAATTCACGGAAGATTCACGGTTTACCGATGAACCTCCGCAGCTTCGCCCACTCATCATCATTCACTCCGTGGATATGCTGTGATTTTTTCTAATCCACTCTGCTCCCTTCCTGCCTCACAATGTTACGCACCTATCATTTTCCATTCCATCGCACGCTGAGTGGCTCTTAACTTCTTCCCGACTTTCTTTCTTGTCGTCTATGCTTCGAACCCCATATTTTAGTACTGGCCATGTACGATAGTTATACACTTCTGCACTGTAAGCCTAAGATCATGAATCATCAATCAATAGACCACCCTGATAACCTAACCAGACGTGACTCTGTCAGTATAGCTAAAGTGGATGCTTGGTCGTGTTAGTACTACGTAGTAGAAAGAAAACAGCGCAAAAGATGGAGCACCAAAAAAAAGGAGGACACAAACAAGAGCGCTTTCGTTTGTGTCCTCCTTTTTTTTGGTGCTCCATCTTTTGCGCTGTTTTCTTTCCGCTATGTCAGTATAGCCCGCTTTCTATGTTACCCGACTTTCTATACGACTTTGTTCGGAGCAACAAGATGAGGTGGCGTTTCTGGAAAGATCGCTATACGGCGTCTGACCTGTAGTGTAGCGAGTAGATCGCCTCGAAGGCGCAGAACCTGTGCGCCATGCTGTCCCGCATCAGGTCTCGAATCGTGATCGCCACCAGCCGGTCGAGCACGGAAAGCAAGATGTCTTCAGAGACGAGCACGAACGCGATGAGTTGCATGTATATCTCGATCGCCTGGCGAGCCTCGCAGTGCTCCAGAATGTTCGAGAGCGCCGCCGACGAAAGTTCTGGTTCAGCCCGAAGCATGTCCTGCATAGACGTGCGCAGGGGTCCTCAATATCGTGGAAAACTGGGCTAGTCGGTTGATCTTCATAGTAAAAGCAGCACAGAAAGACGGCAACACGAGAAAAAGAAGAACACAGGACAGGCGCTGAACCTGACAGTTGCTAGTTCATAGCCTGTACTGTGTCGTTCTTCTCGTGTTGCCATCTAGTTGCGCTGCTTTTACCATGCAGGATTCCGCATTAACGGCCTCCCCCCTGCATCCTTCCCTCTCCCCACCCCCTCCACCACCGTGTTCACGTGTTTTATGTCCTGCGTTCTTCAGTGGAATGAGCGTCGAGTGACAATCACGTTCCTCTTGTAAGCATATCTGGTCGAGCGCTTACTTCCGATTAACAAGATTCATGGCAGTCTTATAAAAAAAAGAAATGGATGGTTCCCGTTCAAGTTAAGAGTTATATTGGGCACATATGATATGGGAGCATAACTTGATTTATGATAAGGGCCAATCAACTGTCATCATGATAATTAATGAAAATAAATTAACTGAGTTCAATGAAAGGGGAATAAACTGTATTCATACTAAATGGGAAGAGCGAATGGGGAAGCCAGGCTCGACGGGGGTCGATTGTCAGCAGCTAGGATCATTCCGTCACCTGGCGGGGCAGATCTCAACCATGGAGTTCTCTCTACTTGGCCTGTGCAATCCGCTTCGCAGGCGCGACGAAACTCACGTTAACTTAGGGAATACACGAAGGCACACGAAGGTCCACGTGTGATTTCCACTACCAGTCCCCTAAATCAAAGGTTAGGGTCGCCTCCAGAATCTTTTTGTTGTCGTTGTAGTTGTGACCATGTTCATACAGTTATAAGGACATCTCGAGACTATTTTGCTTGACGTCAACTTCAATTCACGTATAGAAACTCGGCATGTCATTGTAACTTGTTGGAGCTGGGGACTAATGAATTCTCCACCCAAGAAAAAAAAGCCATTTCCAACCAGTGGGGCATCTGTATAAAGAGCGGAGCTGTGGGTCGCCTGTGTTTTCCTTGTGATTTTCTGTGACGCTTTGCGATTCTATGTCGATGTCTCCGATTACGTTATTTGTAGAGTAGACATGCACGAGAACGGACGTGTGGCAGCCCCTGCCACACGCGCCCCTGCTACAGCGACTTTGGAACCTGTTCACGCTCGAACTGCCCGTCCCCGTTTCACTGTGTGACTAACACTTCGTCCGCGATCGAGGCGGTTACGCCATCTATGGGCGTATCTGGGAACTGGAGCGTGACATGCGACATGGATACTCATCTTTAGTCAGACCCAGCCTGGAACTGCTGCGTTGATAAAAAGCGAGACCATATTCTCTAAAGAAGTATGTTGGTTGATTATCGGTGAACAAAGAAGACGTGGAAGAGAATTTCTCGACTGACATTCCCCTTTTAGAGAAGCCCTGCTCTTTCATTCCAGGTGAAAATACGTTCCCTTCAAAGGAAACGTGAATAAAGAGGACACCCAGCCCATGTGACTACAAAATAATGATAAACGCACAAACAAAACATCTATGAAGACAAGAAACACAATAACATTCGCCTTCTCGACGCACAATCCTTTAAAGGCCGTCCCAAAATAGCGCCGCACATTTTTCATCTGTTGTAGCTAGTCGCACACTTTCGCGCCAGCAACAAGATTGATCGAGTCATTTTTCCACCATGCATTTATCGCTGTGTAGATTGATTCCGAGTGTACTAGCTCTAACCTATTGACTAAACACTTGTACGCTTCTGGTGTCTTCTTTTAGCCCACGCTGTCACCGCACCTGCTTGATCGGTTTATTATATCGCCTCGAAATAGCGTTTATTATCTCAATTCATGGCTGATACGTCAAGAGACGATACACCGAAGACCTCTCGACTACTGCGACCATGTGTTCTTAAGCGCGCGAAAAATATAGTTTACGAGCGAGTGCGCGCGTTTCGCCTTCATCAAAATGTGGCACGGCCTTCGTGGCCCGCAACCAGAGTTGCCAGTTCCGCTTATATTAAGCGGATTTTGGCTTTCTTTTTTTCGCCCACTTGCTTGTAGAATTTTTCAGTCGCTTGTCGCGTTTTTGGGGCTTATTTGCATTTTTTCAAGTAAATGTAGTTCATTTAGTGATCATCTCGTTCACCAATAGCGCGTTTGTCGTTCATTAAAAGAGCGTTTGTCGACGACTGTGAGTAGTTGTGTTATTGAAGTCAAACACACATGATACGTGTAACGCACCTCTTAAGGTCGGTACGCATTTCCTGCATCATCGTTGTTAAGCATCAGCGACATGGTCATATGCAAAGACGCAGTTGTCAAGTTTGTTTAAGTGTTCTGTTACTGCACGTTTCGTGCACTTTCTTCTTACGCTGGGACTGTGCAGTGCGGCTTCGGAGTTTCGACGTGGTCAAGAGCGCGATGACAGCACGGCCCGCCGCTTTCTCGAGTACCTGAATACGCTCTGCCGAAACGGACATGTCCATTAGATAGACACATGGAGACTAGCTCCCCTGGCAATACCAGTTTTCCTGACATGTGATCTCCGTGATTGACTACCGCAGAGCATCGTTGCTAATCGCGGAGGCCACGCATGGCCCCAACCAAAACCCCATCAAAATGGCACCGGGCAGCGCAGGCAAACGAGAACGCGGACTGAACGCGTGACCTCGTTCTGAGCGCCAGCTGGTACCCCACCTGGATAGTCATGCGCGCCATAAAGAACACTGTAGTTGACGAGGCGGACACCAGGGTGCGTAGAAGGGACGCGAGCAGGTGTTCCAGGTTGCAGGGCTTGAGGCGGTGGCATCGCTTGGCCACGGCGCTGCGCACAACGTCGAGGGCGACGCGAACCACGTGTTCGTTGCCGCTGAACAGATAGTTGTGCAAGACGAGCGCCAGCTCGTCCAGGAAGTCCTCGAGTTGCACCAGCTTGGGGGCGTCGCATTTCAGCGACGCGAGCGCCACAACACCGTCGGCCTCGGTGAAACGGCGGAGGCTCTGCAGCACCTGAAGACGAAGACGATGCACGCTGCGTATTCTGAGTTGGAGATCTCCATCACCATAATATTGATAACCCTCCACGGCGGTATTGTGGTTATGGTGCTCGGCTGCTGGCCCGAAGGGCGCGGGATCGAATCCCGACCGCGGCGATTGAGACCAATATGCTTGAAGCCCGTGTACTTTGATTTAGGTGCGCGTTGAGAGCCCCAGGTGACCGAAATATCCGGAGACCTCCACTACGGCATCCCTCATAATCATATCGTAATTTTGGTACGTTAAACCCCAACAATATTTATTATTTTCAATATCGATTTCTGTACACACTGATTGGCTGGTTGAGGAAACGCGAGCAAGTCGTCGCTCCAGTCATTCAACGTGCCAGATTTTACAGGGTTTTTCAGCTACATGTCCAAATATTTTGAAAAGTCCCACTGTCCATCATGCCATCATGCATTTGTCTAAGACGATCCGAAGGCGAAAGCCATTTTCTTCTCAATAAATTGTGTTGATCGCCCCTTCCCCCGAGAGCTTTCTGCACGCAATGGGGTTTTGCACTGCCTCCGGGAACAGAGGCGTTGCAAGCTTCCTGCACCTCGTGCAGTTTTGCAGCGCCTCCGGGATCGGCCCACCTTTGACCACGAAACAAAGACGTCATTATTCAACGGCACGTTATGTGACTTCATAGTGATGTCATCACAT